>NC_083095.1:188527810-188859033 GCF_949774975.1 Lagenorhynchus albirostris
TGTTAGCTTCCTTTTCTCCTTATATTTCATCAATTCATATATAGATAGGTATAAATATAGATACATATATAATATGTACATATTATATATGTAAGTATGTGTATTTATAAATATATATATATTTGGAGGATGTATGTAATATGTAAATAAATATAGATTTACAGGATAAAGTGACAAATATACTGGCTGAAGTATTGGTGAACGGTCACGGTGCTTGGAATCATAAATTGAGGGAACAAAGCGTAAACACTGACGTCATGAGAAACAGACCAAAAAGAGCAGACTTCTTGGGACTTTTCTCTAACCGTTTAACTAAGTTTCCCTTGTTTGACCCTTTGTGTTTTAGAAAGACTCAAAACTCTTGTGGAACTACTAATTCCCAGTTTGGGGTTTTGTTTTTACCCTAGTATCTGTGGCTCGTTTGTTATATAACATTGAATTCGTCCCAGTTTCTCCATATCAGAAGCGTCTCGTGTAATGAGGATAAAGGTGGAATCACTTACATGTTTTGCCTCTGCCCGTGGGGGTTTTGGTACAAAATAATCTGTTAACATGCTTCTGTTCTTTTTCAGTTTAGTATCACGTTTTATTGGGAAATTGACCCCGTCCGCTCCCTCTCAGGGGCAGGAAAGGACATTGCCTAGCAGCTGGCATTCCGAGAACTGGTGCAAATTGCTGTGTCTGATAGTTTATCTTGAGCTATGGTGTTTACAGCTAGCAACAGAGCCTCAATTTAACAAAATTGAGGACTTAGTATTCAAAAGAGGCTTGCACTTGAAGGAAGAACGTGGAGAATTTTCTTTTCCGTCACACGTGTTCTGGTCACATTTTGGTAAAGGGGTTTCCAGTGTCATTGGTTCTGAATTTAAGAGCGTTCCTTTCCTTTTCTATGGACAGATCATTATCATTTGATCCTTATTCCGGTTATTTCTAGAGCTCTCTGAACAAGGCACTGCATTAGATACAGCTGGGGAGATAAATATGTATGAGAGAGAGTTTATGTCCTTACCATGCCTTGTTCTGAGGACAGATAGAGCAAGTGCAATGAGCACAGCGCTATGGGATTTCAGAAGGAGTAGTGACAGTTGATGGCGGGGGCATCAGGAAAGTTCCCAGAAGCGGCGGTGTTGTAGCTGAGCGGGGAGAAGAGGTCGTGTTTGAGAAACTGCAATGTTTTGGGAGAGCTTCTCACCATACAGCAGGAGAACAGTGTGATCCAGAGCATGGATGTGAGGAAAGGTGAAGGTCAGGGTCCATATTAGATGAAGCACAGGGAACTGAAGGATGGAGGGAGGGACAGGGTTGGCAAACAGGGGTTATCCTAGGTTAGAAAGGACCGTGAACGTACTCTCTGTATGATGACAGTTATTCTTTAGTCTAGAGAAGACGTCGAACCAGGAAGTGAAATGATCTAAGTTGTACTTGAAGCAAAGTAATCTGACCTTAAAACATGAGGCTGCCTTAAACGTTCAAGGGGATGAAAGTGAGATGATGCATTGCCTGGATGAGAAGTAGCAGAGGCCTGACCTCGGGAGGCAGCCACAGGACTGGGAATGAGATCTCTGTAAGGAAAGATCAACCAGCCTGGGCAAATAATCAGATGTAAGAGGCAGAGGCGAGACAGGTGATAAAGGTAGCCTTCCTGAATGTGTATTAGTAGATGTTCTCCAAGACATTACTTAGCATCACCAAAGAAATTAAGACCTTGCCCAAGTCACGTTGCAGTTGCCTGTATGTTTTCTTCTCTGTCGCCTCTCTCAGAGCTTCTAATATGCTAACATGCACTACGAATCTCCTAGAAGAAGATGGCCTTGGCCTATCCCCTAAATTTACTTGTCCATAGAAGCATCTTTTTTTTAATGGATTTCTAAAAAAATCTTGCATTTTCGGAAACATTATTTTGGGACGTGCTCTACTACATTTGGAGAATGGTGATGTGATTAATAAAAACTGGAAGATTGGAGTGAGAATTTGGTTGGACTAGAATGATAAATAACATCGACATTAGGAGGTGTTAAATTTGAGGCGCCAGAGACCAAGCGGGTTGGAGGCATCTGGAAGCTTGCGTGTTTCCTGGAACTTCAGCTAAGAGGAGAGGTTTGGGTAGGAAGATGAATTTGGAGTTATCCTCTAGAGATGATCATTGAATCCACAAAGGTGAGATCAGTACGGAAGAGAGAACTCTATGGGACTTTCAAGGCTCAGGAAGTGTTCAGCAGTGTCAAATGTTGCAGAGAGATTGAGGAAGAAGGAGAGCTTTAATTTGGAAAATAAGTTACTGGCCTCGGAAAGAACAGTTTGACTAGAACGTGATAGAGATGGAAGCCCTGTTTAAGGAGTCTTGGAGTGACTTAAAGAGAAAGCATGAATAGAAAGTACATCATAGTCCTTGTGTAGAGAATGTCGTCAATGAAATAAGCATTTAATGGAAGTTTTAGGAGGAGTAGGACTCAGACTTTTCTCTAAGGATGTGGGAGACCTGAACATGATTAAGTAGAAGAAAAGAAGGAGCAGTGGGGGTGGGGAAATCCTTGCTTTACCAGTAAATTCCTGGGATCAGCAGTTCTTGAACATTGGCCTGCATCAGAATCTCTAGAGGTCTTGTTAAAAACACAGCCCTCAGGACTTCCCTTGTGGCGCAGTGGATAAGACTTCCCGCTCCCAATGCTGGGGTCCCAGGTTTGATCCCTGGTCAGGGAACTAGATCCCACACGCATGCCACAACTAAGAGTTCGCATGCCGCAACGAAGGAGCTGGCGAGCCGCAACTAAGGAGCCAGCCTGCTGCAACTAAGACCCAGTACAGCCAAATAAATAAGTAAGTAAATATTTTAAAAGATAAAAATAAAATCACATTCTTTTCTTAAAAAAAACAAAAACAAAACCACAGCCCCCAAACCCTAGAGTTTTGGATTCAGTAGATCTGGGGGCTCAAGAATTAGCATTTCCAACAAGTTCCCATGTGCTCCTGATGCTGTGTATCTGAGGACCACGGTCTGCGAACCTCTGCTCTAGAGAAGGGAGAAGGGAGAACCCAGGTTGCAGGTGGAAGGTGAGCCTTGGGAGAGAGAAAAGACACATTTTTGTCAGAAAACGACCAGAAATGAAGGAAGAAACAGTGAATAAAGTCACATAAAATTTGAAGAAAAAGAAAAGACACATAAAAATTTGAAGTAGGGAAAGAACAGTGATGCCAGCTTCTGGAATTGAAGAATCCGTAGTAGAATCCAGAAAGCTGACACTGTGGATCTTGAAGTTATGACCACGAAGATGGACTGGATAGAAGAAGATGCTCTGAGCCCAGTGCTGAAACCATTACGGAAGCTGGTTTAGGGGAGGGAAGTTCTCCTTCCTTCCACTCTCCTAGGTTCTCCCACTGGGGCCCTATGAAATGAGGTTGACAAAAGACAGATTCACGAGAGGAAAACATGTGCAGTACACATCACAAGGGAGAAACCTCAGTGAAGAGTAACTCCAAGGGGTGATAAGAACTTAGGCTTAAATGGCATCTGAACAAAAAACAATAGATTTTCAGAGAAATGACAAGACAGAGGAAAAGGGTTTGAGTTTCTAGGGTGACAAATTGTGGGAAGGTAAATATATATGGGGAAGCTAACGCAGTAAGGCTGGTTTGTGCAGGTCCACTTTGGCACCAACTTTCCATCATCTTCATGGCCCTAGAGCTTCCCTGGAAGAGGGGATTTACGGCAGGCCCTGTTTTTCCAAAGTTTCTACCTTCAGTCACTTCAGGGAAGCTCCAAGAAGGCATCTTTCTGCCTCTGTTGACTCTCATGTACCTCGAGCTCTAAGGAACCCTTTTGCCAGCATGACATTCAGGGTGGCATATTCTGGTCCCCTGCAGTGGGCATGAGTGAAAGGAATGGGTCTCGTGTGAAATGGGCCGTGATCGTGGGGTCCTGTGGACTTAGGATTGGTATCAGGGGCAGCAAAGACCATCCAAGCTCCTGTAGTTAAAAAGAATAAGAGAGCACACAGCCTTTACTACAGAAAGTCAGGAGGGAATTGATGCGATCAGGCTAAATCAGTGTTTCAGCGGAGGCGGAGTGAGAGGCAGGTCTGAGGAGGCAAGCAAGGCCTTCCCCCGCACTTTGCATGTATTAACTCTTTTCATCCTCACAGGGACCCTTTGAGGTTGGTACTGTTATACCCATCGTACAGTTAAAGAAATGAGGTCTTGAGAAATGAAGTAGTTTGCCAAGTTCACACGATGAGTAAATGACGAAGCCAGGCATGGAATCGAAGCGCAGTCTCTGGGGAGCTTGACAGAACCTCACTGAGCTGATTTGGCGGTTTGACTTTGCGTCATCCTTTTGCTGGGCCCCTTCCCCGCGAACCAGTGCCTGATGAGAAGAATGCCCGCCCCAGGGGCTGGCTTTGGGGTGCACCCCAGGGGCTGCGCTCCATCTTACTGGATTGTTCCAGAGCTGCAGTTACCTGCACACGATTGGTTGTCATGCACCATCAGAGTAGAGAAGGGTCCCCTTGCAGTGTCACACTCCAGTGCCTGGGTCTGGGACAGGAGGCAGGTTGGGACAGAATGACTCATGGTACAGATCCAGGGCCCTCGAAAGGGCCGCTTCTCACCAGAATGGAAGGGCAGGGCGAGGGGCATTAGGTAGGGGAGCATTTCATCCACTCAGTGACACCAGTTCTCTTCAGTGTAAAAACGTCTGTTGTTTTCTCTGTCTGTTCCTTGCGTCTATGTACTTCTCAAGTTAAGAAGCCTGTAAACTCCAGACCTGGACTGTTAACACACAACTCCTACAGTCCTAAGGAGTGATTGGCTTATAACACACCCGTGTGCTACATTTCTCTTTATATCTGCCCTTTTGAAAATAAAAGTCCAGCGATACTGAATCACGGGGTTTAAATGGAGAAAATGCTTCTTCCTACCCCGGGGCCAGCAGCGCATTGAACGAGGCTGAGAGCATTTCAGCGAGTAGTAGTTGAGAAGAGTAGCCTCTTTCACTACCTCCGTTCTCTCATTTTCTTGCTGGATTTTTGGATGCACCTCCTCACCTAAAAACCAGTACTTTTAGGAATTTATTGAGAAAGAATATGGAGAGGATGCGGTGAGTCCTGGGATGAGGTAGCCCACAGAGTTGCAGCTGAAGATAGAATGTGGGTGGCAAGGGAGCCCCAAGGTTTGGGTGCCCCTTCTCACTTCCTGTTATGAAAGCATTTCAGCGTAAGCAGAGCAAAATAATGTTTTTTATTTGTTTATTTGTTTTTTAAATTTTATTTTGAATGAAGTGCACTTGATTTACAATGTTGTGTTCATTTCTGCCGTACAGTAAAATGATTCAGTTGTACACATACATACATTCTTTTTCATATTCTTCTCCATTGGGGTTTATCCCAGGAGGTTGAATGTAGTTCCCTGTGCTACACAGTAGGACCTTTTTGTTTATCCATCCTATATGTAATGGTTTGCCTCTGCTAATCCCACACTCCCAGTCCGTCCCTCCCCCAGGCCACCCCCGTTTTCTTTTTTTTTGAAGGGAAAAAGAATCACTCCTGACACTTCAACATAAAAAGTGGGACATATTTCTGCAGCTGTGGTAGCACATAGTTAGGGAATCAATGGCAAATGTTGTCATCTCAATCCTAAACGTGGTAAAAATCTAGCAAGTGAAGAGATCATTTGTGTCCTGGATTCGATTTTGCAGGGGGTGGGGGGGATTCCCGTTGGGCAGGGATTTGAGGGATGAGTAGGACTTGGGAACATTTGAGCTGAGCAGTTCCTCCATCTTCTTGAGATTCTCCTTGCCTCTCATCCCACCCTGCTTAGTGGAGGAATCAGAAATGAAGAAGCAGCCATCTGGGTGGTTTAATCTTATAAATTTTCGGCTGCGAGGCTAAGAAATGGTTTACAGTCATTCTAGCGGGTCTAGCATTACTGAAGCAATTAGACCCAAAAGTTCCCACTTGTCCCCAACTTTGTTTCCAATTTTGTTTGTAGACGGTGTGGTCCTGGGTTGAGTGTTTCTGTCATCAAGATACATCCAATCTGTCATGTCGACTTAGCACTGTTTTAAACTGGATTGAGTAAGATTTGTTCAATGTGACGTTTTCTTGATTCAGTATTTATTAAGAAACCAAATGGCTTTCAAACTGTGTTCTTCCACTAAAACACCTTTTCTTCCATAGAACAAGGGAGAAAGGCTCTTACTTGTGTTATCATTTGATCCTTATTCCGGATCAGTAAGGATCAAATGATAACACAAGTAAGAGCCCTTCACCCCGAAGTCTCCTCCACCTACATACTCTGCCTTGTCATAGCTCTGTCTGTCGGGGAAACATTTCTGCCCCTCACAACCACCGATGGCCGCCTAGTCCATTACCAGCACGACAGATACAGACAGGCTAGTGAAACCTACATTTTCATTGCATTTAGCTTTGAAGGCATGTATATATCAAATAGAATACCAGGTCATAATGTCGTGGTCAGCATCCAGATTGGGCTCACTTTGTTATAGCATTTTGTGTTTTTTGTAGTCTGTTGTGGTTTTCATTTCAGCTTTTTAGCATCTGTATAAATTCAGGTCACCAAGGGTAAAAGAGGTGGTCCAACCTCACATCTGGCTTTACTGCCCCCTATCCCCCCCCACACACAAACACCTTTTTTCCAGCAGTACTCCCGTTCTAACCCCTGTATCTTAGTGTGTTTGGGCCCCTGTAACAGAATGCCATACACTGGGTGTCTTCTAGACAGCAGACCTTTATTTCTTGCAGCTCTGGAGGCTGGGAGTCTGAGATCTCAGTGCCAACATGTTTAGGTTCCGGTGAGAACCCCCTTCTGGGCTGCACGTGGCCATTTCCTCATTCTATGCTCATACGGCAGTAAGAGGGCAAAACAGTTCTCTGGGGTCGCTTATAAAGACACTAGTCTCGTTCAGGAGGGCTTCACCCTGACATCAGGCTCGGTGAGGGGACCAAGACAACCTAGTCAGAGACTGCCAGGTTAATCTTCTCTCTGTACCTTGGATTACGTTCAGGCCTTGGTGTTACAGAAATTCATACTTTGGGGAAAAGCCCAGCAGATCCCATATTGTGAAACAAAGGAAACCTCAAGAAAAAGAAGAAATATCCTTTTCTTCTCTGTTCCTGTATCATAGACTACATTTAAAACAAACAAAAAAATTTTTTTTTTGAAATTCAGCAGTTGTATACATTTTGCATGTGCACATGAGCTTTTTGGTCACACAACTCAATAGTACCAACCTGGCAATGTTCCCTTTTAGGGAACAAAATCAAATCAAATCAAAACAGTGGTTTCAAATCAAAACAGTGGTTCAACTGATGTTTCTCCTCAACCTAACATTTTCTCCAGTACGGCGCTCCTCAGAGTGTGGCTCCCAGACCAGTAGCCTCAGCGTCACTCAGGAACTTGTTACAAATGTCAGCTCTTGGGCCCCCACCCCAGGTCTACTGAAGCTGGAACTCCGGGGGTGAGGCCCAGCCCTCTGTGTTTTAACAAACCCTCCAGGGGATTTTAATCCGCACCGATGTTTGGGAAGCGCTCCTCTAGTGAAGTGACTGCCCTGTGTATCTTCTGGTCCTGGTCATCTTTATTATGCAACTTCATCTCTTCATAAAATTCAACTTTAACTTCACCACCTCAACTAATTGAATTTTCAAATTTCAGAGTATTTTTTTTTAATCGCTTGCTTGCCTTTGAGATAGGCTGCTGCAAGTTTTGCAGATGATTTATTTCCCTAATAAATTGGTAAGGAAGTTATATTAATAGTTGGGAGGAGGGAGAAGTTGAGATACTTCTGCCAAATATTTAATTACCGCATTTCAAATAATCCCAGCCACTTAATGCACACATTTCTACTGATATCATTTAAAGACGCCATGTTTAACAGAATTTCCTTGTCAGAAAGTCCCTAGGATCAGGACAAAAGAAGTTTCCCTAGAATAAGAATGACTTTTTAGGGGGTCAGGTTGCTGTAAGAGTAATACTTAGAAGAATCATGGTGTCAATCAGGAAAGTCAACAAAATTTACATTTAGAAATCTACTTTCAAATAATTAGAAAATCAAACAGCTTTATCCGTTCTCTTTTAGCATTAAGAGTTAGGAAGAAGGTGACCTCAGTAGCATACTGAGTAAAAAATATAACTTAAGACCTGGTGAGAAATTAAGAATTCATCTAATAAACTCTCTCACTTACGATTGAAGAGAATTCCGTCACGTTCGGTCAACTTGTATTGATGATCCAAATATACATAAGTCCCTGCTTTGGAGAGTCTGGTAGAGAAGCCCAGAACACTCCGGGGAAGTGCCCAAACCTAGACAGCCAAGAGTCTTTGTCTGAGACACATAAATATATCAACTCACTGGTTGGCTTATAGGGGGAAGAAAGATTGGCCGTGGCCAGGAGATGGGGGCAGCGGGGGTGTGATACAGGCCTGGGTTGAAATGCTGGCTGTGGCCCTGATTAGCTAAGTGTATGATTTGAGACATGTTACTTATTTTTAGATCCTCAGTTTCCTTATTTTTAAGACCAGAAAAATAATAACTATCTCTAGATTTGGGGACGATGCCATGACATAATGCTTCATCTGTCAGGAAAGTTGTGTTGGATGCTAGCTGTGTGTCAGGCAGTGTGCTAGGGATAAAACCGAGACTAAAAACTCAATATCCTGTAATAACCTAAATGGGAAAAGAATTTGAAAAAGAATAGATCCATCTATAGGTATAACTGAATCACTTTGCTGTCCACCTGAAACTAACACAACGTTGTTAATCAACTACTCTCCATTATAAAATAAAAATTTTTTTTGAATTAAAAAAAACAAACACCTCATCTCGACAAACGTCCCTGCCACCACCCAGTTGCTCAGGCCCACAGCATCCTCCATTCCTCTCTGTCCCCCTCCTCAGCTCGGGCTGGTGGCGTCCATCCACTTTTCTGCGTCTCACTGCTGCCTCCCAGGCTAGAGCACGAGGCTAGCCTTCCACCCGGCCTCTTGCTTCCACTGGTGCTTCCCCCGGTCTTCTCTCCCCACACCAGCCAGAGGGAATTTCTTAACCCTCCAGCTGGACCTTGTCTCTCTCCGGCCTGAATCCTGCCGTGGCTTTCCACTGCTCCGAGGTAAGTCAGGACTCCTCCCATGGCCTCCAAGGCTTCTGTCGGCCTGACCGTCCAGTGTCATTGCCTCTCAGCCCCTATATCACCCTCCGCGGCAGCGGTTTCCCCTCCCTGTCTCCACAGTCAGCTGCCCAGACTCGGTCCCTCAGGCTTGGAGTCTCTTGTCCCTGTCACACGGCCGGCTCTGTTGTCCTCTACGTCCCAACTAGTTGTTGCCACCTCAGAGGTTTCTTCTCCAGCACTGACTTTCCTCCCACTCTGTAATTTCCGCCACAGAACCTTACCAGGGTAGCTTATGATCATGTCCTGTGTGTGGCTCTCCCCTCCTTTCTCATCTGTCTTGGTCCCAAGTAGGATGTGAGTGCCAGGAGGCCAGTGTCCTTTTTTTTTTTTTTTACATGTTTCTTCCTTTATTTGATTTTTTAAATTTATATAATTTTTGTAAATTACGAAAGTAATTCTTTTTCACAAATCAAGTAATACAGAGCTATGTAAAGAAAACTAAGCGGTGATTGCTGCCGGACCACCCTGCAATCGCATGGCTGGTAACTGCTCTACCTCCGCCCACCTTTGCCAGGGCTCACACACACCTGATACCTGATCCTCCCGTTATCCCTGCAACCTTGGCGGCCCTATCTCTGTGTTATGGATGGGGAAATAAAACGTAACGCAGTTGCTAGCTCTACGGAACTGAGCATTAACATAGAGGTCTCTTTCTAGAAACCATGCTGTTTCCATTGGGATAAAGAAATGTGGGTAGTGAAGATGCTTAAGGAGGCCAGTGTGCTAATGTGACTCACTTGTCACTGTCCTTCCAGGGCTGAGCCCAGTGTCTTTCTTAAAATAGACTCTCTTCACGGTCCCCCTTCTCTTGAAGTAAACAGAGGAATGAGGGGATGAAGTCCAGTGGGCAGTTGTAATATAGCGTGAAGGGTGCTGTGATGGGGAAAGGATACAGCCTCCTAGGAGTGGCCTGGAGAAGCAGCACCAAATACATGGGAGTGAGAGGAAGCTTCCGAGAGGAAATGCTGTCTAGAGATTTCAAGGCTCAAAAATAAATAACTATATTGGAGGTTACAGCGTTACCAATGAATTTCTCAGAATATTTACATCAAAGCATGTTTTTCAACCTTTTTTTCATTACCGCCTTAAGGAGGAGCCTTTTCTGGACAAATTTTTCCCTAATCACTATCTCCTCTTCCCACTGAAATTTTATACCACAAATATACTGTGTATCTGTTTGTGTATTCTGTGTAGATCTATGCGTTATACAGAAAAAGAGTAATTTTTTTCATCTGCTAAGACCAAATTTTTACCCTCTCGTAGGTGAAATTTCCCCCATTGAACGGAATGTAAAATAGTTGACAGGTGGGAAGCAGCCACATAGCACAGGGAGATCGGCTCAGTGTTTTGCGATGACCTAGAGGGGTGGGATGGGGGGAGGGGTGGGATGGGAAGGGGGGATTGGGGGGAGGGGGGAGGGGGGAGGCTTAAGAGGGAGGGGATATGGGGACGCATATGGCTGATTCGCTTTGTTGTGCAACAGAAACTAACACGGTATTGTGAAGCAATTATACTCCAATAAAGATCTATTTTTAAAAATGTATGTATTAAACCATTTAATAGAAATCATAGGACCAAGTTTTGAAGAAAATGCAGTTGATACGTCTTTGTAGTACTTGCTCTTCGAATGTCCAACGGACTAGGTACTGTTTTTTTTTTTTTTTTAAAGTGGGGTTTTTTTCCATTGGAGGACAAAGAGATGAAATTTTTTTTAAATGTGATATATGTGCTCATTGAAGTGGAAAGTCGCTGTTAAAATCATAACAAGCATTCACATAATAATATCCTCCAGTATATGAACAAGAGCGTTAAAGGCTGCATCAGAGGAACTTGTATTTTTAGGGAAAATGTGACAGACAAATGCACAGTGATCACAGTTTGGAAAGGAACACACGGGGGCTGGTTGAATCTGAGAGCCCTCCGCGATATGTTGGGAAGATGACTTAGTAAGAAGGTGTTGCCTAAGAGATGATTTAGAAACGGTAATTAAATTATTAGGTAAATGAATGCTGCTCAAGTTACCTGGAAGAATTGGGGGTAGGAGAGCTCTGTGTGAAGGTGCACGGAGATAAGAAAACATTTTCAGAGACAGAGCAGGTAACCTGGCTTACACCCTACTGTCACTATAGCTGGAGGTGAATTCTGTTTGGAACAATTCTGTTCATTAAAACAGGTAAATACCGAGTGGCTGTTCCTTGGAGGGTAAAGATTGTATAGCATCGGAGTGGCAAATGGTGGGGGAGGAGTTTTTAATCGTGGAAGTTAGCCCAAGGGCTAATTATATCTCAGCGCTTTCCACTAGCTTATCTTGCAGGAATTTTAAGAAGGTTGAAGCCTTAAGGTTGGTTAAACGGTGGAACGTTGTAGGCTCCGTTTGTATTCTGGTTGTTACTTTGCACCTGCCAATGGATTCTGCTTCGTTATCATAATAAGAAGGGCATAACCCCCAAGAAGTGGTGGGCTTCTGATTCTGTCCCTTTAGCAGAATTCTTTTCATTAGCCAAGTGGAGTGGACTTTACCAATGTGCAGTGAAATGAGGCATGACTGAGCCTGATGGTCCATGAAGGGTGCTCAGCAAGGGCGACATTTAGTTCCTTTAAAGCTGATGTTCCTGTTTACACCAAGGATAGCTTTTGCAGTTCTACAAGAGACAAGACACTTACTGGTTTTACAGATATATACATCATTTGCTTTTTTTTTTAATTTATCTTTTGTTGAAGTATAGTTGTGTTATTTTTTATTGAAATAATGTTGTGTTACTTTCTGCTGTACAGCAAAGTGACTCAGTTATACATATATATATATATATATATTCTCTTTTTTATTATTTTCCATTATGGTTTATCCCAGGATATTGAATATAGTTCCTGTGCTGTACAGTAGGACCTCATTGTTTATCCATTCTATATGTCATAGTTTGCATGTGATAATCCCAACCTTCCAGTCCTTTCCTTCCCCACCCCTCCTCCCTCTTGGCAACGACAAGTCTATTCTCTTGCGTCTATGAGTCTGTTTCTGTTTCATAGATAGGTTCATTTGTGCCGTATTTTAGATTCCACGTGTAAGTGATATCGTATGGTTTTCATCTTTCTCTTTCTGGCTTATTTCACTTAGTGGGATAATCTGTAGTTGCATCCATGTCGCTGCAAATGGCATTATTTCATTCTTCTTTGTGACTGAGTAATATTCCATTGTATACACGTACCACGTCTTCTTTATCCATTCGCCCGTCGATGGACACTTAGGTTGCTTCAAAGTCTTGGTTATTGTGAATAGTGCTGCTATGAACACTGGGGTGCGTGTATCTTTTCAAATTATAGCTTTGTCCAGATATATGCCCAGGAGTGGGATTGCTGGATCATATGATAGCTCGATTTTTAGTTTTCTGAGGAACCTCCATGCTGTTTTCCTTAGCGGCTGCACCAAGGTACATTCCCACCAACAGTGTAGGAGAGTTCCTACATCCTTTACTTTTATTCCATTTCCTACTGAATCAGCTTCCTTGTTGCCAGTTATTCTTCCTCTTCTATTTAGTGTCATCGTCACTTTCTGGACAGATTAATGTAAATCATCACTTAGATGATGATTACTTCCTGCTAATCCATATTGCCTGCAGACTGCTAAACTCATTAAGTGGCGGACCCACGTTACTCTCCTTCTCATTATTCTTTCCAAATACAAACTCTAAGGTCCAACCTGTTTCTTTTCCTTAATGCCTGTTGCCTTTAGCTGCACCCCCAATATCTCCCCGGTCACATGTTTATAGCCTTCCTACTGTTCTTTCTTCTAGTGCCCCGACCTCTGCCTTCTATTACTGGGCATATTCTATGTACAGATCTGGGCTTATTACATATGTAATGAATCCTTTCATACTAACTTCAAAACAAAGTGAACACCCCTTACTCTGAGTTCTAGCAGGGCTTGCATTTGCAGTTGTCACCCTACTTAGTCTTCCTTTGATATTTTATAAATTAACCTCCTGAGTTCATTTAAGACTTAGCAAGTTTGGGCTTCCCTGGTGGCGCAGTGGTTGAGAGTCCGCCTGCCGATGCAGGGGACACGGGTTCGTGCCCCGGTCCGGGAGGATCCCACATGCCGCGGAGCGGCTGCGCCCGTGAGCCGTGGCCGCTGAGCCTGCGCGTCCGGAGCCTGTGCTCCTCAACGGGAGAGGCCACAACAGTGAGAGGCCCGCATACCGCAAAAAAAAAAAAAAAAAAAAAAAGACTTATCAAGTTTTAACACAACCAGTGTTGCAGCCCTTGGGATGGCTTGCTACTGTGTACATTGACACACTAGGTATGTGTCCTGGTGGCTGCACTAAATAAATGGATGTTACATAAATCTCATTTGTTATTTAGCATTTAACTAACAAATGAGAAACGACATTGGACCACAGTTGTTTGGATGAGCGTCTAGACACAGTATTTTGTCCCTTAGGAAAATTTTCCCCTTGCTTACAAGTTCACAGATTATTAACATGATGACTCACCTCTAAGAAGGTTTTCGGGGGGGTGGGGGGGGAAATTCCCTGGTGGTCCAGTGGTTAGGGCTCTGTACTTCCACTGCAGGGGGCGCAGGTTCGATCCCTGGTCGCGAACTAAGATCCTGAAAGTGGCGTGGCGCGGCTGGAAAAAAAAAAAAAAAAAGAATTTTTTTTTTCATTTTTCTATAATGTTGGGGGTGCAATTTTTTATCGTGTTAAAATATGCATAACAAAATTCATGTTTTTAACCATTTTTAAGTATACTGTTCAGTGCCATTAAGTATATTCTCATGGTGGTGCAATCATCACCTCCATCCATCTCCAGACCTTTTCGTGTTCTCCAGCTAAAGCCCCGTACCCATCGAACACTGACGCCCCATTCCCCTACCCGCCCCGCCGACAGCCGACAACCACCATTCTTTTTTCTGCTTCTATAAATTTGACTATTCTAGATATTTCATATAAGTGGAGTCATACAATATTCTTTTGTGACTAGCTTATTTCACTTAGCATAATGTCTTCAAGGTTCATCGATGGTTTAGCGTGTATCAGAATTCCCATCCTTTTTAAAGCTGAATAAACTTCCATTGTATGTATATACCACATTTTGTTTATCCATTCATCTCTCAATGGACACTTGGGTTATTTCTACTTCTTGGCAATTGTAAATATTGCTACTATGAACATGAGTGTACAAATATACCTCCGGGAACTTTTCAAGGAAACTCTATTAATTATATTCAGAAAAGTTAGGCTATCTGACCTTAGACTGTGTGGCGTAAATTGAGTTCCTCCTACACAATGTAATGCCTCATTTTAAAACGCCGCTAGGTAACAGTACTTCTCAATTTAAATATGTACCAGCTTCCCTGGCAGAATAATTATCTTTTTCAGCCACTTATTTATAGAGTGGAAGAAAATTAGGGAAAAATGTTAGGAGAACTAAATATAAAAAACAACTTATTTTTAGTTGATTATATTGTTCTCAACACGGCTGATTGTTTTAGTTAATGACCAATCTTGGAGTACAAATACATTTCACTGAGTCATCAAACTATTTTTGAAATATTTTAATGATGCCGAAGGGAACCATTTTACCAATTTTGGAACTTTATTGGCTTTTATGAAGCATTCCCTTTAAGTGTGTACAAGCATTTTAGGCTGTGCAAACATTTACGTTTAAAAGTCCGGTAAGGTGTTCAGTTGCAGGCGAATTCATATCCTGCTAGACAGTAGCAATTCATGATAAAATATTGAGCTCCTATTGGAAAATAATTGGCAAAACAAGTAAGTGTGTAAGTCTAGAAAACATGTGAAAACTTTAAACTAACAACCACTTTCATGTTCCACTACTCATTTGCACGTAAGTGAATTTCTACTTGTGTTGATTCTAAGTGGTTGTGTAAACTCCACAAAGATGGGGATTTTGTCTGTTTTGTTTATTGCACACAGTAGGTACTAATTAGATCCTGGATACAAACCAACGAATTATCCTAGCAGTGTGATTTGGAAACTCTTCTGTAGACTTTCTATATGCCTTAAAGTGAAATTAATAAACAGAATTTTAAGAAATGTCCTATATAAGACCCCCAAATTACAAAGGGCCTAAGTAATAATACCCATAAAATGGATTTTTTTTTCCACTTTTTATTATCATCCTGTGATCACCAGCTAGTTCAAGGCCTACTCTTGCTCGTATGAAAGAAGTTAAGAAGGTGAACTTTTACTGAGCTCTTTAAAAATTTTTTGCTCTTGATGGTAACTTAGCATTGCAGATTGATTCTCTTTATGAATTTTTATGTGACTTTTTTAAAAAAAACCTATAGTTTGGGCTTTTCTGAAAAGAGGGGGTGCTGCCTTAAGTTCACACCTGCAGCTGTGGATACTAAAATGGTATAAGGAACTTGAGACCGATTGTCATGTGCCCCTCCCAGCTAACTTTGCTAACCCTAACACTACTGACGGGCTCTTTCTTCTGCAGAAATGTCACTGTCCTCTGGAACAGTTCTAAAGGAAAGAGGTGGCCCAGATCATCCAACTGAACATGTACTTTTCTGGGCTCTGACCTTTTTATTAGAAGCGGGGGGCAGGCGACCCCAGCTGACAGGTCACCTCTGGGCCATGGCATACCAAATCCTTCAGGTTTTGGGGGGCCATGCAATAATGCTGCCAGTCCAGGAGACAAAAATCCTTTACCTGGGCAGTGTTCCATGACCAAGGTTAGAATGAAATTCAGCAAAGGTAGCAAATAATCTTTTCACCCTTTTACGTTGTTATCCATTTATTCCTAAGTTAAAATAGCCATAATATTCTAGACACTGTGCATGATAAATTGGGCAGTTCTTAGTCCCCAGCATTTTGTAAAATTAGAGTAGTAACATATTCAGGGGTTCTTTTCAGAAAATCACATTTTATTGTGTGTGTAATATATATAAATAAAATATATGTATACGCACATGTACATACACATATATACAGATGTACATATACACACATATGCACATGTATAGATACACACATACATATATACGTCTTCTCTAATGGCAAATGAAATCACGGAAATCCCTAAGGCATAAAAGGAGGGTGTGAGAGAAATCAGGAGAGTTGTGTTAATTCACGTTTTACTTCCCTGTTTGTGGCTCTCGAAATATTAACGTAAAGCAGGTTGAGAAGAACTGGAGCTGGTCTTCGAGCCTGATAGGCTCGACTCTGCTTCCACATCTGTAGTCTTCATCTCAGTGATGAGTTCTCAGAGGTTGGGTAGAAATTAGTTTTGAGGGAAGGCTTTCCCAACTTCATTACTATATAGGATTTATGCAGTCACAGCTCTGATGTTTAAGTAGGACTGATTGTTTTTAAAAATATCTGTAGGAAGATTTCAAGTTATTCATCTTTTTTTCCTCTGGGAGTTCTGATGCACACACGTGTGGGGATTGAGTTCAGCCGTCATTCCAGGTAGAATTCTCTTCTCAGCAGATGATGATGTGTCTGAAACCCTCTCCTGGGATTGGACCCCCGTGGTTGTTCTACTTCTCGTCCCTAGAGTCCCTTCTCCAATGACCCTCATTTCTACAGACCACACCCCTCAGGGTGCTGGGGATGGTCCAGCCGTCTCCTCTGACCTTTGTCCAGAATGATGTTGCGGGTGTGGACATATTCCTCTCTGGATTGACCCCTTTTAAAAGTTTACTTCCTTGTCTGAGAGCATTCCCCCTATCTAGTTCCCTTTGAATCAAGTGCCCAAATTTATCTAATTATCTAAATTAGATAAATTTAGATCTTCAGACTGTATGTCCTTGGTTTTCAGCATATTGATAAAAATCTCTGTTTTGGGGTCATGATACTTCTACCCAAGTCTGGAACTCCTCAGACAGAACGGGTGGGAAAAGCCAATGGTCCCAATCTAGCCCGTGTCATCCCAGCAAGGAGTTCAGACGTAGCTGTTCTCAGAGTGCTGAAATCTTCCTGGAGCTCTGGAGAGAGGGCTCGGGTTTCATTTTCTTCCCATCTGGGATGTTCACTTATTCCAGAAAGAGATACCTCTCCACCCTCACGGTCAGGAACTCATCCAGTTCTGGGGAATTAATGCTCCATCTTGGCCATTTTCCACGTGCGGAAACCAGTAAGCATGAGATTCCCAGCAGCCTTGATGGTACGGCCTTTTTCCAGAGCTCTGCACAACGTCCAAGGCTCCTGGGACAGGAGAGTCACAATAGGAAACTATGAGAATGTATAACAACAGAAATAGTTCCCACCCTGCCCATAAGACAGCAAATAAGAGCTCTTTATTAATTTAAGCAAAGATAGTTCACTTTCATGTAGTTCGAGATGATTTTCCCACCTCCTCTCTCCTCAGTCTTCTTACGCTCCTTCACTTTCAGTTTGGTTGTTTTTTTAATACTTCTCACTTATTTAGCTCATCCCTCACCGCACACCTCACTGAGAAAACACAAGTTCGCAGATGGTGACGCCGTCATCTTATCACCACCAGTCTCGTTCTGCATCTGTGTCTCCCTCCTTCCTTCCGCGTCCGTGTTTCCCTCCTTCCTTCCTGCGAGAACAGAAGAGGCATCTCTCCTGCAGTCAGAATCCTCTGGTCCTGTTTCCCACCTTCCGAGAACTTCCCACCTGCAGCGTCTTCTCTGTCCTGCAGCATCCAGTCTTTCCTCTCTACTGGACCGTTCCATCCGTATGACGTGGTACGGAGGCGGCCATCCTAAAAGTCGAAAACCCTGCATCCCAGACCCTCCGGCTGCAGCTTCATATCTCCACCCCCCTTCCCAGCCAGACTTTCTCAAACCAGCGGTGTGCACGTAACCTCTCCCCTCCCCGCCCCTCACCAGTCCACACTTCACCCCCGCAGTGGCAACGACCCCAGCAGGTTGCTCCAAGCGAGGTCAGCAATCTCTGTGCTGTCGAACGTCATAAGCTCTGTTGCCTTTCTCAGGCTGTCAGCAGCCTTCAGCACGGTTGATCGCTCTCCAACTTGAAATGTCTGCTCTTGGCTTCTGTGACACCATGTTTTTTGGCCATCGCTTGCCAGTTTTCTTTTTTTGCGCGGTGGGGTGGGCCCCTCCCTCTCTTCTCGGCCTCTCAAGGTTGGAATTCTCCAGCACTCAGAACTTGCCTCTTTCTTTTCTCTCCGCTCTGAGTTCCAGTTGATCTTCACAAGTTCCTCTATAGCTTCTCCACTTAACGTGTTCACACAGACCTCAGACTCAACTTGTCCACATCAGAGCACTTGATCGCCCACCTCTACGGCCCAACGGGTTGCTCTCTCAAGTTCTCTATCTCAGGAATGGCCTCAGCCCCCAGCATGTCCTCTCGTTGTCGTCTCTGTACCCTGCTTTACCACTGCCGCACGAATCCAAGTCACCGTCATCGCTCATCTCATCTCTCGTCTGGGTTCCACTCCTATTCTTGCTCCTTTCCACCTTGTTAAAGACGTAAAACTAGAGAAAATTGGCGGCATCTGTATTTAAGCAGGGACAGTAGGAATAGGAGAGGAGAGGGATACACTAAATATATATATAATATATATTTTATATATTATTAATATTTATTATATTTATATTATTACAAATAAAATAATTTATATTTATATAATTGATGTATTATGTTATATTATATAATTATGTATTATATATAATTATATATGTAATTATAAATATATAATATATTTATATATTATTAATTGTTATAGTTATAATATATTAATATTTATATGTATTTATTAACATATAACTATGTGATACAATGAATATATATTAATAAATATATATTATGGTTAATATATTTATATTTCTATTATAAATTATATTTATCTATTATATTTATAGTGTATATTATATATACTACAAATATTTATGTATATAAATATATATATATATTTAGCCAGTGGGGAGTGGGAAAGAACTAAGAGGAAGGAGTCCAGGCTAAGGTGCTGTTAAGGAACATGGGGAAATTATGAAGGTTTTGACTAGATGACTTGATCCTTGGACATAACAAGCTGTGGATAAGCTGATAGATATTCTTGGAAGCAGTTGGATATAGACAACTAGGACCAAGCTTTCAGGGCTGAGTATACAGACATAGGAACCATCCATTACAGTTTATACCTAAAGCCATGGAAGTGATGAAATCACCTGGGGAAGATGTATAGATGAGAAAAAAACAGTGCCAGCCCTGCTTCTGAGCCTGTGGTGGCATCCTTTTATCTCTCTCCTGTTTCTTCTTTCAGACCCAAGTCCCCATGTCTCCTCTCCTCCCAGTTGCACACCCCCTCCATTTACCCCTGGCTGTCCCCTCCCCAGGATGCGTGCAAAATGAAACACAGTGTCCCGTGTACCTTTCCAGCCTGTTATTCACAGAGATAAGCACGTACGTTCCCTTTCTTTATAAGGGTTTTGTTGTTGAACACTTTGGCGCTCAATCATCTTCAATTATCTAGACCTAACAGGAGAGTGACAGCACTTGACAAACAAATACAGTTACACCTCCCTCCCCTGGGGATGACTTATCTGACATTCTCGTTACCGTGCACGAAGCCAAGAATCTCGAAGCGGCAAACAAAACCTTTCAGCCGTCAAAGTAACTCTAACATCCAGGCACTAAGATGGGGTGTCTTTTTGTCTCTTTCGCCCACGTTCCTGATGAGCTGCATTTTATGAGCATGGCTGCTAAGTTTTGAATTGTATGAAAGTCCCACGTGGAAGGTTCTATCCTGGAGTTTGGGCAGAAGGAAGAAAATTAGATTCCTTTGTAGCCACTTAATTTGGTCATCCACCATGGCTATTAGCAATTGCTGAAGGAGTAAGAGACTCACTTTAATGGGACTTCACAATCTTCATCTAAAAAGTCTCTGGTTTACTGGTGGTAGGGAAGGTTCTAGATCAACAACTATTAGAAACATGTTCATAAACGTAAATAAGTTTAAGTTTAAATAAGTCTTTAGGTTCTAAATAAGTCTTTAGGTTATTTAAGTTCATAAACTTAAATAAGTTTAAGTTTAATAAGTATTTAAGTTTAAATAAGTTTAGGTTTAAATAAGTCTAAACAAAATGTGGAATTTACATAACATCCAAATAATGGTGACATCATGTTTTAAGTGGGAGAAGATGACATAGAAAGGCATTCTTATTTTTTGGGAATCTGAAATAATCCATCCTAAATGGATTGATTTAGGAATCAGGAAATGATAAATTCACATTGCGATCTCCTTTGATCACAAACATCAAATCTTCACTGATGGTGGTCAGCACTCGTATTTAAACTTCAGTATTAGATGCTTCATCCTTGAAGACCATCCGTATTCTCAGGGAGCATTCAGTCTAACGTTGAGCTCAAGAAATATTAACTGAGTGCCCAGCCTGTGCCAGCCACTGGGAACACAATGATGAAAAAGAGGTGGTTCCTACCTCTACAGCCTTACCGTCCGGTGCATTTACAGTCTAGTAAGACAAGACCTGCATAGAAGATAACAGAGCACTACAAACAGGTCAGTGTCAGCTACCAATGGAGTAGCATGCATATTAAATGCTACAGGATTTCCCAGCGGGGAGAATCTGCTGGGCTACGTAAGAGTGGTTGGGGAATAACTTATTCCATCCAGAAGCAGCAGCCAGGCGCCTGGGGGCCCTGTTCATTTGACTTCTCACCCCACTCAAGTGGCTTCACCTCATGGAGCTTTTCTATCAACCTGCTCCTCTTCTAAACCCCTCACCAGGCAGAGTTGATCAATCCCTTCTTGGCAACACTGACACCTCTGTTCTTTCTTCTTCACTGTGCTGAAGAACCTGGGATGCATTGCAGTTGTTGGTACATCTGTCTCTCTCTCGAGATTCGGATCTCATGGGGACTGTAGGTTTTGTCCTGTTCATCTCTGAAGCCCTCCTGCCCCATGTAGTACCTAGAATATTGTGAATGGCCCCCCAGAAAGTGTTTCTTGCCTGAGTGAATAGAAAAATGAATGAAGTCACAAGATACAAGATGAGCCCTGAAGGAAGGTTGCAACCTTGCATTTTTAAATCAGTAAAACAAGGACCTATATCAGGCACATGGTCGTCAGAAATAAAGAAAATTAAGTAGCCCATAGAATAGGAGTTCTCACATCTCACTGTGCCTCAGAGTTACTTAAAACTTCTAAATATATGGATAACATAGACTCACTCCAAACTTAATAAGTCTGAATCTCAAAGCATAAGACCTGGGTATCTGATTTTTTTTCAAGCTCCCTACTTAGGTGATGTACTGCCAAGGTTGAGAATCACTGACAGACAAGAATATCTGATTTATGTTAATCAACAATATTCCAAAATAAAATTTAAAAATTTTTTAAAAAAAGGATATCTTACTTAGTTGACGTCTTTGGGAATGAGGTGTTCCATACTGGTTTTATAGATAACTGGTCCTGGCGGCTGTGAACAAGCATGTAAGTATTTTAAATTTTGATGGAAGTGTATGTAAAATTCCCTCCTGCCTTCTTAAGTAAAAAGTGCCTTGCATAGTTAGATCTTGCTCTTGGGAGTTCAGGGTCAGCACCTTGTACATCACCATTGGATGTCTCGGTTTTTCTCATTCCTTGCTTCCTGTCAGTATGTCAGCTAACCTATCTCCTGACATCACTGTTAGGTCACTAATATTTCTGCCTCTCTTGTGACATCTTACATATTGCTTTTTTTTAATTGAGGTGTAATTGACATATAACGTTATATTTTCAGGTATACACATAATGTTTGGATTGGTATATACTGCAAATTATCACCGTGACAAATCTGATTAACCTCCATCACCATTTATTATATTGCTTTTAATGTGCTATTGGCTAGGACAACAGATAACCCAACATGTTAGCAACTATATTTTGTTTTTGTTGTTGTTTGTTTTGTTTTTTACACCCTCTCCAGTATTTATTGTTTTAATGCATTTTTTAGTTTTTTTGGTATATGGTGTGAGGAAATGTTCTTAGCAACTCTATTTGGAATGAAAATCAAAGTCATGGATTTGAGAGGCTTTTTTAAAAGCTATTTTAGGTGCCCTAAGGCTCTTTTGCTTACTCTGGCCAATTTCCAAAACATACCCAAACTTAGAAGTCTGACCCTAAGTAGGGGCTTCATAGAATTACTTTAGAAGAGATGGCAAATAGTTTGGTTCTAAGCCCTTTATTTTACATTCAAGCAAACTGAGACTTAGATTTAATGACTTTCCTAAGTTGGAGAATTACTGTTAATAAATCAAATTCAATAGAATTCTCATGGTTTGAACCAGCAATTACTATAAAAT
This sequence comes from Lagenorhynchus albirostris, assembly GCF_949774975.1. Taxonomy (NCBI): domain Eukaryota; kingdom Metazoa; phylum Chordata; class Mammalia; order Artiodactyla; family Delphinidae; genus Lagenorhynchus; species Lagenorhynchus albirostris. The sequence goes on from NC_083095.1 coordinate 188,550,258, forward strand.
CTTAACTACATCCATGGAAGGAATTATCTGGTTACTGGTAAGAATCAGTTTAAGAGAGGATTGGTTCAAGATGGCGGAGTAGAAGGATGTGCTCTCATTCCCTCTTGCGAGAGCACCGGAATCACAACTAACTACTGAACAATCATTGACAGGAAGACATTGGAACTCACCAAAAAAGATACCCCACATCCAGAGACAAAGGAGAAGCCACAGTGAGATGGTAGGAGGGGCGCAATCACAATAAAATCAAATCCCATAGCTGCTGGGTGGGTGACTCACAAACTGGAGAACAGTTATACCACAGAAGTCCACCCACTGGAGTGAAGGTTCTGAGCCCCACGTCAGGCTTCCCAACCTGGGGGTCCAGCAATGGGAGGAGGAATTGCTAGAGAATCAGGCTTTGAAGGCTAGTGGGATTTGATTGCAGGACTTCAACAGGACTGGGGGAAACAGAGACTCCACTCTTGGAGGGCACACACAAAGTAGTGTGCACATCAGGACCCAGGGGAAGGAGCAGTGACCCCATAGGAGACTTAACCAGACCTACCTGCTAGTGTTGGAGGGTCTCCTGCAGAGGCGGGGGGTGGCTGTGGCTCACCATGAGGACAAGGACACTGGCAACAGAAGTTCTGGGAAGTACTCCTGGGCAAGAGCCCTTCCAGAGTCTGCTATTAGCCCCAACAAAGAGCCCGGGTAGGCTGCAGTGTTGGGTCACCTCAGGCCAAACAACCAACAGGGAGGGAACCCAGGCTCACCCATCAGCAGACAAGTGGATTAAAGTTTTACCGAGCTCTGCGCACCAGAGCAACAGCCAGCTCTACCCACCACCAGTCCCTCCCATCAGGAAACTTGCACAAGAGTCTTAGATAACCTCATCCACCAGAGGGCAGACAGCAGAAGCAAGAAGAACTACAGTCCTGCAGCCTGTGGAACAAAAACCACATTCACAGAAAGATAGACAAGATGAAAAGGCAGAGGGCTATGTACCAGATGAAGGAACAAGATAAAACCCCAGAAAAACAACTAAATGAAGTGGAGATAGGCAACCTTCCAGAAAAAGAATTCAGAATAATGATAGTGAAGATGATCCAGGACCTCGGAAGAAGAATGGAGGCAAAGATCAAGAAGATGCAAGGAATGTTTAACAAAGACCTAGAAGAATTAAAGAACAAACAAACAGAGATGAACAGTACAATAACGGAAATGAAAAATACACTAGAAGGAATCAATAGCAGAAAGCTGAGGCGGAAGAAGGGATAAGAGACCTGAAAGACAGAATGGTGGAACCCAGCAGGGATCTAATTCAGATTCAACAGAGAAATTAAAACCTTTACAGACAAGCAAAAGCTGAGAGAATTCAGCACCACCAAACCAGCTTTACAACAAATGCTAAAGGAACTTCTCTAGGCAGGAAACACAACAGAAGGAAAAGACCTACAATAACAAACCCAAAACAATTAAAATGGTAATAGGAACATACATATCGATAATTACCTTAAACGTGAATGGATTAAATGCTCCAACCAAAAGACACAGGCTTGCTGAATGGATACAAAAACAAGACCCAAATATATGCTGTCTACAAGAGACCCACTTTAGACCTAGGGACACGTACAGACTGAAAGTGAGGGGATGGAAAAAGATATTCCATGCAAATGGAAATCAAAAGAAAGCTGGAGTAGCAATATTCATATCAGATAAAATAGACTTTAAAATAAAGAATGTTACAAGAGACAAGGAAGGACACTACATAATGATCAAGGGATCAATCCAAGAAGAAGATATAACAATTATAAATATATATGCACCAAACATAGGGGCACCTCAATACATAAGGCAACTGCTAACAGCTATAAAAGGGGAAATCGACAGTAAACACAATAATAGTGGGGGACTTTAACACCTCACTTACACCAATGGACAGATCATCCAAACCGAAAATTAATAAGGAAACACAAGCTTTAAATGACACAGTAGACAAGATAGATTTAATTGATATTTATAGGACATTCCATCCAAAACCAGCAGATTACACTTTCTTCTCAAGTGCGCATGGAACATTCTCCAGGATAGATCACATCTTGGGTCACAAATCAAGCCTCGGTAAATTTAAGAAAATTGAAATAATATCAAGCATCTTTTCTAACCACAACGCTATGACATTAGAAATCAATTACAGGGAAAAAAAATGTAAAAAACGCAAACACATGGAGGCTAAACAACACGTTACTAAATAACCAAGAGATCACTGAAGAAATCAAAGAGCAAATCAAAAAATACTTAGAGACAAATGACAATGAAAACACGACGACCCAAAACCTATGGAATGCAGCAAAAGCAGTTCTAAGAGGAAAGTTTATAACAATACAATCCTACTTGAAGAAACAGCAAACATCTCAAATAAACAACCTAACCTTACACCTAAAGCAATTAGAGAAAGAAGAACAAACAAAACCCAAAGTTACTAGAAGGAAAAAAATCATAAAGATCAGAGCAGAAATAAATGAAATAGAAACAAAGAAGACAATAGCAAAAATCAATAAAACTAAAAGCTGCTTCTTTGAGAAGATAAACAAAATTGATAAACTGTTAGCCAGACTCATCAAGAAAAAGAGGGAGAGGACTCAAATCAATAATATTAGAAATGAAAAAGAGGGAGAGGACTCAAATCAATAATATTAGAAATGAAAATAATATTCTGCAGACACCACAGAAATACAAAGCATCCTAAGAGACTACTACAAGCAACTCTGTGCCAATAAAATGGACAACCTGGAAGAAATGGACAAATTCTTAGAAAGGTATAACCTTCCAAGACTGAACCAGGAGGAAATAGAAGATATGAACAGACCAGTCACAAGCACTGAAATTGAAACTGTGATTAAAAATCTTCCAACAAACAAAAGTTCAGGACCAGATGGCTTCACAGGTGAATTCTATCACACATTTAGAGAAGAGCTAACAGCCATCCTTCTCAAACTCTTCCAAACAATTGCAGAGGAAGGAACACTCCCAAACTCATTCTATGAGGCCACCATCACCCTGATACCAAAACCAGACAACGATACTACAAAAAAAGAAAATTACAGACCAGTATCACTGATGAATATAGATGCAAAAATCCTCAACAAAATACTAGCAAACAATCCAAAAACATATTTAAAGGATCGTACACCATGATCAAATGAGATTTATCCCAGGGATGCAAGGATTCTTCAATATATGCAAATCAATCAATGTGGTACACCATATTAATAAATTGAAGAAGAGAAACCATATGATCATCTCAATAGATGCAGAAAAAGCTTTTGACAAAATTCAACACCCGTTTATGATAGAAACTCTCCAGAAAGTGAACATAGAGCGAACCTACCTCAACATAATAAAGGCCGTGTATGACAAACCCACAGCAAACATCATTCTCAATGGTGAAAAACTGAAAGCATTTCCTCTAAGATCAGGAACAAGACAAGGATGTCCACTCTCACCACTTTTATTCAACATAGTTTTGGAAGTCCTAGCCACGGCAATCAGATAAAAAAAGAAATTAGAGGAATAGAAATTGGAAAAGAAGAAGTAAAACTGTCACTGTTTGCAGATGACATGATACTATACATAGAGAATCCTAAAGATGCCACCAGAAAACTACTAGAGCTAATCAATGAATTTGGTAAAGTTGCAGGATACAAAATTAATGCACAGAAATCTCTTGCATTCCTATACACTAACGATGAAAAATCTGAAAGTGAAATTAAGGAAAGTCTCCCATTTACCATTGCAACAAAAAGAATAAAATACCCAGGAATAAATCTACCTAAGGAGACACAAGACCTGTATGCAGAAAACTATAAGACACTGCTGAAAGAAATTAAAGATGATACAAACAGATGGAGAGATATACCATGTTCTTAGATTAGAAGAGTCAATATTGTGAAAATGACTATACTACCCATAGTAATCTAGTAAGATTCAATGCAATCTCTATCAAATTACCAATGGCATTTTTTACAGAACTAGAACAAAAAATCTTAAAATTTGTATGGAGACACAAAAGACCCCAAATAGCCAAAGCGGTCTTGAGGGAAAAAAAAACAGAGCTGGAGGAATCAGGCTCCCTGACTTCAGACTATACTACAAAGCTACAGTAATCAAGAGAATATGGTACTGGCAGAAAAACAGAAATACAGATCAATGGACCAGGATAGAAAGCCCAGAGATAAACCCACACATCTATGACAAAGGAGGCAAGGCTATACAATGGAGAAAAGACAGTCTCTTCAATAAGTGGTGCTGGGAAAACTGGACAGCTACATGTAAAAGAATGAAATTAGGACACTCCCTAACACCATACACAAAAATAAACTCAAAATGGATTAGAGACCTAAATGTAAGACTGGACACTATAAAACTCTTAGAGGAAAACATAGGAAGAACACTCTTTGATATAAATCACAGCAAGATCTTTTTTGATCCACCTCCTAGAGTAATGGAAATAAAAACAAAAATAAACAAATGGGACCTAATGAAACTTAAAAGCTTTTGCAAAGCAAAGGAAACTACAAACAAGATGAAAAGACAAGCCTCAGAATGGAGAAAATATTTGCAAGTGAATCAACAGACCAAGGGTTAATCTCCAAAATATATAAACAGCTCATGCAGCTCAATATTAAAAAAACAACCCAATCCAAAAATGGGCAGAAGACCTAAATAGACATTTCTCCAAAGAAGACATATAGATGGCCAAGAAGCACATGAAAAGCTGCTCAACATCACTAATTATTAGAGAAATGCAAATCAAAACTACAATGAGGTATCACCTCATACCAGTTAGAATGGGCATCATCAGAAAATCTACAACCAACAAATGCTGGAGTGGGTGTGGAGAAAAGGGAACCCTCTTGCACTGTTGGTGGGAATGTAAATTGATACAGCCACTATGGAGAACAGTATGGAGGTTCCTTAAAAAACTAAAAATAGAACTACCCTACGACCCAGCAATTCCACTACTGGGCATATACCCAGAGAAAACCATAATTCAAAAAGACACATTTACCGCAATGTTCATTGCAGCACCATTTACAATAGCCAGGTCATGGAAGCAACCTAAATGCCCATCGACAAAATGAATGGATAAAGAAGATGTGGCACATATATACAATGGAATATTTCTCAGCCATAAAAAGGAACGAAATTGAGTCATTTGTAGAGACGTCGATGAATCTAGAGACTGTCATACAGAGTGAAGTAAGTCAGAAAGAGAAAAAACAAATATCGTATATTAACACATATATGTGGAACCTAGAAAAATGGTACAGATGAACTGGTTTGCAGGGCAGAAATTGAGACACAGATGTAGAGAAGAAACATATGGACCCCAAGAGGGGAAAGTGGGGGGGGGGCGGTGGTGGTGGTGTGATGAACTGGGAGATTGGGATTGACATATAGACACTAATATGTATAAAATGGATAACTAATAAGAACCTGCTGTTAAAAAACTGTAAAATAAAATTCAAAAAATAAAGTAACATAGATATCATAGTGAGAATGATATAGGAGGGATCATGAAACGTAGAGATGGAATTAAGTCAAGAAGCATTTATCTCCTGAATACCTTTGGTGTGCTTTGTTCTCTGCCAGTCATGGGGGAGGATTGACAAACCAGAGCATGACTCTTGCTCTTGAACTTCTAATTTACTTGAGCAGATAAGCCATATATGGAGCAATTAGAGCAAAAATGAAGCTGTGAGTGTTGTGGAGGAGTTTATGAATTCAGTGAAGGAGTTGTACACTGGGGAAAGGAACAGGCAGGATGGAGGGGGACTCTGGCTTAGATTTGAAGGAAAAGAAATTTATCAAAATTTCTAACGAATATTTCCTAGTATGGAAATGGCTTATTCCTTCATTGCACTTATTTATTCAGTAGTTTTTTCAATAAATATAGAGCGCCTTCTTAAAGAAAAAGAATCAGTTTACTGGTTGGTGCAATTTCTCTAAATTGCCCATGTGCTTTATTAAAACCTCTTTCATCACCTCTGTGCTCACTGATGAACATTTTTTTCCCACCCTGACAAGTCACAGGTATCTTGAGGTTGAGAGTCTGGGGTCTGTTGATTTTTGTATGAGCCCAACAACTTCAGCATAGAATGTGCTTAATGTTTTTTGCCTTGTCATACTATAAAACCATTTTGCAGTCAGAAATGTACGTGAATTAATAAACGAACATTTAAAGTGTTCATCTTAGGAATTGCCACCTGGATATAAATTTATGGAATGCATTTTCTTTATTTCAGGAAGCTAGATGCTTACACTAGGCAAAAGAGTCCAGGCTTTTTCTTTTTCAAGTGTATGCAGGAGAAAAACTTCTGCTAAATTTTATATGACTCTATGAATGGCCTTAACATAAATACAAAGTGTAGCTTAAAATTTTCAGTGAAAGATAGCATCTTTGGGGGGTAAAATGCCAATGATACATCGAGGATGCTAAGTAATGATGTGAATATTCATCTTACGACTTGTTGGGTTTTGTTTTTTTGTTTGTTTTTGGCTTCTCCACGCGGCTCACGGCATCTTAGTTCTCCAACCGGGGATCGAACCTGGGTCCTTGGCCGTGAAAGCACGGAGTCCTAGCCCTGGACTGCCAGGGAGTTCCCTGTTGGGTTTTTTCAAATGAAGGTTCAGTACTTTGTTTCATGTATTTAAAACTGCCGTCTCCATTTCTGCACATCTGTGTCTATTATTTATGTATGTATGTGTACATTAAATATCCACTAAATATACATTACATTAAATATAAACTTCTCAAATGTGGCGCAGGCTGGATACAGTAATATGGTTCAGAGTTTCTTCCTCTGGCCTTTTCTTCTTCTCTGAGCCTCCTTCTGTTTGTTCACACCAAAACTATATAGTTCAGCAGATCCTGTGACCCTGTGGCTGTTCACTTCTTAGACTGATTTTCCCAAGCACTGAGCTCGTCTTCAGGGTCTGGCTCACAAGAGTCAGTGTTGGTTGAAATCTTTGCTGAATGCTGTTGCGGAGGGTAGTGGCGGTGGCAGAAAGAAAAGATAACGGAAACACCATCGGCCCTTAAAGGCACTCAGTCTGGTCGAGAAGTCCAGCTAGGAACTTTCACGGTAGGACGGACACCACTTCAAAGCCCCGCCCACATCACGTGGCCAACAGTAAGGTGTTAGGTGTAAGGATTGGAAAGTTGGTCAAATGAGTATTTCCGGAAGACCTTAAAAGTAAGGAATTCTTTGCACACGATAAGAAAGAACTGCCTTTTCCCTCACAAAACGTTATTAAAATATGTATCGTAACGTCTTAACCATTTCTTCTTGTTAGCATTTATTATCTGCTGCAGGATAAGAAGCCGTTATCTGGCTATCACTGGTCTTTATTAAACCGCCCTTAGTTTAACCCTCCGCATTTTCCACTTCCTCTGGAGCGCTAGTTAGCAGAAATTATGGTGCACTGGAGTTGGAAATATGGGTTAGAATTTGATCTCTGCCACATCAAGCCATGCAATTTTAGGCCTGCCCTCTGATTTTCTTCATTTGCAAAGTGGAAGTAATAATACATCATTTACCCACCAAAAGCGTTTGACGTTCTGACTCAGAAGGGATCTTGAAGTTTGCGATTCACAATCGAGGCACAGAGAAATGGCTGGGTACAGAGATGTGTGCAGTAAAGGATGAAATGGTAAGATGTCTTAGGAGTCCCACTTCCTCTACAGACATCATATCCCAACATCATAACACGCGACACATTTGTTTTCTGCTTAACTGCCTTTGGAGTACTTCCATAACTGCTTTCTGTAAAGTAGAAATATGTCCCAGCCCAGGTGTGTTAAACTCTAGTATCTCCCTGTTTAGCCACCCTCTTGTCTCTGTGTGGCTCCTTCACACCCATTGGCTACTACATCAGCTCTTGGATCTCAGATGTACTTGGTTTTTTGACTCTCATTTTTCTTTTGTATTTTTTACTTTTGTATTTTTTAATTTTTATTTTATATTGTAGTATATTTGACTTAGGATGTCGTGTTAGTTTCAGGTGTACAGCAAAGTGATTCATTTATATATATATATATATATATATATATATATATATATTTTTTTTTTTTTTTTTTTGGCCACACCACTGCACGGCTTGTGGGATCTCAGTTCCCCAACCAGGGATCAAACCCACGCTCCCTGAAGTGGAAGTGCGGAGTCTTAACCCCTGGACTGCCAGGGCAGCCCCATAACTGTTCTTTTTCAGATGCACTTTAGAAGTACAGGTTCCTCCATTTCCTTGGATGGAACAGACATTCCTGGCTTCACTTCCTTTTCTACCTTCTTAAACCCCATGATTGACCAGCTGAGCCATTTTTGAATAAGGAGTTTCAATTTCTTTGACACTCAAACCATCCTTCCATTCCACCTGCCCCCCTTGGTTCTGTGATATCAGCACCTCCTTAACCTCTTAACACAGAGAGTGAGGGTGTGGGGAATTGACAGCAGAGCCTTAGTGACCTTGGTTTCAGTTAGGTCTGACAGTTACATCTCCTTCATAGCCTTCTCGGTTTACTATCTTCGGTTAAATATTTAGAAACCGTGTGGCCTTTTAGGAAACCTTCCAGAAAGTTTTCGTCCTTCAACTCCGTGTGCTTCTGAGTATTCTGTATAGCTTTGTTAAAAATGCAGGTTTTGAGGTTTGGGGCAGACTTGCCGTTTGTACTTTTACCAAGCCCCACCCCCCAGCAACTGAATCCGATGCAAAACAAAATTTGAGCGTCACTGCCATAGAATACGTTCTCTCTTCAAGTGGGGAGTCCCATCCCTGAACATGGGGAGATGGTAACATGGTAAAGGAGAATTTGCCTTGTGTTCTAAGGATCACATAGCTGAAGGTGTGTGAGGGTCAGCCACGGTGCTCTTAAGGGTCACTGATGGAAACTGTCCGCGGTGTGGCCCCCACCTGCTGGCGAGCCAGTGCAGCGGTTTTCACGTGGGGTCCGGCACCTTTAGGTTTTTAAAAGTGTCGGTATCACAGGTGATGCTGTAGGGCACAGGGAGACCAGCTCGGTGCTCTGTGATGACCTAGACGGGGCGGGGTGGGGGGAGGGAGGTCCAAGAGGGAGGGAATATAGGTATACATACAGCTGATTCACTTCGTTGTACGGCAGAAACGAACACAACATTGTAGAGCAATTTTACTCCAATAAAAAAATACCGAGAAAAAAAAATACCACAGGTGATTCTCTGTGGCATACTATGGTATGATACATCTTCAGTAGAAATAAATGCGTGCTTGGGATAGCGGTATTCCAATTTGATTTAAGTTAATACGTTAGTAAATATAAGGGCAATACTGGAGTTGTTATTTAAAGGACGTATAGATGTAATATCTTATACAAGTCTATAGATTTACTACCAGTTCTTTTTTTTTTTTTTTTTTTTTTTAGTATTGCTACCACCAGTCCCTGAAAATAGTAGTTTATGCTTGTTTCTTCCCTCAATGAAGTCACATCTAAATTCAGAGTCACCAGTGCTAGTTTACATTCAGTTCAAGACAGCAAAGCCCTAAAATAGCCTTAATGACGCATGCAAAGCGTTTTCCTAGGAACAGATCCTGGACTTATTAGTTGTCTGAAGCTGTCAGTCAGTACTCATCCGGGGCACTGGTGTGTTAGGAAGTGATGCCAGAATTGTATGCCTTCCCTGTCAGTACAGAGCCGCATGGAGAATGAACACAGCTTGCTTTAAATAGCCAAAGTGGGGAAGGAGATTGACTTTGCAGTTGTTCCTGCTTCTTCAAAATACTTATCTTTTTCTGACTGTCAAGTAGCAGTGGAAAACTACCACGTGAAGTTAAAAATCATCTCCTGAGGTTTCTCCTGTGTTTTCCACGTTGTCCTAACCGGAGCCGGGGTGTCCCTGGACGAGGGGCTCGGAGCCCCAGACGCAGCTTCCTGCCATGCGACGATCTGTGACCTTGAGCGAGACCCCAGATTGCTGTGCTTCGTCTTTTCATTTTGAAAATGAGAGGCTTGGATTTGCTGGACAAAGGCTCTTTTAGCTCTAAACATCAAGATGAGGAAACATTATGTGTCAAGATATTTCACTGAAATTTCTCATGTAGAAAACGGGTCTTTGAAAAATATATAATGAGACTATCTGGGTAGGAAGGAGCTGTCGCGGAGGGGGAGAGGAACCTTGCGAACCTGCACCTGGCCACGGCTCGCGGGATCAGCTCGTGGTAGAACTCAGGAGCACCCGCAGAGCTGTTACCCCACATACAGGGACATGAGGGACAGAGAGGCAGGGTGATAGCCAGGGACTGGGGACTCTGTTCTGTCCTCGGTTCCTGGTACCAGGCCAGGGGCTTAGTCAAGCTCGTGCACCGTGAGTCAACCAGTGTGAACGGTCAGGCTGTACGGAGGTGAGGATGCCAGCTCACCCCGTCTTCCCCCTTCATGCCCTCTTACCCGGGGACTGTGCCACTGTCCCAGGACAGAAGGCCTGGGGCTGGGGGTGGGGGATGGGCTTGTAGCTGGGAAGCAGAGGGAAGCATCCAACGTCCCCTTTGGAAGATCAGACTCAATGCTGGCTTTGCTGGCCCAGTGGTGCCACTAAATGTTGGGGTGCCTGCTCAGCCAGGGACCACATTCTTTTTTTTTTTTTTTTTTTTGTCCCATGCGGCTTGTGGGATTTTAGTTCCCTGACCAGGGATCAAACCTGGGCCCTCGGCAGTGACAGCATGGACTTCTAAGCACTGGACCACTGGGGATTCCCTGGTTCACATTCTAGAAGTAGGGCTATACTTATTTATTTTTAATTTTTATTTCATTTTATATTGGTGTCTAGTTGATTTACCATGTTGTGTTAGTTTCAGGTGTACAGCAAAGTGATTCAGTTATACATGTATTCACTCTTTTTCACATTCTTTTCCTATACAGATTATCACAGAATATTGAGTAGAGTCCCCTGTGCTATACAGTAGGTCCCTGTTGGTTATCTATTTTATATGTAGTAGTGTGTGTATGTTAACCCCAAACTCCTAAGTTACCTCTCCCCCGCTTTCCCCTTTGGTAACCATAAGTTTGTTTTTGAAGTCTGTGAGTCTGGTTTTGTTTTATAAATAAGTTCATTTATATCAATTTTTTTAGATTCCACATATGTGATATCATATGGTATTTGTCCTCTCTTTCTGACTGACTTCACTTAGTTTGATAATCTCTAGTCCATCCACGTTGCCGCAAGTGGCATTATTTCCTTCCTTTTCGTGGCTGAGTCGTATTCCATTGTGTATATGTGCCACATCTTCTTTATCCATCCCTCTGTCAATGGACATTTAGATTGCTTCCGGGTCTTGGCTGTTGTGAACAGTGCTGCTATGAACGTTGGGATGCAGGTGTCTTCTCGAGTTATGGTTTTCTCTGGATATGTGCGCAGGAGTGGGACTGCTGGGTATTTTCCGGTATCCATTAGGGTATTTTAAGCGTTTACAGCGAATGATAGGTGGCTCGTTGGCACAGTCACTTGATTTAGAGCATGCGCTGCATGAGCGGTGACTTTGTTTACCCTCTCATAAGGGGAGGCCGTTAGCTGGGAGCCCTGCGATGGTGGCCTCCGTGTTTTAATCCATGTGTGACCCAGTTGGGAATCTCCTCTTCCCACAAGACAGGCAGCATCTGGATACAAATAGGGCTATTTTTAAGCTTGAGGCAGACCGTGGAATATGGGAAGGACGCAGAGTAGAAGAAGAGATAAGGACCCCACAGTAGAAAAGAAAGACATTCTCTGGTTTCTGAGAAATTGGATCAGGTTTTGCTTTTGCTTTTTAAGAGAGAACCCTGGAAGGAAACACCTTTTTTGCATAAATTTGCTAAAGTGTAGATTTACAGTGAACTTCAGACAGTTGCAGACAGGCTGCTGTTGTATTAAGGGGCCTTATAGACAGAGAAGAGCTGTCATCCTGGACAGAGATGTGTCAGCTGAGCCTAGACTTGTGAGAAAAGGCAGCATTATACTGGATCAGGATAGAAGATTTCTGAGCCATCTGCCCGTAGAAGGAATAAGTGGCAATTAATATCAAACCCTGAAATACACCATTTGTAGTTTACTTACATATAATCCTTCTTACGTTGCAACAAGATATGTTGGACATATTTTGCATTCCATAATGGAGACTCCGATTTTCTTCATTCTTTCTTGTCTGTAGGAAGATCCAGGTTAAAAGTTCCCTGCAGGATTATCAGTAGCTTTTCCGGAGCTCACAGTGGGCCCACCCATTAAGAAGTACCATTTGGGGGTGAGGGGTGGGAGAAATAGGGAGAGGTTGCTGACAGCGCACAGACCTTCAGTTGCAAGTTGAACACGGCCTGAGGGTCTCACGTATAAGATGGCGACTCTAGCTGACAACACAGTAGAGTTGAAACTTGCTAAGAGAGTAGAACTTAAATGTTCTCAAAAAAAAAAAAAAGTAAATATGAGAGGTGATAGGTGTATTAATTAACTTGATGGGGAAATCCTTTCACAGTGTGTATGTATATCAAATCATGGTGTTGTACACTTTCAGTATCTTACAATTTTGTTTGTCAGCTATACCTCAGTAAAGCTGGAATTTTAAATAAAGAGGTGCTTAGAAAAGAAAACTCTCTTCCAGGCTGTTCCCTCCATGGGTGCACTACAAAGTACTTATTAGCCTAAACAATTATGAGAAACCTAGTACACCTGAATCTAAATCAAATGAGCAGGATACACAAAAGGAAAGACGTACTTTGTAATTCGTTTCTTCATGACTACATCTCCCAAATTCTTCTATTGCACCCGGGAGGTGTAAAAAATCCTGTAAATCTATGACTACTTGGACGCTTAAAATTGCGGCTAATATTTAGCATTTCTTTTTAAACGTAGAAAGATGTAATTTTGTTGGATGGATAAAGGTATAGATATAGATGTAGATCTCTTTATATATGTATATTTCTGAAACGCTTTCCCTGATTTTTTTTCTGCCAGGAGTAAACACAGATAACCACAAGAGTCTGTGATCCCCTGTGCTGATAAATTTCTGCAGGCAAACCTGCAATTCTTAATAAAAATTCCCAAGAAGACAGCTTTATGAGAATAAAAAATGAAGAAAACTTCAGGGACCCATGGTAGGGACTGACTTTCTCTCAAAAGGTGTTGACAGATTATTAGGACTGTGCTCTGAGGCAACGCTTGAAATACACAAGGAAGACTCATTACTTGAAGAGTCAAGCGTTGTTTTTCATTTTAAAAGTTTATCTCCCAGGTTGATCACAATCCATTAAACTTGGCTTTGAATGACTCTGGGTTCCAGATAAACTAACTTGTCCGCAAAGGAAAGTGAGTTATCAATATTTATGGCATTCAAAATAGTATACGTTTGATTTTGTTGACACTTTCGAAAATTGAATTTTAAATAATTTCAAACAGTGCAAGGAACCCTGGAATAAATGTATATTTTTTTCCCAAGAATACCTTCTTGAAGGTGCCACAGCTAACTTGGATAGTTTATATATGCTCGAGTAGAAAAAAAATTACTCTGATTATTTGAGGATCGCAGCTCATTTTTTTATTTGTATTTTAAATATTAGAGGTGTGGGGGTTTTTTTTTCTCTTTTGGTTACCAATCTGGTTACTAAAAGGCTGATTCTCCTTGACCCTCTAGCATAAGGTAAATCCTTCTGTTGAAGTGCTAACTGTGGTATGTACCATCACATATAATGCAGCTCCTTTCTAAAACTTATCACAAGTGCCGCGAATAATGTTGTTATTACTTCATTGTTTCTCTCCTGCTAGCGTATCAGCCTCACAGAGCAAAAGCCTTCTGTCTCTTGAGCTCCCGTAAAGAGGGCATATTGCTCATAGAAGAACTCAATAAATACATGATCAGTTAAGGAAGAAATTATTTGATTACTGAGCTAATTCTATGAAGTGTAAGTAGCTCAGCTGCAGATAACAAAATTCAGAATGTTTATATCTCTAGCCTGTCATCTTGATTCCTAGAGCTTAGGATCTATAGTCAGGGCTACGAGGAAATCGATAATCTCATCCCCTGTTTCTGGGCAAGAGAATTAACACATCTTTCTGGAAGGAAATTTGTTAATGTGCATCAAATCTTTTTGGATATGAATGCCCCTTGATCTAAAAATGTATGTAAGGAAATAATTAAGGATGGAGTACTTTAGGTGTGTTCAACGGACTGAATTTTTTGTCCCCTCTCTCCAAATTTATATGTTGAAACCCTCGATCCACAGTGTGAAGTGATTAAGAGGTAGGGCCTATCATCAAAAAAATCGACAAACAATAAATGCTGGAGAGGGTGTGGAGAAGAGGGAACCCTCCTACACTGTTGGTGGGAATGGAAATTGATACAGCCACTGTGAAGAACAGTATGGAGGTTCCTTAAAAAACTAAAAATAGAACTACCATATGACCCAGCAATCCCACTACTGGGCGTATACCCTGAGAAAACCATAATTCAAAAAGACACATGCACCCCAGTGTTCATTGCAGCACTATTTACAATAGCCAGGACATGGAAGCAACCTAAATGTCCAACGACAGATGAATGGATAAAGAAGATGTGGTACATATATACAATGGAATATTACTCAGCCATAAAAAGGAATGAAATTGGGTCATTTGTAGAGATGTGGATGGACCTAGAGTCTGATATACAGAGTGAGGTAATCCAGAAAGGGAAAGACAAACATCGTGTGTGTGTGTGTGTGTGTGTGTGTGTGTGTGTGTGTGTGTGTGTGTGTGTGTATGGGGTTTTTTTTTTTTTTTTTTTTTTTTGTGGTACCCAGGCCTCTCACTGTTGTGGCCTCTCCCGTTGCGGAGCACAGGCTCCGGACGCGCAGGCTCAGCGGCCATGGCTCACGGGCCCAGCCGCTCCGCGGCATGTGGGATCTTCCCGGACCGGGGCACGAAACCATGTCCTCTGCATCGGCAGGCGGACTCTCAACCACTGCGCCACCAGGGAAGCCCCAAATATCGTATATTAACGCATGTATGTGGAATCTAGGAAAATGGTACAGATGAACCTATTTGCAGGGCAGGAATAGAGACATAGATGTAGAGAACGGACATGTGGACATGGTGTGGGAAGGGGAGGGTGGGACGAACTGGGAGATTACGATGGACATATATACATTACCATGCATAAAAATAGATAGCCAGTGGGAACATACTATAAAGGACAGGGAGCTCAGCTCGGTGCTCTGTGACGACCTAGATGGGTGGGATGGAGGGTGGGGGGATGGTAGGGAGGTCCAAGAGAGAAGGGATATATGTATACACATAGCTAATTCACTTCATTGTACAGCAGAAACTAACACAACATTGTAAAGCAATTTTACTCCAATTAAATAAGTAAAAGGGCCTTTGGGAGTTGATTAGGTTATAAGGGTGGAGCCCTCGTGAATGGGATTAGGGCCCTTATCACAGGGAGCCCTTATCACAGAGAGCTCTCTCGCCCTCTTTTGGGCCACATGAGGAAACAAGATGGCTGTCTGCCACCGGAAGAGTGCTCTCACCGGAAGCCACCCATGCTGGCATCCTGATCTCAGACTTCCAACTTCCAGTAGAGTGGGAAATAAATTCCTGTTGTTGATAAGCCACCCAGTTTATGGTATTTTGTCACAGCAGCCACCAGGGAAGCCCAAGATAATGTTTTTTAAACAGCAAAAAAAAAAAAGGTCTGCTAATAGTGTAGGTGCCTCTTCTGTACCCCTGGAGATGCTCTCAGCCTCACCTGCCTCTTGTTCCGTCCATCTCTGTGGCAGTCCCTCTGCATGGGCTCTTGCCATGCAGAAGAAGAAAGGACTCTTCCTGGTGTTATCTTCTGTCCCCACTCCAGGTTGTCCCTTTGGATGACAGCAAGGTGTCCTAGGGTAGAATCATCGTCCTCATCATGTCAGGTCCATGGTACCACAGGGGAGTCACACCTCTAAGGGGCACACCTTTGACCAGTGGATGATCAGAGCAGTTAAATAGCCCCCTCCTTCTGACAGACTGTCCCAAGATATGGTAAAAGTGGCTTCTCAGAGGTCGGTCCAGAAGGACTGAGCAATCCATCATACCTAGTGGCGGCCAAGTCAATAATGGGTCCTCTTGTTTCGTTCTCTCCTTCTTTGCTTTACTCCGGTCCCTCACCTCTGTTCCCTGGAATTGCTCTCCTTTATAAACACTTAGCCTCAGCTCCTGCTTCCTGGGGAACTGAGAGGTTATCTAATGGGTTAAATAAGACCTATTATTTACTCAGTGGATTTTTACAGCCATTAAAAACGATGTGGACAGACAACAGCTTTTGAAGTGAAAAAAACTAGTTACAAAATTGTACGTTTAGTATGATAGTATTTTTGTTTTTTAAAAAGCTTTTGTATAATCTCTAAAATGTTAGCTATGTGATTGAATTATAGATGACATTTACTTTCTTTGGTTTACTGTTTTGCAGTTACGTTTTTTAAAGCGAAAATTCAGTTGTGTATTTTTTTGGTAAGAATTTCAACTGGGAAATAGAAACAAATGTAAAAGCCCTAAGGAAGGAACACTGAATTTAAATTGAGTAATCATAAATACGAATTAGTGAAACTTTATGAGAAGTTACGAAATAAGTAAACTTTACAGTATTTCCATGGGATATTGGGACATATAATAGGATCTCAGGGAAAATTTAAGAATGAGTAGAAATAAATGAAAATGAAAGAGGCTGTGGTCTGTCTTGATGGCAGCGCCGTGGCTGTAAGAACATGTGCTTTTGTAGCCAACAAATACCTAGATTGGAATCCTGGATCCTCACTTACTAGACTCATGACTATAGGGCTTTTACGGAGACTAAAAGAGACCTTTAAGCCCAATTGCTTCTATGTAGTAAGTAGTCAATGAATTCAGGCAATTATTAATTATTATGGTCTGATAATATTTGAGAAGATAAGTTTGTTTACCAAGCTAAGCCATATCTTTCTACTGCCAAATATATGCTCAAGTAAATCAAAGTTGATACTTCTTCATTTGCACCCAAGAGCCAGCTGCTTTCTCTGAAACCTTGACTCACAGAAAGCCATCAGGAAGTTGGATATATCCCCTGACTTGCTTGAAAATGTCTTGAGTAGATATTTGAGGTGCCTTTAGTAAAGACCTTTAGAGTAACTACACGTGCTAAAGTAAGTAAACCAGGAGGCATTAGACGGGGGTGTCTCTAATGCCTTGGTAAGCGACGTAAGCACGCCAAAACCTAAGCCAGAGCCTCACACCTCTGAGCGCAGGCTCTCCCAGAAAATAAAATTTAAGAACACTCAATCACAAACAGCCAGCTAGGCTTTCCCAAACAAGGCAGCCACTAAAGCTGTAGCCAACCAGATAATTTCCTTGCTTTGCTTCTCTGTCTTCTCTCTAAAAGCCTTTCCCTTAGCTTCTGTTGATGGAGTGCCCCTAATCACTTTTGATTTGGTGCTACCTGATCTGATTCGATGTTTGCTCAAATAACACCTTGAAAATTTTGATGTGCTTCAGTTTCTCTTGTGACACTGGTTGCTGTCAGAGTTTAATAGTAGGTGTTCAGATGATAACTTTTCATCTAAAAAGACAACACAGTCAATAGTCAGCGTTTCTCATGATTAGAAAAATGTTCATCCGTTAAGCTGACTTCTGTGCGCCTTCAGTAGGAGCCCCTAGGACCCTGCTCTGCCCTCTCCAGCACAGTGCTGCAGTCGGCCACAAAGCTTTCCTTTGGAGAGTCTTACAGCAGTGAAGTACGGGTAGCAGCAAACATTTTCAAAGTTTCTAGAGAGTGATCAGACCGGGTCTCATGTTTAGAACTTGCCACCCACAGCTCTCTGAACTGCCAAAACATTTGGTTTCGGTCCTAGAGATTCTCTGCTCTGTTGTGGGTTGTTTTTTCTTCTTCTTCTCTGTTGAAGAGAAGCAAAAGCACAAAACAGGGTTGCATAACTTTTGATCCCTAGAACTGTGTGGCCTTAGCTAAAATCACAGCTGTTGGAGTGAAGATTGCAGGATGAAAACAAAATGTAACATGTCTCTCCTTGTTTGTCAGCCTGTACTTTGTAAAGGCTTTCCTTGCATTTGTTTAGAATGCTTCTTTGGAAATTCTTTGTAGTGTATAATTTCCTAAATCAGTACAGAATAGACATTTTTGTAACATTTATAAGTTTATATTTATAAGTTTAAATGCAAGGACCGGGAGCTGGCTGGGAGCTCGGACAGGCCTGGCAAGCGCAGCGGCGCTGAAGTGTAGCTTCCAGAGACCTTCAAGATGGCGGAGGAGTAAGACGAGGAGATCAACTTCCTACCCACAAATATGTCAGAAATACATCTACATGTGGAACAACTCCTACAGAATACCTACTGAACACTGGCAGAAGACCTCAGACTTCCCAAAAGGCAAGAAACTCCCCATGTACCTGGCCGAGTGGCTGACAGGGTCTTGGTGCTCCGTCCGGGTGTCAGGCCTGAGCCTCCAAGGTGGGAGAGCTGAGTTCAGGACATTGGACGACCAGAAACCTCCCAGCTCCATGTAATATCAAATGGCAAAAGCTCTCCCAGAGATCTGCATCTCAACACTAAGACCAAGCTCCACTCAATGACCAGCAAGCTCCAGTGCTGGACAGCCTATGCCAAACAACTAGCAAGACAGGAACACAACCCCACCCATTAGCAGAGAGGCAGCCTAAAATTATACTAAGGTCACAGACACCCCAAAACACACCACTGGAGGCGGTCCTGGCCACCAGAAAGACAAGATCCAGCCTCATCCACCAGAACGCAGGCACTAGTCCCCTCCACCTGGAAGCCTACACAACCCACTGAACCAACCTTACCCACTGGGGGAAGACGCCAGAAACAACGGGAACTACGAACCTGCAGCCTGTGAAAATGAGACCCTAAACACAGTAAGTTAAGCAAAGGAGAAGACAGAGAAACACACAGCAGATGAAGGAGCAAGGTAAAAACCCACCAGACCAAACAAATGCAGAGGAAATAGGCAGTCTACCTGAAAAAGAATTCAGAGTAATGATAGTACACATGATCCAAAATCTTGGAAACAGAATGGAGAAAATACAAGAAATGTTTAACAAGGACCTAGAAGAACTAAAGAGAAAACAAACAATGATGAACAACACAATAAATGAAAGTAAAAATTCTCTAGAAGGAACCAATAGAATAACTGAGGCAGAAGAACGGATAAGTGACCTGGAAGATAAAATAGTGGAAATAACTACCACAGAGCAGAATAAAGAAAAAATAATGAAAAGAATTGAGGACAGTCTCAGAGACCTCTGGGACAACATTAAATGAACCAACATTCGAATTATAGGGGTCCCAGAAGAAGAAGAGGGAAAAAAAGGCAGTGAGAAAATATTTGAAGGGATTATAGTTGAAAACTTCCCTAATATGGGAAAGGAAATAGTCAAGTCCAGGAAATGTGGAGAGTCCCATACAGGATAAATCCAAGGAGAAACACGCCAAGACACACATTAATCAAACTATCAAAAATTAAATACAAAGAAAAAGTATTAAAAACAGCAAGGGAAAAACAACAAATAACATACAAAGGAATATCCATAAGGTTAACAGCTGACCTTTCAGGATAAACTCTGCAAGCCAGAAGGGAGTGGCAGGACATACTTAAAGTGATGAAGGAAGAAAAACCGACAACCAAGATTACTCTACCCAGCAAGGCAAGCCAGAAGGGAGTGGCAGGACATAGTTACAGTGATGGATGAGAAAAACCTACAACCAAGATTACCCAGCAAGGATCTCATTTATATTTGATGGAGAAATTAAACCTTTACAGACAAGCAAAATCTAAGAGAATTCAGCACCAACAAACCAGCTTTACAACAAATGCTGAAGGAACTTCTCTAGGTAGGAAACACAACAGAAGGAAAAGACCTACAATAACAATCCCCAAACAATTAAAATGGTAATAGGAACATACATATTGATACCTACCTTAAATGTAAATGGATTACATGCTCCAACAAAAAGACACAGGCTGGCTGAATGGATTCCAAAACAAGACCCGTATATATGCTGTCTACAAGAGACCCACTTCAGACCTAGAGACACATACAGACTGAAAGTGACAGGATGGAAGAAGATATTCCATGCAAATGGAAACCAGAAGAAAGCTGGAGTAGCAATTCTCCTATCAGACAAAATAGACTTTAAAGACTATTAGAAGAGACAAAGAAGGACACTACATAATGATCAAGGGATCAATCCAAGAAGAAGATATAACAATTGTAAATATTTATGCACCCAACAAAGGAGCACCTCAATACATAAGGCAAATACTAACAGCCATAAAAGGGGAAATCGACAGTGACACAATCATAGTAGGGGACTTCAACACCCCACTTGCACAAATGGACAGATCATCCAAAATGAAAATGAATAAAGAAACAGAAGCTTTAAATGATACATTAAACAAGATGGACTTAATTGATATTTATAGGACATCCCATCCAAAAACAACAAAATACACTTTCTTCTCAAGTGTTCATGGAACATTCTCCACGATAGATCATATCTTGGGTCACAAATCAAGCCTTGGTAATTTAAGAAAATTGAAATTGTATCAAGTATCTTTTTCGACCACAACGCTCTGAGACTAGATAGCCATTACAGTAAAAAGTCTGTAATAAATACAAACACATGGAGGCTAAACAATACACTACTAAATAACCAAGAGATCACTGAAGAAATCAAAGAGGAAATCAAAAAATACCTAGAGGGCTTCCCTGGTGGCACAGTGGTTGAGAGTCCGCCTGCTGATGCAGGGGACACGTGTTCGTGCCCCGGTCCGGGAAGATCCCACATGCTGCGGGGCAGCTGGGCCCGTGAGCCATGGCCGCTGAGCCTGCACATCCGGAGCCTGTGCTCCACAACGGGAGAGGCCACAGCAGTGAGAGGCCTGCGAACTGCAAAAAAAAAAAAAAGAAAAGAAAAAAATACCTAGAAACAAATGACAATGAAAACACGATGACCCAAAACCTATGAGATGCAGCAAAAGCAGTTATAAGAGGGAAGTTTACAGCAGAATTATCCTACCTCAAGAAACAAGAAACATCTCAAAGAAACAACCTAACCTTACACCTAAAGCAATTTGAGAAAGAAGAAAAAAAACCCACAAAGTTATCAGAATGAAAGAAATCATAAAGATCAGATCAGAAATAAATGAAAAAGAAATGAAGGAAACAATAGCAAAGATCAATAAAACTAAAAGCTGGTTCTTTGAGAAGATAAACAAAATTGATAAACCATTAGCCAGACTCATCAAGAAAAAAAGGGAGGAGACTCAAATCAATAGAATTAGAAATGAAAAAGAAGACGTAACAACTGACACTGCAGAAAAACAAAGGATCATGAGCGATTACTACAAGCAACTGTAAGCCAATAAAATGGACAACCTGGAAGACATGAACAGATTCTTAGAAAAGCACAACTTCTGAGACTGAACCAGGAAGAAATAGAAAATATGAACAGACCAATCACAAGCACTGAAATGGAAACTGATTAAAAATCTTCCAACAAACAAAAGCCCAGGACCAGATGGCTTCACAGGCAAATTCTATTAAACATTTAGAGCAGAGCTAACACCTATCCTCAAACTCTTCCAAAATATAGCAGAGGGAGGAATACTCCCAAACTCATTCTATGAGGCCACCATCACCCTGATACCAAAACCAGACAAAGATGTCACAAAGAAAGAAAACTACAGGCCAATATCACTGATGAACATAGATGCGAAAATACTCAAGAAAATACTAGCGAACAGAATCCAACAGCACATTAAAGGGATCATACACCATGATCAAGTGGGGTTTATTCCAGGAATGCAAGGATTCTTCAATATACGCAAATCTATCAACATGATAAACCATATTAACAAATTGAAGGAGAAAAACGATATGATCATCTCAATAGATGCAGAAAAAGCTTTTGACAAAATTCAACACCCATTTATGATTAAAAAACCTCCAGAAAGTAGGCATAGAGGGAACTTACCTCAACATAATAAAGGCCATATATGACAAACCCACAGCTGACATCTTTCTCAATGGTGAAAGACTGAAACCATTTCCTCTAAGATCAGGAACAAGACAAGGTTGTCCACTCTCACCACTATTATTCAACATAGTTTTGGAAGTTTTAGCCACAGCTATCAGAGAAGAAAAAGAAATAAAAGAAATCCAAATCGGAAAAGAAGAAGTAAAGCTGTCACTGTTTGCAGATGACATGAAACTATACATAGAGAATCCTAAAGATGCCACCAGAAAACTACTAGAGCTAATCAACGAATTTGGTAAAGTAGCAGGATACAAAATTAATGCACAGAAATCTCTTGCATTCCTGTACACTAACGATGAAAAATCTGAAAGTGAAATTAAGGAAAGTCTCCCATTTACCATTGCAACAAAAAGAATAAAATATCTAGGAATAAACCTACCTAAGGAGACACAAGACCTGTATGCAGAAAACTATAAGACACTGATGAAAGAAATTAAAGATGATACAAACAGATGGAGGGATATACTATGTTCTCGGATTGGAAGAATCAACATTGTGAAAATGACTATACTACCCAAAGCAATCTACAGATTCAATGCAATCCCTCTCAAACTACCAATGGCATATTTCACAGAACTAGGACAAAAAATTTAATTTGTATGGAAACACAAAAGACCCTGAGTAGCCAAAGCAATCTTGAGAAGGAAAAACGGAGCTGGAGGAATCAGGCTCCCAGATTTCAGACTATCCTACAAAGCTACAGTAAGCAAGACAGTATGGTACTGGCACAAAAACAGAAAGATAGATCAATGGAACAGGATAGAAAGCCCAGAGATAAACCCACGCACATATGGTCACCTTATCTTTGATAAAGGATGCAAGAATATACAGTGGAGAAAAGTCAGCCTCTTCAATAAGTGGTGCTGGGAAAACTGGACAGCGACATGTAAAATAATGAAATTAGAACACTCCCTAACACCATACACAAAAATAAACTCAAAATGGATTAAAGACCTAAATGTAAGGCCACATACTATAAAACTCCTAGAGGAAAACATAGGCAGAACACTCTATGACATAAATAACGGCAAGATCCTTTTTGACCCACCTCCTAGAGTAATGGAAATAAACAAAAATAAACAAATGGAACCTAATAAAACTTAAAAGCTTTTGCACATGAAACCATAAACAAGACGAACAGACAACCCTCAGAATGGGAGAAAATATTTGCAAATGAACCAACTGGCAACGGATTAACCTCCAGAATTTACAAGCAGCTCGTGCAACTCAATATCAAAAAAACAACCCAATGCCAAAATGGGCAAAAGACCTAAATAGACATTTCTCCAAAGAAGATATACAGATTGCCAACAAACACATGAAAGGATGCTCAACACCACTAATGGTTAGAGAAATGCAAATCAAAACTACAATGAGGTATCACCTCACACCAGTCAGAATGGCCATCATCAAAAAATGTAGAAACAATAAATGCTGGAGAGGGTGTGGAGAAAAGGGAACCCTCTTGCACTGTTGATGGGAATGTAAATTGATACAGCCACTATGGAGAACAGTATGGAGGTTCCTCAAAAAACTAAAAATAGAACTACCATACCACCCAGCAATTCCACTACTGGGCATATACCCTGAGAAAACCATAATTCAGAAAGAGTCAGGTACCACAATGTTCATTGCAGATCTATTTACAATAGCCAGGACATGGATGCAACCTAAGTGCCCATCGACAGATGAATGGATAAAGAAGATGTGGCACATATATACAATGGAATATTACTCAGCCATAAAAAGAAATGAAATTGAGTTATTTGTAGTGAGGTGGACAGACCTAGAGTCTGTCCTACAGAGTGAAGTAAGGCAGAAAGAGAAAAACAAATACTGTATGCTAACATGTATATATGGAATCTAAAAAAAAAATGATTCTGAAGACATTAGGGGCAGGACAGGAATAAAGACACAGATGTAGAGAATGGACTTGAGGACACGGGGAGGGGGAAGGGTAAGCTGGGACGAAGTAAGGGAGTAGCATGGACATATATACACTATCAAATGTAAAATAGCTAGTGGGAAGCAGCCGCATAGCACAGGGAGATCAGCTCCGTGCTTTGTGACCACCTAGAGGGGTGGGATAGAGAGGGTGGGAGGGAGACGCAAGAGGGAGGGGATATGGGAATGTATGTATATGTATAGCTGATTCACTTTGTTATACAGCAGAAACTAACACACCATTGTAAAGCAATTATACTCCAATAAAGATGTTAAAAAATTAAATAAATAAGTGCAATGCAGTAGTTTGGGAGGGATACCCCTGTTGGTTCCTCTTAATTGTTTCATTCCTATCCTTGTCGTGGAACAAAAGCACTGAGCAGGACCATGATGGCGACACGTAAAACCACTTGGATTTAGAGGTTCTGGATGTTGCTGAGCTGTCCATTGTGGACTGAAGTGCTTCATAGAATGTTGTGCTTGGTCCCTGTTGAGGTGGTCGTACATCACCACGCTTTTTGTTTTGTTTTTAAAATTTTTGCACTTTCAGAAAAATAGAACTAGTATGAATTAGGGAAAAACAGCTAAGAAATGGGACAGCTATGTGTGTGAAATCTAACAGATAAGCAAAGAGAAAGAATGGAAATGTGAGGTTGTTATTCAGGACTTGGAAGCAGCAGCTGCACAAACGATGTCGCCACACAATAGCCAAAGAGTGTAAACACACCTGTTTGAACTCAGCCACTTCTTAGCTGAAGTTGTTTGGTCTGGTGTAGACATAAGCTCCCTGACCAGCGTCTCAGTGGGCTTAAGGAAGGAAACCCTGTATCCTGTAGCATCCTGTCCTTTGCAGTGTCCAGTGCTGGATTTTAAACAAAACAGATGCTAAGTAAACATATGTTAGAAAAAAGGAGTGAATTTTTATTGACTTGACATTTTCCTAATTTTCTCTGAAACATTTATAGGAATTTTGGATAAAGAAGTAATCTTTGGTTGTGAATGACTTTGATATCAAAATAATATAGATTAATCCTGTGTTTTTCATTAGCAATATAGACCCATCATATTGATTTGGTGAAGGTAACTGTTTTAGTCTACTTGGGCTGCCATAAAAATACCATAGTCTGCGTGGCTTCAACAGCAGAAGCTGGTACTCTCACAGTTCTGACCACAGTCTTTCTGGTGAGGGTCCGTTTCTGGTGAGGCCTCTCTCCTTGGCTTGTCGGTGGCCGCCTTCTCCCTGCATCTTCACATGGACTTTCCTCTGTGTGCGCCCAGAGAGACGTCTCTGGTGTCTCCTCTTCCTCTTCTAAGGATACCAATCCCATTGGATTAAGGCCGCACCCCTATGACCTTCTCTAATCAAACACTGAGTCCATAACGACGACTGAAGAAGAAAACACATCTGGGCTTTGGGGTTTTGTTTTGTTTTTACAGCACGCCTAAAGTAAACATTGCTTGCCCCTGAATTATACCATTAGCTCCTAAATAACCTGAGACCTACTGTTATCCTGCTTGGTAAGACTAATCAGTAGTAAAATTAAATATAAACAGTTCTGTTCTTCTTAAGAGGCTGACTTGATTGAAAATGACTTCACCTTTCTTCTAAGGCAAGGAGACAGATATTCATAACCCAGAATAAATAAAATCAAGCACTTTCTCGCCGTATTGGTTTCTTTCCCAGTGGCCTGGAAGAGTTGCAATGCCTTTTGAAGACACTGCTCTGGGGAGAGACAGCTCCACCGGGGAAATGAACCCAGTACTCTCTTGCTGAAAGAGAACGCTCTAACGCTAAATGATAGCAGGTAGCACCAAAATCTCAGATAGTCTCTCTTCTTTGTATAGGGTTTCTCCTTTGGTAAATTTTTCCATGGATGCTTGCTTTTCCTGGTGACTGGTAATTAATCCTTTATAAACCTTAGTTGAAGACCTCAGATCCCAAGTGAAGAATTCTCTGATAAACAAATTGGAAGGGTGCTGTGTTTCTCTCTACATAGATAGATAGATCTATATGTCACTATTATTCTAATCTTTACGTTGCATGTTGATTCTGTAACTTTGAGTACTACCTTGATTTCAGCATTCATAAATGTTGTATTTCAATTTAGCTTTTTAAGGTGGGTATAATATTTTTTAAATTACCATTATTCACTCCCCAAAACACTTTCGTAAGAGCTTATCTACTTTTTAATCATCTACTGAAAAAGAAAAAAAAAAGCACAGATATGCCTTATCTTTTTGCTTCACACATAAATTTAACTTATATGGAGATCGTAAGTCATTTCAGTAGCTTTTAGGATGATACTGTTTCAAATTTTGTTTTAAATATTTGCTCCTTTGCTTGATTCTTAATTAATAGAGCTATTTTCAATTTCATAAATATATATGTACACTTGCACTTACATGCATGTTAATCATATAAAACAAAATCCTGATGAGATCAACCTTACTACAGTAATAACTCAGCCATTCGATTTTTGTGGGCCCTGGAGCCATGGTAGCAGAACTTTGCCGAGAGTAGGTGCTGGATAAGCTCCTGATAATTGATTCCTCTAACTGAAACGAATCAATCCCTTAAATGAGTCCTTTAACAGTTATTAATGTGTACCTAGCACTGTGGTAAAGGCTTGGAGGCTGACATAAAAAATAAAGAGGAGTATAAATCATTTACCTGAAAAGGGTTATAACCTAGTTGAGAGATCAATCAGGAAAGTAGGTTAAAATGCTTCCAAATATATAGACGCTATTTGTATCAAACTATAGAGTGTAATAGGCACTTCTATGAAATTGCTGCAGAAGAATCAAAGCAAGATGGGAAAAGGTAGTTTGAAGGCCATGATCTTTTCAAGCTGAAGGAGGATGGCTTAACTCCGTTACCTCTCTGATGACGTTCCTGCCATTCCCACGTGGCGTGGCTGGCTTACTATAAATCCATGACCTTGGCTCTCAAGCGGGCCTTTAATACTGCTGAGCAATCCCACCATACTTCCCTTGTTCATTTAATCTTCCGCACTCGTGGACGACTGTCTTGAGTTCTTTCCTCCCTTCTCAGCCTCTAAGACCTTCTTCCCTGTCTTTACTCCCACCTTCCTGTTCCACTGGGAAGGTGGACATTCCATCACCTCCATAGCTGGTATCTGCCCTTGTTCATGCTGCCTCCTTGCCTCCGTCTAAGGCCACGTCCTGTGCTTAAACACTGGATCCCACTGTCTCCCCTGCCAAAGCGGAAACGTTGCTCTAGCAGTTCTATCCACTGTTTCATACACCATCGTGTTTTTTTCCTCTCTACTCATTCCTATCAGCTTCGATTTTTGTTATTTCTCCTACCTTTTTTTAAAATTAATTTATTTTTATTTATTTTATTTTTGGCTGCGTTGGGTCTTCACTGCTGTGTGCAAGCTTTCTCTAGTTGTGGCGAGCAGGGGCTACTCTTCATGATTCGCAGGCTTCTCATTATGGTGGCTTCTCCTGTTGCGGAGCACGGGCTCTAGGCACATAGGCTTCAGTAGTTGTGGCACGCAGGCTCAGTAGTTGTGGCCCACGGGCTTAGTTGCTCCGTGGCATGTGGAATCTTCCCGGACCAGGGATCGAACCCGTGTCCCTTGCATTGGCAGGCGGATTCTTAACCACTGTGCCACCAGGGAAGCCTATTTCTCCTACTTTAAATGAAAAAAATCTTGACTCACTTCTCCTACCACCCATCACATTTCTTCCTTCCCTTTATAGCAAAATTCCTTAAAAGAATGGTCTATACTTAACTGTATCCAATTCCTCTCCTTTTAATCTCTTTTAACTCCAATATGGCTTTCATCCCCAGCAAGCAGCTGAATGGGCTCTTGTCAACAGCGACCTCAAGGTTGTGAAACCCACATGGCAGGTGTCAGCCCTCATCCTACTTGACCCATTAGCAGTATCTGACACAGCTGGCCACTCCCTGCTCCTTGAGACACTTCCTGGAAACCACGGTCTTAGCAGTCATTCTCCACTCTTCGGTAGCTGAGGCTGTTTTGTAGTTGGAGTGCCACCACGTACGTTGATCTCCACGTCATCAACGTGCCCAAGACTTTACTACTATATTTTTTTTCCATTTTTTTATTCTTTGGCCATACCACGTGGCATGTGGGATCTTAGTTGCCTGACCAGGGATCGAACCCGTGCCCCCTGCAGTGGAAGTGCAGTGCAGTCGTAACCACTGAACCGCCAGGGAAGTCCCTGACACCTTATAGCTTTAGCCCAGATCTTTCTGTCAAACTTTCAGACCTTGAGCCCTCTTCCAGATTCTACTTGGACGTTTCATAGGATCTCAGACTTTACATGTTCAAAACATGTAACATTTTTGTGTGATCTATAAAAATATTAGACCACTGTGTTGTACGCTTGAAACTACTATGTCGTAAGTCAACCATACTTCAATTTAAAAGAAATGTAAAATTTTTTATTTTTGCCTTCTGAGCACTGTAGCCCTCTTCCCGCCCCCCACCCCCACCCCGTATCACTTGATGGGTACATCATCCTTCTAATCACTCAGACCCAGAACATTTGGCATCGTCGTTCACTCTCTTTCACGCCCTTATCAAATCTATCAGCAAATTTGGTTGACTCTACTTTGAAAATGTATGCAGAATGGGACCATTTATTTTTTCCACCTCCATTACCGTTGCCCTGATTTAACCACCGTCATCTCTCCACGTGGGTCACTGTAAGCATCTCCAGCTGATTCCCCTGTTTCCACTTCAAAGTCCCCAAAGCCTCTTTTCAGTTCAACAGCCATCATAGCCCTTTGAACATGTCAGACCACATCACTCCTCTGCTGGAAAGCCCCCAGTGAGTTCTCATCTCACTTAGAACAAAAGCCACAAGTCTTGACTCTGAGCTGCAAAGCCAGGCATCACCTGAGAGCTCTGACCTCATCTTTTGTTCCTTTCTCTGGTCCCCTCCACTCAGCCATTCTGACCCCCTTGTCCTCTCCCAGCCCGTCCGGCCTGCTCCCATGTTGGGGCCTCAGCACTGGCTCTTCCCTCTGCCCACAGTTCAGGCACCCTGCATTCCCTCACCTCTTCATGCTTTTGTCCAAATGTTACCTCCTCAAGGCAAACCACCTCCACTCCCATGTGAAACTGTCCCTGCCCTGTCATCTGCTACTATGGCTTTCCTTACCTTGTTTTTCTTTTCCTTTTTCCACAGAATTTGTCACCTCCTAACATGTTATATACTTTGTTTATTATGTCTGTTACTTATGATGTGTCTCTCCCGTCTAGAATTAAGCTCTTAGAGGGCAGGGAATTTCAGTTTCTTTTGGTCACTGATGTAGCCCAACTGTCTAAAACAGTACCTGAAACATAAATGATGGATGGATGGATGGATGAAGAGATCATTGAGAACTCAAAAGAGGCTTTCCTTAAACACCCCATTTCACATTGCCAATCCATCCTTCACTTGTGGTTCCCCTCTACTCACAAAACTTTGTTTTACTTTATTCACTATTTGAAATTATCAATTATCTTACTTTTGATAGCTCCTCTACTAGAATATAAGTTAAGCTATGTGAGCATAAGAACTGGAGATAGTAAGCATGTGCTTAATAAATATTCATTAAGTGAATCCATTCTAGACAAGAAATTTGAATTTCTCAAATCAGTTAACTGCCGGTATAAATTTTATCTTATGACAAATCTGTGACTATTTGCTTATTCAGTCTGATTTAGTGTTCAGTTAGCAGGACACGTAATTGGTTGTTACATTCTTTTTATCACCGTGGTTTTCTTTGGTTTACTATTAAAGAATTCTCAGACTACCCTTGACACTTTATAATAAATTAAGCAAAAATTTTCAAAAAGTTCAATGATTGGCAAGTATTAATATGTAATAAATAAAGCAGATAGCTCTGACCTTATTCCTGAAAGTACCTCACCTTCTCTTTCTCTGAGTATTTCCATTGTAAGACTCAATGGCTGTACTCTCATTTGAGTCATTTAAAATCATAGAAAATGGGCTTCCCTGGTGGCGCAGTGGTTGAGAGTCCGCCTGCCGAGGCAGGGGACACGGGTTCGTGCCCCGGTCCGGGAAGATCCCACATGGCGCGGAGCGGCTGGGCCCGTGAGCCATGGCCGCTGAGCCTGTGCGTCCAGAGCCTGTGCCCCGCAACGGGAGAGGCAACACAGTGAGAGGCCCGCGTACCGCAAAAAAAAAAAAAAAAATCATAGAAAAGCATAGCAAGTTTTATAAGAAATTATTATGTGCAAGAAAATGGATCAAAATCTCATTAGATTTTTAAGCTCTCTTTTCTGTAGTCTCTCATAATAGGAACCTGGGTCATTTAAATTCTTTACATTTTTCTTTCAATTTCTTTAAGAAAATACTATAAGTTGGGAGTAGTTAATATTTAAGACAATCCATTGTAGACATTAAAACAAATTATGGATTTTCCTTGTATGTTATTAGCTATTAATGACCTCCGAATGAAAATGGAAAAACACACTTTGCTATTCAGCATATCAAAATGCATCTGTATTAAGAAATGAAGAAATCGATGCATGAAAATTCAGTAGCTATTCGTCATGATCAGAATTCTATTCTTATTCTTATTTGAGTGAATTTCATTTTGCTTTTTAACAGTAAGTATTCCATCATTCATTAGCACATTTTTAATAAATGAAAGAAAGGTAAACATTTGTTGTATCCATTAAGATGATTAGCTTCCCTCTTAACTCATTAAGTCGTTGTTTAGGAAGAAAACTCGAGTGCCGTGAATTGGTGATAATTTGTTTTATCTTACTTCACGACCAGAAATTTGGGGTTTTGTTTTGTTTCGCTTTTGAGATTCCACATATAAGTGAGATCAGACAGGGTTTGTCTTTCTCTTATTTCACTTAGCATGATCCTCTCAAAGTCCATCCATGCTTTTTTGTTGTTGTTGTTGTTTTTTTTGCGGTACGCGGGCCTCTCACTTCTGTGGCCTCTCCCGTTGCGGAGCACAGGCTCCGGACGCGCAGGCTCAGCGGCCATGGCTCACGGGCCCAGCCGATCCGCGGTATGTGGGATCCTCCCGGGCCGGGGCACGAACCTGCGTCCCCTGCATCGGCAGGCGGACTCTCAACCACTGCGCCACCAGGGAAGCCCCATCCATGCTTTTGCAAATGGCAGGATTCCCTTCTTTCTCATGGCTGAATAATATTCATGTGTGTGTGTGTGTGTGTGTGTGTGTGTGTGTGTGTGTGTGTGTGTGTGTATGTGTATGTATATCTCACGTCTTCTTTATCCGTTCATCTGTTGGTGGACACTTAGGGTGTTTCCCTGTCTTGACTGTTGTAAATGATACTGCTGTGAACATGGGGTTTAGATATTGCTTTAGCGTAGTGTTTTTGTTTCCTTTGGATATATGCCCAGAAGTGGAATTGCTGGATCCAAAGTGATTTTTTAAGTTAATTATCTCCTACTTACAATTATTGTTTTCTGACAGCCTTAGGTCTAGTGATTCTAAAAAACTGTGAGAAAATAAAGATAAAGTTGGTTCCTGCTATAAACTTCAGACGTATCTCTGACAGGAGCCTATGAGCTTCCATAGGCCGGGCCTCCGTGGTGCTGATGGAACTTCTTTGGGTTGTGAGAAACAGCAAGTCATGTGGCCCCAGAGCTGTCTACAAGCATCCCCCCCGAACTTTCCAGATGGGGTCCCCTGCATGTCTGTTAATGACCAGCCCAGACGTCCATCTCTAGGCAGAGTAGAGCAGGTGGCAGCGTGGTGAGGGTCAGAATGGGGGCTAGAGGGCCTGAGTCAGAGCAGAAACATCAGGAGAGTTTGGGAGGGTTCAGTGGGCATTGCTGGGCCAGACTATAGTGGTGCTGGAGTCGGAAGGAGGAGGGAGGTGAGGAAAGCAGGTGGTTAGCACCCTCGGCCGCCTCCTGCTGTATTTGTAAGTAAGTTCAGTCATCCATCAAATGAAGTCCATCCTGAGAACCATAAACCAAGAGTCATGAACGGACTAAGCCAACTTGGAATGTTCCCCAAATAACTCTCAGGCTACTCAAAAACCCTTAAAGTTAGCCCACGAAACATTTCACCGTAAGGAGCTTGGAGTGACGTTTCCTCACCTTTTTAGGACTGTAGTAGCTGAGGGCTTTAATTCTCCCAATGCAGCAGCCTTGGTGGCATTTTTAGAAACTATGAAACCACGTGTATTTTACTATCTCAGCCCTCTTTGAATGAAAGGGAGCTTTATGTATTATGGAAAAGAGACGTGAAAAAAGAAAAGTCACATCTAAATAAATAAAAATCATGATTTGATATTGTTATGATTTACTGGACCGCAAACCGATTGAAGGGCAAAGATACAGCAATGCATGACCTTTATAATGCATGCCCGGAGTTCTAACATGTGACACTGCTCGTTGACTGTTTTACGTTTGAAAAAGTGGACTAAATTAGGCTACAAGGCAGACTGAGGCCTACATTTTTACCTTTTTTTTGGTACCAATTTGTAGAATTTTGTAAGTTATTACTTTCCGGTATTCACTAATTTCACACAGACATCTAAATGCTCAAACATTGCCATCCATGTACCCCTTTGAATGAAAAGGAGGTGAGGACTGCAGAAAGAACTCAGGCTTTCAGATGAGATAGTCGGATTTGAATATCCCCTCCATTGCTTGTGGCCCTGGAGGAGTTTTTCTGAACCTCAGCTTCCTCACCTGGGAGGAATGGTTGTTGCTGGGATTAAATTAAATGCAAAAAGCTGTGCATAATACCCAGCACAGCACTTCACAGACATCCAAAGTAGTAGCTTTTATCATTTCATCATAAATCGTGCCATGTCCAAGACGAAGAAGGACCTGGAGGAGGAGAGTGAGGATGTCTTTGGTCATCGTCACTCTGCTGTCCCATGACACACCTGTGTCACTCACTCATTGCCTTCTTCTGAAATGTTACTTGAAAACAGACTGCAGACACCAGGGTGAAATGACACAGCCTTAGAGTTTTTAAAGCACTTTTGCATGACTGTGCGGATAACGAGATGCTTCTCTTCTATAAGTTGGTACTTATTGGCACTTGAGTCTACAAGCTAAGTGGCAGCGAGCGTTTAATTCTGTGTCAAAAGGTAGACTACCAAGTACAGGTAGGTGGTTTACCAACCACCCTGAGGCTACGTAGCGTATACTGGATAGGAGGTACCAGAAAAGGCAGAGAACCAATCTGTTCCCCTTTTCGTTGGCACAGGAGAGGGAGAAGCGAAGGCTGATAGAATCGTGTGCCTCTCCATCACGTATCCGGTCCTCCACGGCTACAAGACAAGTTAGCCAGGAACCCATGTAGAAGGAGAGAGCAAAATAGACTCCGGCTAGAGCACTGGCCTGAGAATAAGGTTCCCGGGATATGAAGGGAGTCGACTGAAAAGAAAGACAGTGGAATTAAGGCGGTCATATTGTCTCCTCGGGACCCTAATGATTCTGTGGAGTCAGATGAATCTAGAT
Source organism: Lagenorhynchus albirostris (assembly GCF_949774975.1). Lineage (NCBI taxonomy): Eukaryota > Metazoa > Chordata > Mammalia > Artiodactyla > Delphinidae > Lagenorhynchus > Lagenorhynchus albirostris. The sequence continues at coordinate 188,583,776 of NC_083095.1, forward strand.
CTGAATCTGAATTTGGATTTAAGTACCATTCACAATAGTCAGTCCTGATGGGACCCTGCCTAGGGCTGCGAGCCATCTTTATATTGACGTTTTCTGCCTTTCTTCCCCTCCAGCCATGATCAGGCCTTTCAGACAAACCTGGGAAGCCCTGGAGTTTTAGAGGGAGAACAAAGGACCTCTTGAAGGGGGGGACCTATGACCTGGGGCAGAACCCACTGCTTGGAGCTCGAGGTTACTTTCAGTCCTGGGGTCTGGACCAACTTCGCTTCCCTCAGTGCCCAGAACACCTTCTGGGTCCCGGCACGTGTTAGAGCTCTGGTCAGTCACCACGGTCCACTCTGACCTGGTGTTCCCGTGAGGCCTCTGTAAGGACCCAAGGTTTCTGAGCTCTTAATTTGTTCTTGCTTCTCAGGACTTTGCTTTATCTTAATCAGGGAGCAAAAAAAAGAGAGTAAATGGCCACTGGCCTCAAAAAATAAATGCCCCGAGCGTCCGTGAGAGTCACAAATTGTTATGACGGACGACATGAGAGGGAAGTGGTCCCAGGGCCCTGATTAGAGAAGTGACACTGGAAAACCAAAACAGTACGGCAGGCTTCCGGACCGAACGTGAGCCAGTGAGGGGCGGCCACGGGGGAGAGCCCTGAATGACGGCAGGAAAGAGTCCTATGAAGACTTGAGCGTAGAGTCGGCCCAAAACGCAGATGTCAACTTAAATCAGGATACGTCTGATAAAAAATAGTTTCATGGGATTAAAAATTCAAAGAGTCTATGAGGGATGTTCCCTTGGGACCTAAGGTTGGTTTCAAAGAAAAAGAAGCCTCTGTGTCTGAGGACTAACAAAGAAAATCAGAACTAGACAGATCGGACACAGCAAGTAGAGAGGATCCTATAAGCAAAATGAACATGGGAAACCTTACCATTTCTCATACCTGAGAGAACGTGAGAGAGTCCATGCTGGAGAGAACTCGTGGCTGTATCTCGAATGTAAGCGTGGTTTAGCATGCATCTCATGGCAGGCATTAACCTGTGTTAACTAGTTTGGTGTGAGGTGGGTTACAGTGCAGAGCACCAAGGAAACCACTGGTGCTGAGCGTTCATAGATGAGTGACTATTGGGAAACATTCATGTATGTACGGTCGTTCTTTTAGTCTAGAGAAAATGCTCATGTACTGAGCTCACTCTGTGTACCAAACAGTAGCCTAGCCTTGGAAACACACTCCATGAGATTAAAGGAATTTGTTCAGACTGCGCTCCCTGTAAATAAATCAACATTCAAATCCAGGTGCATCTAAAACCCTCTGTTCTTGAACCCACATGAGTGGAATTGATGTAGATAATATCTTCCATATCATAGATGTGCTGCTTAAGCTAGATGGAGCTGAAGTGAGTTCGGTGACTCAAAAATGACGTCATCCATTGATCCCCCTGGTCAGCATCCTGCCTCTTTCTCTCCAGCTGATAAGCCTTCTTATCTTCCCTCCACCCTGTCTATTCTACATTGTAAGTTAGAAATACAGTTCCTGAAGTAAAGACACTGAGGGACGGGCTTCTGCTTGCTTCTCTCCTACCCGTATGCTCTGTAAAACCGATTCCGTGTCTAAGGGGAGCATGGTCGATTATAGGAGGTGAGCCCAGAAGGGAATTCCACGTTCTGAACTGAAGTCCTAATCTAAGAGCATAAAATCATTACCTGTGGCCCCGCTTATTATAGGCTAACCTTTACCGCCCCTTTATTTTTTTTTTCTCACTGTTCCCTCTTCCTACTCTAGTGTCTGAAAAGTTGGTCTTTGGATAAAAGACAAGAGATTTTCATGGGATACTCTGCAGAGCTGTACATTTAAAATTTATGTCTTCCAGTGGTTTTAAAATATATATACATATGTGCTATATATATAGGCTACACTTAAACTCTGTTATCTTTTTAAAATTTTTTAAAAGGTCCCTGAGACGAGAGATCATGTCATAGAAAAAAATCTTGGATTTATACTTTTGGGATCAGAAACTCTCTTGAATAATGGATCAATATACTCAAGAAAATGCTATTTCTAGTAGTAAAACTGAGTCTGATTAAGACTGCATCTTATGGAAAAAGGCACCAACCTATACTGCTGCTTGCAGTTTAAAACGGTACAGCTCATCTGGGCAGTAGTTTGGAACAGAAGTTTAAAAGGTCTTGATAACCCATGGCTTGCTCATGCTACCTCTGGGAATGTGTCCCCAAGAAAGAATTCTAAATAGAGGCTTTTCATACAGAGATTTTTCAAAGCAGAATATTTATCATAGTGAAAAAAATTTTAAACCTAGACGTCAACAGAAAGTGTTGAATGGTTGAGGTAATTTTCTAAATGGTAGATTTTTAAAAGTCTATCATCTGTTAAAACCAGATGCATGATAAGTGGCTCTGCCCTGTCTTCAAAATATGCCCTCAGTTATTTTTGTTAAAAATAGAGAATGATGCCCTAAAAAAAATAAATAAAAATTTTAAAAGTGTATCACCTGAAAAATTATGTTAAGAATTGGGTAAAAATTGGGTACGAATTGGGTAAAATATTATGATTATAGCTATGGGAATCAAATTGTTTTTTAATTTCAGGAAAAAATGGAAATACTATCACACAATCAAGAATTGTGTTTCAGTGGTAGAACTGTAGGCAACTTTTATTTCTATTTTTTTAAGAAATATTTTCAAGAAATTTCCAAGAAATGCATTTCGTGTCTTCAGTCCACTTCCTGTCTACTGTGCCCATGTCTAGAACCTGGTCCTCCTTTCCCACTCTACATGTCGTGGATGGATCTGAGTAACTCCGTGGCGCTTATGAGCTCAGTCCTCAACCCAGACAGTAGTCAGCTAGAATGCATTAACTCTGAAGATTCGGAAGTGAAGATGGGTTCTTTCTGTTCTAATTCCCTCTTGTCCTTCATGAGCAGTCCCGATGAAGAGCTCTTTGAATAGGAAGAACCTGCTCAGAAGAAATCCACATGCCCACAATGCGAAAGGAACACAATGCCAGTTAGAGCAATCCCTCTTTTCACCGTTTCTGAGTTTGCCTATTTTTTCACCTTGTGATTAAACAGGTGTTGCCTAGATAGAGGACAAATATGTATCTGTATATTTGCAAAGCATCAGATAATGAAGAATAGCTTAATGAACGTTATCATCTTTAGTGGCTGAGTGAACTCAAGGAGGAAAAATAATAGAATAAAAGGTCATTGTTTTCACGATGCTCGGCCGCCATGAATACAGTGCTTCTAGTCATAAGATACATTCCGTGGTTCTTTCTTCATCCAAAACATTGTACCTTTTGGAATTATGCCATTTATTATTAATTAAAGTACATGTTTGGGGTGGAGATGGCAGTGGCTAAGTCTTTTTCACTGAAACACAAGAACTGGGCATTTCAATCCTGTGTATTTTTCTTGATTTCCATTTGCTACAAGCTATTATGTTGTAAATTCCTATTTTAGTAGTTCATCTTCACCTTCATTACTTGTAATGCTTTCAAAGAGCACAGTGGCCTTTTTCTAGTTCGGAAATGGTTAGTATAGCTGAGCGCGCGAAGGTTTGTAAATACTAATAAGCTGTTTTGTGATAAAGAACCAAAGTTGGGAAAAGCAACAACAGTGACAACAGTTATTCAGTGTGTGTTTGTACTTTGAGGGGGAAAGAGAGGGAACGCTGTTTTTTCTTTTTTTTCAATTTTTTTCTCCCTTCCTTTTCCCATTTTAGACAAAGCCCGTTGCATTTGCAGTCCGGACAAATGTCAGCTATAGTGCAGCCCATGAAGACGACGTCCCAGTGCCAGGCATGGCCATCTCATTCGAAGCAAAAGATTTTCTGCATGTTAAGGAAGTAAGGAGAATAATTCAAATTTCTATCCACATGATTTTTTTACCTTGAAGCATCATTTCTTACTTCTCATTGCTGTGAAATAGCATGGCGTGTAGCTGCGGTTGGATAACATACACGTGAAATCAGTGCCTCTCAAGCTTTTCTAATATAAATATAACCTTTTTAAAGAAGAAAAAAGTCACAGGCCTCTTGGAATAACCTCAAGGCTCCCCTGGGCTCTGTGACCCAGAAATTGAGAACCACTGGGGCAGATGATCCTTTTTTTATACTTAACCTGTACTTTTTGTGTTAAGGTTTAACCTTGACCTTGTGTCATTTTCCCCTCGTGTCCCAAGTTTAACCATCTGGGGAGGGTTTAATAATAGTATCTAGAATTCATGATCTCTCCTGTCTGCTAGCAGGGTCTAAACTCAGGCCACTTTTGCCCATTCTCCTTCTTTGGTGGTAAATTTCTGCAGGGGAAGGGGGAATGGATGCAGTCACAGCCAACAAGGCAAGAACCAGATATCGGGAACATCCCTTTTCCACCATACCAAAAGCCTCCACTTTTTGTTAACAGTGACTCAATCTGTAAATTGGAAAAATTCACTCTTAATTAAGGTTTATTTTGAGTCAACATTTATCAAATGCCTGTTTTGCAGAACACTGTATGAAATGGCCAGAAATTCCCCTTACATGTTCTAGGTGTGTGAGTCTGAGGTTTTCTTGAGCCTGCAGGAATTTACAATTGGAGCACTTCCAGCTGGGGGACGGCCTCTCCTAGGGAGCATTTGTAAAAAAATTTTTTACGGTTCTAAGGATTTTTTTTTAATCTTATTGAGGTATAGTTGATTTGCAATGTTGTGTTAATTTCTTCCATACAGCAAAGTGATTCCGTTATACACATATATATATTCTTTGTAATATTCTTGGAGAGGGAGTAGGGGAGGGAAGGAATGGGAGTTTGGGATTAGCAGAGGCAAACTATCATATATAGGATGGAGCTTATGCCGGTTTAACTGCTCAGGCACTAAAGGCTGTGAGCAAGCGGTGATAACTGCCAACGCAAAGAGACGAGAGAATGTAGAGCCTGCCATTTCTTTAACTTTTCAAAAGAGCTGTTATTTCTGTTTGGCCAGGAAGGGAAGACAGAAAATAATTTCTGAAGTATGGCATGCCTAGACTCTCACTTGACAGCAGGAAGTTAGATGAATCTAGGCTCTCATCCCCAAGGGCTGATGCTTAGAGAAGAAGGAAAAGAAAAACAGAGTGGATACCCTTCTTTGAAATGTTCGAGAACAGGCTTGAAAACTACTTTTCAGCCGAGGGACACATCAAACCGTATCCTAAAGATTTAGGACAGATAGTCCAGGCACAAGAGAGAGATCGCCGACATCCACGTAAGTGGAGAAGTCATTTGTGAACGGCAGACTGTGGTCATTACACACCTGTTTGCACAAAGGTAAATGTTGCTCTGACATCAGATATTTCATGTCGATGTCAATATTTCTCACTCACTCTTAATACTTCTAATTAATCTGATTATATAAGAGGAGGACCTCTGTAACACTCCCTAGTTCCTGCTAGTCTCTTGTCAGGAAGACCTGTTCATCTTTGAACAAGAAGAGTTTATCCTACTCATGGTGCTAGCAGCTGCAGTGGAATTCAGGAAGGTCTCAAGGCCAGGAAAGTGAAGGCAGAGTCAGGCGGGAGATGGATTGTCGAGCTCCCGGAAAATACCTTGCTCTTAGCACACGCTCAACACGGGAACAGGGTTTCCTGACTTGCGATATTTGAGTTCGCTGTCACTGCCACCATACGTATCTCCAGTGAAAATGGTCAATGGGGAAGAAAAAGGATGTGAAGATTTGTTTAACTTCTGCGCACTGATTTTGACAATTCTGATTTTCCGTTTAGAAATTTAACAATGACTGGTGGATAGGGCGACTGGTTAAAGAAGGCTGTGAAATCGGATTCGTTCCAAGCCCAGTCAAGCTCGAGAATACGAGGCTGCAGCATGAACAGAGAGCCAAGCAAGGGAGGTTCTACTCCAGGTAGGAGCAAAGCACCAAGTGCTCGCGTCAGAGTCCAGACTGTACTGTCATGCGTGTACTGTCAGTTGCCGGAGTCTACAGTCTTTGTTATGCGTTAAAAAGCAGACTGGTGAGAGCATCACAAACCCTGCATTTAAAACACTTCATCCAGCCTCTCATTTTCATCCCCTTCTGGAGAGAGTCAAATTAAGTATGACCATGAATGAAAAGAGCTAAGGTCGTAGAGTATTAAATTCAGGCTTCAGTGCAGAGGAAATTCTGAAGTTTAATCTTTTGCTGAACATACCCTGGCATTGAGCAATCCCGGTGACTAATCCCGGTGTCCACAGCCGCCTGGCATGGCAGGAAGACGTTTCAGAAATGACCGTCTCAGATGTCAGCAAAGAGCAGCTCTCGTGGTCTTTTAATTTCATTTTCACTTAAGAAACTCAATTTTCAGTTCTGCCCCACTGCTCAACACTTAAAGGGAAACTCAGTAAATTGTCACTGGAGGTAGCAATTAGATGAGTTATGTAATAGGCTGGGGCCAATTGATTTTTTCCCTAGAATTCTTGAGATTGTTTGCCCCTCGCTAGAATCATTAGAAGGGCTCCTCACATATGGAGTGAATATTAAATTGAGCCCCCCGCAGACAAGTCCAAGAACATGGTTTGCTTTTCCCTGTGAAAGGATGTGTTACTGGCAAGTCTTTTCTTTAATGTGAATAGCTAGGCTTCTGTTTTCTGAAGCTTACATCTTATTTTTTTCCATAGTGATGCAAAATCCTTTGTCAATGACCCTATATCAGTGTTAGGAAGAATTTTTCCAAGTGCCCACAAACAAGTCAAATAGAAGATGCGGGCTTCCCTGGGGGCGCAGTGGTTGAGAGTCCGCCTGCCGATGCAGGGGACACGGGTTCGTGCCCCGGTCCGGGAAGATCCCACATGCCGCGGAGCGGCTGGGCCCGTGAGCCATGGCCGCTGAGCCTGCGCGTCCGGAGCCTGTGCTCCACAACGGGAGAGGCCACAGCAGTGAGAGGCCCGCGTACCGCAAAAAAAAAAAAAAGAAGATGCTTTGTGGTTTGGAACATCCATCTTCATTCACTAGTATTTTATAACTCTCAGGCTCTTTTAGTTCAGATGGATTCTTCCGTTTTTCAAGACCTCTAGCCCATATTTGACTTTTATTAATCCCTGGGTTATTGGGGACCCTCAGACTGTGAATGCATTTGGTCATATAAAAGTAGATGCGTGTAGATATACAAAGCCTGGGCATCTTTCTTGTAGGACGTTGAAGATCTGATGCCATTTTTTTGATTTCTAGTCTTGTATTGGCTTTATTGTATCTTTTTCTATTCTCTGTATTGAGAATGGTTTCTTAATGCTAGTTAATAAAATCTTTCTCTGCTTCTTCATACACAAACTGAGAAAGGAAAACTACTTCTCAAGGAGTAGGATGGGAGACATTTTGCCAAATTGTTAAGAAGGTAGGGTTTCCTTTGCCTCCCAGCTGGGGATCCCTGGTCTAGCCATTAGCGATCAGCTCAGCTTTATAAGAACCTACAGGAATGGTAGGTATTTGGGCCTCGTCTTTGCAGATGAGGAAACAGGCTGAGAGAATTTAGGGAACTTGACCGAGGTTGCACAGCCAGTAAGGCAGAATCAGGATGTAACCAAAATCCATCTGTCTGTAGCTTGACTTCAGAGGCCTGTGTGCTGTGAAATCGTGCAACCAGGGCTTGACCAGGCAAGCACAGAACGAATCGTTATTATTATTGCCGTCTGTTCTTATCTACTGTATTAGCTGTGTTATTTTGCTATTGCATTTTTTCCTTAAAGAACTATAAATTATCTGTATTTGAGTAGTGTAACACCTCATACCTGTTCTAAGGAACTCGTTTACGTTTCCTGTAACCATATTCATTTTCCTTTGATTTTTCTGGATTTTATTTTGTCCTGTCTCTTTACCTAAGCTTTTGCCCAAGTAGGTGAAAATACTTCTTCTTGTTTTCAGAGGTTCTTACATCTGTCTCCAAACATTTTAAATACACTTATGTTTTGAGGGCATAACTTTCAGGCAGTATTATAAAACTCAGAATTCAGCAGTATTATAAAACTCAGATGTGTAAATTATAAAAAAAATCAGCAGAAATCAAAGGCAGTAGAATTGGAGAACAGCTCAAGAACGTAGCATTTTTATAGAATTAAACATGAAGGGCAAATTGGCATTCTGAACATTTTAACTCTTTGCAATGTTTGTCACAATTTTACACAATTCAAATAATACTTTGACTGTTATGGAAATTCGAAGAGAATGAAAAACAAACCCAAGTTTGAACTGGAATTAGACTTAGCAGTTTAAAAAAAGAAAAAAAAAAACTTGTGGAAGAAAACGCGTTGGGCTTGGTAATGGGCATTCTTGTATAACTGCCAGAAATGGCTTCTCTAAATACCACTTTTTATTACTTTTACATATCATCTGGTATCCTTATTAAACGTGCTGGGATATCTTTTAAGAACCTGAAAAAGATAACAGAGGCCTCCTGGTCTTGCTTAAAGCTTTTGATGTTTGTCTTTTTTACACATTAAAATGCCAGAATGGTAGCAATAAAATTCAGCCTGTCACTGGTATTTTAGTGGAACTTATATTTTCATACTAATATTCATGAAATAGTAAATCCATGTAAATATTTACAGAATATTAAATGTCACCCTTGGATGCATAGACACTGTAGCGGATTCTTTCCACTAGACCCTGGCTTGGCTATGACAATAAACATTTGGCCATGAGACTGTCTTGCTGAAATTCCATGTCACTCTTTTAAAATGTTCCTTTCTATCCACCTCTGTGAAGGGGCCGTGTGGTGTATTATTTAGCATGCTGGCCACTGGTAAAAACATAAATGCCACCGTTCTAATATTAACCCCAAAGTTTCTAAGACACTAAGGCGTGTCTTGGATTCATGATAGAATTTGGTAGTTCTGAAGTATACAGTGTTCAGATGGTTCCTAAATGAACCAAGCTGAATCCTCCATGTTTAGCCATGCTTGAGGAATGTTCCAGATACACTCTGAGGGTTAAATCATAGAACACTTTCTCGTGTTCCCCCGTGTGTCTTTTAAAGGTTGGCAGGTTTTAGCATAGCTGTGTTGTTGGGGATTTTTTTAATAGGTTGCTTGTAAAAACTGGAATACGTTCCATCTTGGTACACTAAAAAAGAAGCCAGCTAAGACAAAGGAGCAGAAACCCAACAAGAATTAAACAAGACGTTTGGCTGTTAGCCTGCAGGTTTGCACACTGCTTCCAAGTCTTGAAAATAAGAAGCAGAGGAAATCTTTGCTCTTATCTGTCTGGGATCCTGGCAGAGAATTTGAGGACTGCAGCAAGTACCCAAGTTTTCTTCCATTCTCTCAGGGCCTTTTCAAATTAATCCCTGAATTTGCAACAGAGACCTTGACACGGCTATGTCGAGCACTCTAGGAGTCTCCACTGGGAAATTACTCTTTGCCTCCTTGGAGGCAAGACAGATTTAAAGTTCAATAAAAACATAATGAGTAGATCATGTTTGTTGAGCATTACAGATGTTTTAATCTCCGAAATAAGTGTCAGTTGTAATATAAATTTTTGCTTTACTCCAGTAAATCAGGAGGAAATTCATCATCCAGTTTGGGTGACATAGTACCTAGTTCCAGAAAATCTACACCTCCGTCATCTGGTAAGTAGGTAGTAAGTGCTGAACAGTACATACTGCATTTCATGCTTTCCTCCGTCTTTACCGAGTTATGTGAGTTTCCATAGACTGAATCACTAGGTTAACCCTTGAGGTGTTCAGAGGGATCAGAAATGAGTATGGCCACCTGGAGTTAGGAACAATTGGGGCAACTTTCTTTCTGGCTTTGAAAGAAAAGAAACGGTGTCAGTGTGCTCACTGCTTAGATGATCAAATTGGTGAGCGGATTTGACTTTCTAGCCCTGACCACCACCATGGTCCCCGGCAGTGTCATGGGCAGTAAATGGCTGAACGTCCACCTACAGCCACGCTTGTAGGAAGAGTGAGTACTGTTTTCTTTCCAAAGTGCTGAAGAAGGACACCAACATACATGTGAATTTCAGATAAACAATGAATCATACTTTTAGTAGAAGTCAATATTGTACCAGACATACTTGAAAAATTTTTCATCGTCTAGCTGAAATTCATTAACTGAATTTGTATTTGCTCAATCTGGCAACTCTGCCATTCCGTGTTGAACTTGGAGTTCTATATACACAGGAGACGAATTGGTCAAATTGGATGAAAACCCATGATCAGAGTCTTAGTTCGCTAAGAGGTGCAATTGAGAGCCAGAGTAACGTGATAAGGGTTGGCCAGTGGAGCTTTTGTGGATTTCTAGGAAGCTGGAAGTGGGACGAGGTCAAAGACAGAGAAGCATGCATCCGTGGAGAAGTCTAGGAACAACGCAGTTGCACTCTGACTGCCTCAAGAGCAGGACCCCCTTGTTGCTGACGATCATGCCTTGTTCGTGGATGCGGGCAGCTTTCAGAGACGATGCCGGGCTTCTTAGGAAAAACTAGAGGACTTGTTGAGTGAGCAGAATCTGAGCACAATCAGAAATAATTTTAGAGGGTGTACTGATTTCCAAAACCAGGTACTGACAACGAGCAATAATTCTAAGTTGCCCCAAATTAAGTCAAATGATATGTTTGAAAGGAAGCATCGGAAGCCTTTAGGTACGGTGTGAGGTTGATGTCTTCTCTTGATGGTGGCTGAGTAGATGTTCCCTGAGTGCCCAGGCGACAGGGGGCTTATCTATGCCCTTTCTCCAATGGGTGGAGTTGCAGGGATTATGATACAAACCTTAGACTCTTCCTCTGTGTCTTCAAAACTGTCCCGGAGAGTCCTGAGGACCGTCACGAGGCTCCAGAAATGTGAAAACGCCAGTTCACATTGTGATAAAGTGGCAGCTCTGGCCCCAGACTGTCAACCCCACTTCCGTCAACCGGGAGGGGTTTTCCATTCCCTGTAACCGGAATGTAGCCTTCTCACCGTTTCGGCCACATCACGAGACCTGGCACGTGCTTCCTGAAGAATAAGTAGTGTGTTTGGAAAATAACATTTCATTTTTGTAGCCAGATGTTAGGCATTCCTAAGCATCAAGTTCAATTAAGAGTTTCATATAATACAGATGATTTTTTTATTCAATGTCCTGAGACCAACCATAGTGGAAAAGAATATAAAAGAGAATATATATATATATATATATATATTATATATATATATGTATATATGTATAGCGGAATCACTTTGCTGTACAGCAGAAATTAACGCAACATAGTAAGCCAACTTCAGTTTAAAAAAAGACAAGTTAACTACGAAGTATGTTCTTTAAAACACGGATAATTTTTGTTTTCGGAAAACAATCTCTCCATCATCTTGGCCTTACAATGTGAAAGTGTTGACATTTTTACTTGGTAAAAAAAATTAAAACCACAGTGTAAAGAAAAAAAAGAGATTGTAAACTTCACTCCCTGAGTTTTATACAGAGACAGGACTTTGGAATCACTTTTCTGAATCCCAAGAGTAGAAAACATGGTGACTAAGTGAACAGGAAATTTTAACCAACTGCAAAATGTATAATGGGTCCATCAGGCTACTGCTATAACTTTCGTATCAATACTACAACTTACTTAACTGAAGACATCAGAAAATTCGACAAAGAGTCTTCCACCCCACCTGCAGGGAACCCTGCCTAATCTATCAAATGTGGATAGACCTCCTGCCACCATCGTCATCTTTGTTTCCCGAGGCCCTACCTACAATTCACCTCACTCATTGCGAGACTAAAGAACAGAAGCATTTGCCCAGAGGAAATATAACTGGAGGTTCTCCAGGATGTGGAAAGGGAAAAATTTCCACCTCACCCCTGGGGAACGAGGTAGTAGTTGGTTGCACAGCGCATACCCCATACCTACACATGTGTGTCCGCACCCTCTGCCCCAGATGCCACTCAACTCGACCCAACTGTCTAAGATTATGTCTAAATTTAGAGTTCAAGAAATGTTCCCAAGGGTCTCTGCCCAAATAAATAAATAATTTTTAAACTAAAGCGTGCTAGTGAAGAAAAGAAGCTATTTTTTAAAGGAAGCAATTTTTCCCAAGTAAATACTAAGGTTTGCCAAGGTATGCCAATGCAAGTATGAAATTAGAAAGGGGAACATCTCACCTCTCTCAGGAGAACCATCTGAGCCTAATGAAGTATATACAGAACTATGAAAAGAGTTGAAGGCGCCCCTTAACGCACAGTAAATTTCTTTAACGTGTCCTGAAGGTAGCCAAATGTTTCAGGATTCTGCGTCTCAGGACAAACCCAGATGCTTTTAGATTTCAGTTAACCAAAATCAGGACGAGTAAATGGCAAAGTCCTCAATCTAGGATTTTGAGCCCTTGTGTCCAAATACAGGTAAATTTCAAACCTGACTCAGGCTATGTGAGGGGGCAGCCGAATATCTGGGCAATGGTACAGCTCACCTTTCTACACGTTTCCACTCTTCCTTTAAATAAAAAACCCAATGGACAAATCGTAAAATTCAGTTCATGAACTTTGCCGTCCCAGGGTCCTGTCAACAGTGACAGGCCATTAGGCATCCTCAATTTCAGAGAGGCTCTCAAGGGGACTGTCCCTTGAATGTGGCCTTTATCAGCCCCGTAAAAGACTAGAAAGGTAGAAGCATATGGGCATTGACCACCAGAAGGGAAGCTTATTTGGTTTGGCTTAAGGCATACTATAGGAATAATGAAAAACTGAGCCAGATCCTCTTCCATCTCATCCAGGAAGACGTGAATAACATGCTCCCTAAACTGAGATTCAGGGAAGAGCATCATCGGGTGGTATACACGTCAGCATCAGTTCAAACCACTAGGCACATTTCATAACATTTCCATTGTACAACACGTGCGGAACCTCTTAGCTTATGCAAAGGCAGAGATGGGGCAAAGAGAAAGGCATACCTACTAGGTATGCCTGACTATATACCTGAAATTAACTCCTTGTGTTATGACTGTCACTGGAGAAAGAGCATTCTTACCTCATCTTCATGCAAGCAAGAGCTGACATTTGCAACACTGTGCTAACGATGTCAGGTGTTCGCTCCATCCCAGAGATTCGACCTAATCAAATGCAGAGGAACAATTCAACAGGAGAGCCTAGTTTTCGAAAGGCTGAGTGAATCATCTAATATCCGTAATAACTTCAACACTGAAAAATAACGTGATGCCTGTCAGATGATCTCCAGTCATTTGGAAAGGTTCCAGGCGGCTGTCAGGAGCACCAGGGCAGCTTATGTTTCACAGGGGATGGAAGCTAAGGTTTTGCAACACTGAGCCGTCCATCCTTTCGCAATAGTAATTTTGGTCCTTAAGTCTGAATGTACTGTGGTTTTTGTTAAGAGAGCTACATGTGTGATATGATGCTCTCCCGGGGCGAGTCGATTTCTTCCTCTCTTCTTCTACTTGACCTCACCTAAAGGACACAATAATTTCCTAGTGAGCTCAGCTCTGGAATATCTTCCTGAATCCTGACACTGAGGACACGAGCCCACCTGGGAAGCTTAGGCAATTGGATGAGGGCACCGGGATTGTGGCGGGACCTCGGCCGGGGGGTCATACAGCATCACAGAGGCAGAAGAGCTAGATTCCAAGTTTTCACCAAAAACAAGTCCCTTCAACTCTGAGAATTTCTTTTCAATCTTGAAAAACAAGAGAGTTGCAGTTGATTTTCTCAAACGCCTTCCAGCTCTGATTCTACCGAGGATCGAATTCTCGCATGATCGCGCGTGGGTGCACAGTATAAACGTCACAGCGAGATGCTGGATCTTTTTTCATTGGAGACTTAATTCTCCAGGGCTCTGTTTTCAGGACCCGAGAGTTATAAAGTTGAAAACATGTGGAACCACAGATCGAAACCCCTCATTCTCCAGATGAGGAGGTCGGTGGCATATTCTCTCGGGTCTGCCTGCCCTTCTGCAACTGCCTCTCATGTAAATGCAGTGAGTTTATATCAAATCATCGGGAGGCGCCTTAGGTCATTGTATGAGATTCATTTCATTTGGACATCATTGGATCCAGGGGTTTCCAATTAGTCTTCAATCAGGCCTGCCTCGGGGGTGCTCACATCATCGTGAAATCATTTTAATCTGGTCCATCCTGGTCCCTCCAGAATCATTTGCCTTGTGTATAACTTCTTTGTGTTGCTGGGTTTAGGATTTTCTATTCTCTCTTTCCCTCAAGTGCCTGTTGTGATTTCGGTGAACCTTTTCACACTGCCCTTATTTTCACACAAAACCAAGCGCAATAAGATATCAGAGGCACAATGTGATAAAGGTTTCCCATGTAGTTGCTGGTTATCTGAAAGCTGCTTTAAGCTCTGGGAAGAAGTGAAGGTGTTCTGTCCTGTTACTCATAGACAGTTGATTTGGAAAATATCATATTATATTTGAAACAAAACTACAAATTAAAAACTTGTTTCTCTGAAAAATCTTACTCGAGAGGTGTAGCATGAAACGGATGTGTCCAAGCACACAGATATTATGAGAGCATCTTTCTGTTTGATTTGATTACATTCTTCATGTGCTGTACCTTGAAATTGTACTTTGTTTACTGTGCTGAGCACTCATGATAGATCTTTGACTGGTTAGTTTTGTTTGCTTTTCGTTTTATTTTTTTGATAACCGATTTTTCCTCTCCTGTCTACCTGATGATTTTTGAATTGTTTGTCTGTATATAGCTATAGACATAGATGCTACTGGCTTAGATGCAGAAGACAATGATATTCCAGCAAACCACCGCTCCCCTAAACCCAGTGCAAACAGTGTAACGTCACCCCACTCCAAAGAGAAAAGAATGCCCTTCTTTAAGAAGGTAACATGAACTTCCAAGCTTGCGTCTGTCCACGTGCCCAACTGCACTACGTCACATTTCTAGTCCTGTGGACTGTCTGCGTCCTTGATAAAGCCAATAACATGCATGCTTTGTTATTCTTTGTTTCTTTTCCATGCTGCTGTAGCTAAGCAGAAGCAGAAATCGGTAAGTTCACATTGACATAAGCTGTGTTTATCCTGCCCCTGGCATCATTAGCATTCAATCCCACAGTTTTATTCGATACAATCAGTTCTGTCCTATGAAAAGAACCTATCAAGCCGCTAACTGAGTCCATGCATTTCCAACCAACTAAATTCGGTGAGTGACCTGTGAAATCACCATTGCAGTACTTAGCCTTTTTGATGGAATAATATCTACCCCCCCAAGGGCATTCGTTCCAACATTCAAGGAACGTCAAACGCTGACAACTCCATGGAATGCACCTCTCCTGTGCATGCTTCTGTCTCTTTCTCTCTCTTCTGCAGAAATTTAACTGATAATCAAGCCTATTAAAACCATCATTATATTCTGGTTTAGGATATCCAGATACATAGCTTGTACTAAAACATTTTTTTCAATTCTTCAATTTTTAATTTAGTCAGCATTTAAACTTCTGATCCACTAGGAGCAAAATCTGCCGATGAACAAGACCGGTGGGAAACTGCAGGCTTGTTTTGGCGGTTTACTCTGAGTTTCTCCTGTTGTCATATGTAAACCCTCTCCCAGTGTTACTCAGACCTCAGCATCCCCCCGTCGGATGGCGGCACGGTGGCTGTGCGTGCGTAGAGCCTGTGCCGCTGGCCGACCAAGATGCTACCCAGTGATGTTTTTCGTCCCCTGACTGGAAACTAGGCTATTTCTGCGCTCCACTGATTCCAAAGTCTGTTTCCTCCAGCACATTTTGTAGCTCCAAAGCGTTATTTTCTAAGGATACCTCCCCTACAATCCCCTTCTTTCCTTCCCTTCTTTTACACACCACTGCCCACCGCCTGCTGTGCTGTGCTGTCTTTTAGAGTTATTCTTTGTGACGTCAGCAAGTCCGGCATAACCTCTCATGACACTCAGGGGTGGAGTAGAATCTACTCCCCCTTCGACTGTCCACGCCCTGACCTCTTCTCTGTGCACGAGGATTCTGCCCTGTGGAGGAACTCTGAGTCATCAGTGAGGTGTCCGATGCTGAACTGTGTTTCGTTTTATTTTTTAAGTAAATTATGGTTGCTTTCATCATGGAAGACCTAGCCACTCCAGGCACAGACTAAAACACCTGGATTTTTGTGTGAACACCGAAAGCCCCAGCTGGATGTCCATCCATGACAGTGGGTCCATGTCTCTGGTCCTGTCTTCTTGTCACGGCTAAAACGTGCAGCCAGGTGACTCAGTGTTCAGAGCAGCAGAAACCTAGAAACGCAGCCTTGCTCAGCTGCTCTGGGCTTTACAGAACAGCGACAGGAACGAAAACCACGTTCGCTGATAGGTTTTTGGAGTTTGCTGACTCTTAAATTCCAGAACTTGAAAAATGTTTATCGTAGTTCTTCCACTAAATAATTGGAACACATTACACTTAGCAGGAAAGGATAGATGAAAAGGATGGTGTCATGATCCGTAGAGCACAAAGTACCAATATTCCATCAAATAAGGTCATTTCTGCTACCCTACTGATAAAAAGGCTGACTTACCAGCACGGGCAACACTTTGCTAGTTGGCAGTCACAAATCAAAGGAACCCAAGACCCGTCCAATACTGGGCCACTGCATATTTAAAGGCCTGAAATAAAATTTCTTGGGAGCTGTTCCTAAAGTGCGTGCAACTTATAACAGTGGAAAAGGTATTCTTAGACTGCATAGTTATAAGGACTTGGTTTCTAAACACTTTCAACATGATCTCAGGTGGTATAAATGCAATAATTTCATGAATGAATTTGATGAATGAATTTAATGTAATCATTTCATGAATATGCTTATGATGCCTTCGGCACCGGTATTCATTCTTCTTATGTTACTGATGACGTGGTCAGCTTCAATGTAGAGTTCAGAAACCAAAAGAAACAACGTGAGATGCAATGATGAGATTATTTGCCACGTTTTAAGTTGCTTGTAGAGTGGTGCTTGCGTGGCATTTGTGCTGTCACTGTATTATGTTTGTCTTGGTTTTTTTTTTTCTTCTGTTTAAAAATGTCTTCCACCTTGATTGTGTCTATTAAAATTCACTTTGAAAAAAAAAGAAAAAAAAATTCACTTTGAACACTGAAGTTTTCAGCAGTAAAATCTGACAGCCCAGTCACAGTAATATTTTCTCGCCTTGGATTAGATTGTCTGTGACTCTTGGCAAAAGCTCAGATGGAACCTTTTGAATTTGAAATGCTTTTTCATCCCCTCCCCCTTCCCCCCAGTGAGTTAAATTCGATCAAAGTCAGAAAGTTCGTGAAGGGCCATTTTAAGCAACAGTGACATGTTCTGTCATGCGACAGCCTGGTACACTAATGACGTTCACATTTGCGATTTGTATCAAATTCTCCAAATAGTTTGGAGAAGATTTTTCTTTGGGTCTGTGTGATTCTTAAAATATATATTTTTTCAGACACTCCTCAATGCAGGAAGATTCCTGTCACCATGATTTGTTTATCCCAGTGTCTCAGGCCAGAGCTCTTTCTTCTACATTAAAAAAAAAAAAAAGTCATTTTTGGGGTCACTTTAACATTTTCTGCTATTAAAATAGGGGATTTTAAGATTATCAAACAAATGAGTTATCTAATTTTTGGAAAAAACTTTATTTTCGTTATTTTATTGGAAGCAGGAGAGCTGAAAATTGTTGCAAGTTTTAGAAATTGCTACAAAATTAGGTCCTCCCCCTGCTCTTCTAAAAAAGAAATAAATTATTGTGGGAGGGCATGAATTAGTTATGTAACAGAAACACCTCCTAAACAGTTCTTAAGAAGCATATGAGATGTGCAAGATGACAATGAACATTTTGAGGCCGCGGAGGCCTGCTTGGATATATTATCACACACACAGAAACCACCTTCCCTCCAAGGCACGTAAACCTTACATTTCGAGTGTTTAAGTTCCAAGGGATAGAAACCAAAAATCTAAAAATGTGAGTCCCTCAGCTGTGAATAGTGATCGTGATTCCCTCTACTGGAACAAGCATGCAGGCTCATCTAAACTCTCACAGCAAAACAGAAACTGTCAAGTATTTGGTAATGTTTTGAAATGAGGTTTTATCCAGGTAAGACCAACATCTAAGACCCAAATTCTTGTCCTTGTAATTAACCACGTGAGGTCTGATCACGCGACTCTTGAGAAAACTCAAATGCCACCTGAAAAGCAATATTAACCTCTAGTCAAGCCTAAGAGCACCTCTCCTGCATGAGGCATGTTTCTGTCCTACCAACTAGCTTCTGTTCAAAAGCGGCCCCTCCTGCTTTAGGAACGTGAGGAGCATTTTTTAAGGAGAGCCAGAAAACTGTAGAGAGCTCAGTCACTTCGTAACGTGAAGGAAATAAACCCACCCGGTCTTGGATTGGGTTTATTTAGAAAAAGAGGCAAGTGAAAAAAAAAAAAAAAAGGAAATGACTGGAAAGGTAGTGCCTCGTATAGCAGAGTTGAGACAGAACAGTTTATACATAAAAGATTTGAGTTCCTTCTGCCTTTTAACCGTCTGAAGGCATCTCCTCTCTCTCTGCAGACAGAGCACACCCCTCCTTATGACGTGGTCCCTTCTATGCGACCTGTGGTCCTGGTGGGCCCCTCTCTGAAGGGGTACGAGGTAGGTAGCTGCCCTCGGGAGTACCCTGGACCTTGCATGCCGAACTGCTTTGCGACCCCACCTCCCTCTCCTGACTCTTGAACTTAGAAAAGAGCTGCGGCAGTAAAGCATGTCGTTCTCAAGCCACAGTGTACGTTGCTACCTGTTCTGTTCTATTTTGTTTTCTTGGCTGTCGCCTTGTGAGCTACAGTTGACTCAGTCTGGAGAGAGAGTATCAACTGGAGAGTGACTGAAACCCCTTGCAACGTCATTAATTGTCACTCCCAGAGTTAGTCTGGGCAACTTTGTCTTTTTGATTGTTACTGTATCAGAGCTCAGCGACGGAAAACAGGGGCGACCTCACATGCTACTTTTTCCCAATGGAAAGCCCAGGTTTTCAGACATTCTTAAGGGTAGTAAAATTGTTTTATCATAATTAGTAATATTTTATTGTCTCTTATTGCTTACTCAATTGCAGGTCACAGATATGATGCAAAAGGCATTGTTCGATTTTTTAAAACACAGATTCGAAGGGCGGTGAGTATTTCAGAATTCTGGGTTTTGTGGATTTTTGTTGTGAAGATGATGAAACCTGGGTGGGACAGGCGTGTGATCCCAAGAGGAAACTCACTTCTGAAGTCTCCGTGGTGACAGGAAGAAAGTTCCATTCAGTTCGATCGGCTTCAGTCAATATTTGTCGTATTTGCTTGGCACCTCCTCAGCTCTCTGTTCTTACACCTGCATCCGTAAGCTGAACTTGGCCAAACCCCTGCTGACGAATCTCACCCTAAATTCATGATCAGCTGGCCCTCAACGCTGCCCAGAAATCATACTCTGTATGCCTCTTCCATGCACTTCTCTACTCTTCTAAAAGGCTTTCACACCACTTCCTCTCTCATCAAACCCTTCTCCTCTCGAGCTGTCCCGGGAATTTGCTTCCTATTTCATTGAGAAAACAGAGGCAAACAGAGGAGACGGTCCAAGCGATCCCACCACACACCTATCCCCCCTTGTGTATTTGCCTGAATGCTCCGCCTTTTCTCCTGTTACTGTGAGCAATGACCCCTACCTGGGTGCTAGGTCCCAGTTCCCCATCCCCACACCAACACAGCTATCACAGCCCTTCCCTCTCTCCTCGGCAGTATTTCTCCTTCTAATGGAAACACCATCAGCACATAAAAATGGAGTTGTTACCCCTGTGGCAAAATTTGACCTCATATGCCCCTCTAACTGTCCCGTTTTCCTTCTTTTCTTTATAGCAACTCTCCTTGAACAAGTTGTGTGTATTTGCTCTCTCCTGAGTCTTTTGAACCTACTCCAGTTACCTCCCCATCACTTACCCCAAACTAGTCACGTCAGATCACCAGTGACCTTCACGTTGATAAATCCAGGAGGGGATCCTCAGCCCTCCTCCTAATCAACATGGCGGACTGCTCCATCCTCTTTTAAATACTTCATTTGCTTGGTTTCTAGAGCCACGCTTTTCTGGGTTTCTTCTATCTGACTAGCAGCTCCGTTGTCTCCTTGGCTGGCTCTTCCTCATCAGCTTGACATCTTGGAGAGCCCAGGGCTGTCCTCTGTCTTCTCTCCTCTATCCACACTCCCTCCTTTGGTGATTCCATTCGATGTCGGGCTTTTAAATAGCATTTCTTTGCTGGTCTCTCCTCTGAATCCCAGACCCATATGTCCTACTGTCTGTGCAACATCATCACTGAGGTGTCTGACACTGAGGTGTCTCATGGACTTCTCAAGTTTGACCTCCCAACTCCCCCCATCCCTGACCTGCCCCTTTCCGTCTTCCACCTTTCCATCCATACCTCTTCGTCTCTCAGTCCCAAGACCTTCCGCCCTGGAACATGGACTCATCCTTGACTGTTCTTTTCCCCTTACGTTCCACATGCAAATGCTGTTGTCTGTCTCTTCAGAATATATCAAGAATCTCCCCACTTCTCACGCATCCTCTGCTATCCATTTGGTCTGAGACACCATTGTCTCCTCCCGAGATTAGTGCAGTAAACAGCCTCCTAACTTGTATCCTTGCTTCGAGCTTTGCTTCCTTCAAGTCTGCTCTCAATTCACGACCCTGTCACACTGTGAGCTGGATCTCGTCACTCCCTTGTTCGGATCCGTCAGGTGGCTTCTCTTTCCCTCAGTGAAAATCAAAGTCCTTCCGGTGGCCTACACGGCCCTGTGTGGTCTGACCATCCACATCCCCACCCGCTCCTTCTCTTTGACTGTATGTCGTACTCCACTTCCCTTTGCTCATGCTCTTCCTGCCTCTCACTTCCTTGCTGTCCTATGAGTGTTCCAGACAGTAGATGCATGCCCGCCTCGGGGCCTTTGCACTTGCAGCCCCTGTGCTAGGAACTTTCCCTCAGATATTCTCCTTGGTGTATGTGCGCGCGCACACACACACAAGCACACGTTCTCTCTTCCTTCCCTGACTTTTTCCCCGTAACTGTTTCATGAGTTTTATTTATTCATTTCCTTTGTTGTCATTCTCCCACAATTAGAATATAAGCTCCACGAGGGCAAGGGTTTTAGTCTGTTTTGTGAACGGTGGTCAGTTCTCAAGGCCTAGAACAGTCCTCAGCGTGAACAATGAATGGATGGGTGTTGAAAACACGTCTGCTGGAGGGATGCAGAGATGTGGAAGCCATTCACCGTGTCTGCCTGTGAGGAGCTCATGTGTGAACCATACACTGAGACCTTGAGCAGTAAAATATCAAGTGAATGAAAAGACACTGACTTAGGGATGTCAGCATCCAGGAAGGGTTTTTAAATGGTACCTAAGATTTTACCAGTGAGTTAGGAGGAGAAGGGCATGTCCAGTAGAGGGTCTAAAGTGTGTGCAGGAATGAAGGTGCATCCTGGATGCCACCTAGAGGTCTTCAGGTGAAGTCCCTAGGGTAGGGGGTGACCGGTAACAAAGCCGGGCCCATCTTTAGTGTGTCGTGTTAATCAGCTTGGACTTAATCCAGCCCTTTGCCTCTCCATCCCTTCAGCAGATACTTCTTGAGCATATTCTATGAGCCAAGCATCGTGAGACGCAAAATCAGACGACAGCCTTGGCTTCGTGGAGTTTACTTAGGGTCTATTGAAAGGAAGCCTTGAATCGAATAACCAGTGGGCACCATAGTAAAGGTTAAGCCAACTTCTGAAGCACCAAAGATAGGACTGGAGTCTAACATGGAAACTTCCAAATTTAAACTAAGAATAGATTAGCAGGGACCTGGGAGCACAGAGAGCGAGGGTATACTTCTGTATTTTTAATGAGACAAGTTGGGTGCCTCTCTTCTCCGCATTCCCTTTCTTCTCCAACCTGACAGTTACAAGGACAGTAGATGGAATCTGTAGGTTGCACTGTTCTTTTAGATTTCTCAGTTGAATACTCCCTTCCTTGACCACACAGGCTCCTACAAGTGTTTCTGATTTATATTGACTTCTGGTCATGAGGTAGGAGATGGACAGGCCCCAGGCTGAGCAGCCGTAATTGGTTGCCCGCTGCCCTTTGACAGACCAAAGATGGGCACAGGCAAGATGACTGGCCAGAGACAACCCAGAAAACTGCCCCCATATAAGCAACCTCAGCCACCCCAGTTGCACACAGCTCACGGCCAGTTTGCCCGTGTGCTCTTCCACACGCACTTTGCTTCTAATAAACACTGTCTCTTTGCTGAATTCTTCCTTCAGAGAAGACAAGGACCAAAGTCCTTCTTCCAGCTGTTCCACAGTGGGGAGTCAGGAGGGGAGGCGGGCAAAGAGGGCAACGTTTATAGCAGGATAAGTATTGTTAGTCATCAAGCAAAGGACGGACAGAGATAGAAAACAAAAAGTAGAATCTATGTTTCAAGAAAAAAATAGAATCTATGTTTCAATAAAAGACTTTAGAATCAAAGTCTGCCTAACCAAATGCTCCTAAGTGGATACTTTTGTTTTTCATAACTTTATGAAATATAATTTATTTCGGGCCAGGAAACACAGCTTGGTCCTTGGCTTGATCCAAGGCTATCAGGCTCTGGCCACGTATAAAAGGCATACCTCTAATCGGGCCCATGTAGGGCCTTCACCTCTTTATTCTTGACTTTGTCATCTATCACCATTTGGAATTGTCTACACGAGCGTGCTTACCCAGAAAATTCTGCTAGAATAGGCACTTTGCTTTCCGTGCCTGAGTTAACCCACTGCCCTTTTCTAAATGCCAAAGATGGGGAAATGAGGTGGGGTTTCCTGACTTACCACTTCTATTTCAACCTAAGTTTTGAACTTGGAAGATAGATTCCAGCCATAGGGTGTATCTTGGACCCATGTTCTAAAGTATCAGCCATCCAGATTGAGTTCATTTAAGAAACAAACAAAGGCAATATCTCAATGTTGTATCCGTCTTTTGTTTCTGGCCAGAAGTAATTTCCATATGGCTTTATGGGTGGATCTGCCCTGGCTCATCTGAACTCATAAAACTGGGGTTCAACACTCTAGACCTGTGATCACCAAATAAAGACCCTCAAAGGAAGCAACAGGGTCCATAAGGGAGAATTTCAAAAAGCCATGCAAAACTTTAACTCCTTTACTCAAGGCAAGACATGCAGAGTTACTGAATCATTCGGTGTCTGCTTTTGGTCACCAGACAGCAACAGAGGGTGGAAATTCATCCCAGGTATCAGGTGTGTCTAATTCTAAATAGACCTGTAATTCTAGAAGGGAAAAGTGAATGACTCCTGAATTATCTATTAAATAAACAACATTTATTTTTTTTTAAAAAAATGTAAAGCCCAAGAGGGAGAAAATAGGAAAGGAAGGGCTGGGGATGAAAAGATTCTTGACAGGAATTCTTTTCCGTCTGAAACCCGGTTAGGTTCGTTTGTGGAAGCCCTGGAGAGTTGTCAGGGTCATGGTCCTGGTTGTTAAAATAGCATTAAGTGTGTCAGGTCAAAGAAGAGATGACGAATCATTATCCTTTCTGTTATGTGCAGTAGAGGAGCCCATTTACAGTCGGATCCACCCTAAACAACTGTGTCATCCCGTGAACAAAGCAATCTTCCTGTTCACCTAGTAGCACGACAGGTAAATTGACAAGAAAGTCGGGGGCGAGAAGGAAAGCCACCATCAGTGATGAATTCGGTTGTCCTCTCCAGTGATTCTGAACATGTCAGCTCTCGACACAGAAGCGTTCAGAATGCATACTGAATTCTGTAGGGATGGGTCCGTGACCTTGTGTGAAGGAATCTTCCTGGAAATCAGTCATCCTGGAAAATATTACATCACTTTGTCAGGTGGGAAATGTACTTAGACGTGAGACAGCTTCTTCTAAACCGGTGGTTATCTACCCTGGCTGCATATTAGAATCATCTGCAGAGGTTTAAAAACAAAAACAAACAAAAAACCCACCAAAGACTTATATCCCACCTGTGACTAAGCGAAACCTAGAGTCTAGGATGGGACTTCGTGTAACTGTAAAATCTTTGCTGGCAACTTCGATACACCGTGAGGGTTGAGGACTGCTCCTCTACACTGAATTGTCCCCAGAATTTGGCCCTTCGGACTTTCAAGGTCTGTTTTTTTTGGCGGAACCTCTAGTAATGACTTAAGGAGTTGCAATAGAACCGTGGCTGTCTTCCACAGCCTACAGAGAGAACCACGTAAGCAGTCTGGTTTCACTTGGGAATGCCTTGGGAAGTCATAAGGAAACTAAATATGTTTAAGTTGATGTGTTTAGTATCTCTTTTCTGGTTATCGTTTTTTCCACGTTCAGTAATCCTGTCATCAAAGTACAAAACGCTTAATCAAGTAGACTTACTTTTTGTAAATAGGAGTCCCGCTCCGTGATAAAAAGGAATGAACTACTGATACACACAACATCGTGGACGAATCTCAGATCCGTTATGCAAAGTGCAAGAGGCTCAGCTCAAAAGGCTACAGTGATGCTCTGGAAAAGGCAAAACCATAGAGATGGAAAACAGCTCCGTGGTTGACAGAGGTGGGGTGGGGCAGGCGATGGAACTGTCCTGCGTCATGAATGTGATGGTGGATACAGGACTTCATGAATTGGCCCAAATTCAGGGATGTGTACACAGTAAAGGATGGATTTTACAGTATATAGATCAAGAGATCTTTTTCTTTTTTTCTTTTTTTTTTGCAAAAGCCAGTGATTCCCTTTCCACACTTTACTGAATGTCCTGCTCTCAGAGGGCAACTAGTTTTACCTCTTTTAACTGTATCCCTTGGTATTTATTTCTTGCCTCTAAATCGTATGCTTCATTTGCTGCTCGAGTTTTCACTGCTAGGCATTATCTCTGGGCTTCCTGCCGTGCAGACTGTTTAGCGCTCTCGTGCATATTCCTCCTTTCGCTCTCACATACACGCACCTGCATCCGTCTCATCCTCCAGTCTCCCAACAGTTAAAGCATAATTTTGGCTGGTTCCGTATACTGGATGCATGATGACCATGTAAATACAATTTCAATGAGCCATGTTGTATACTCACATTACTTTTTTCTTGTGTGTTTTCTTTGTGGTTTCTGTGTGATTAATAATTTTGCTTTTTACATGTGCTTAATTTTCTATATAGTGGGCACCAGTCAAGCCCCACATTCTCCCCTGGTTGTCTCAAGTTCCTCGCAATATATTCATACACATCCGACAGTCCCTCAGCTGTGCCTTTTTGAACCTTCTCTCCAGGAATGTTCTGTCCTGCTCGGGTCTGGATGGTGTGTCTCTGTGCTGAGTGCACATTTGTCATTCGGAGACATCTCATTATCCTTGGGATGCCTTTCACCTTCTTTTGGGGTGTGAACCCCTTTTTCCTAGATCACGTGATCTCTTTCAAGGCTTACACCCATCGTTTCTGTCAAAAACATCCTCCAACAGTTTCCTCAGAAAGAGGACATTAAAACTTTTTGAGACCCTGAATGTCTTAAAGTGCCTTTGATCAACCTTCCCATTTAATTGATAGTTAAAATAGTTATGGAATTCTGATTAGAAAATTTTCCCCCAGAATTTTCAAGGATTCTTGCTCCATTGCTTTCTGTCTTCCATTGTTGCTGTGTTTTTTGTTTTGTTTTGTTTTCAGGTTTAATATTTTTTTATTGCAGTTGATTTACAGTGTTGTGTTAATTATTCTTGCTGTTGAGAAGCACAAGCATTTCCATTCCTGAACCTTTGTATGGGACCTGCCTTTTCCTCTGGAAGCTTTTAGGTTTTTCTTTGTCCCCAGCGTCATGAAATTTATAAGAATATGTCTGGATGCGGAAGTTTCATCCTTTGTGCTGGACTCCCCCTTTCCATTTGGAAAATCAAACTCAATTCTAAATTTTTTATTTTTTATTTTTTTTTTACTTCTCTTGCGTTTTCTTTATTGTCTCTTTTCAGTAACTCTTGTTATTTGGAAGTTAAACCTCCTGGGTAATTCTCTAGTTTTTATGCCTTTCTTCTCTGATTTTCCATCAGTTTGTCTTTTCTGTTTTACTCTTTAGCAGATTTCCTTAACTTTGTCTTCTAAGCCCCTCTTTTGAATTTTCATTTCTACTGTTATATTTTTAGTTTCCAAAAACTCTTTCTTAGTCTGAGTCTTTATATAGAAGTTTGTTCTGGTTTTGTAGATATAATCATCTCATAGCTTTCAACTTTAGGTGTTAGTCATAGTTGATTTTTTTCTGTTTGTTTTGGTCTTTCATGTTAGAAGTTTCCCTAAGATGCCCAAGGAACACTGCTGTGCTCAAATTTAAGAACAGGGCATCAAAGGAAATTCTGTGCTGATAGGTACAGCTTGTCCCCTTTGGGTCTCCCTGTAGGACAACCTCACTGGACGATCTTCATAGGAAACCACCAAAGTCCTGATCTTTGGGTCTTTTCTGTTTGGTGGTCAGATTCCCCAGAGAAGAATCTTCCATTCTTGACACCTGGAGGATATAAACTTGGCTACCAAAATTCTAGAATGAGGAAGAGGGCTAGGGGCTCAACATTTAGCATCCTTTCTTCTCTCTGTCCCTGCTCTGTGTGGCATCCCCTGGTCAGATGCCCTCTGTTTTGTTGCCTAGAGAGACTAAACTTATGGTCTCACACCACACGGGAAAAGGATGGCCACCTTGTGGCTTGATGTAGTGGAGGGGAGGTGGAGGGATCTAACTGTGAAACAGACTTCTAACCAAATCTCTTGTTTTTAGTCCCCCCTTCACCTTCTTCTTCAGAGGTTTTGTGAGTCCTCTCTTTTGCTCCGCACTTTCCCTACTGCTGGCTTGTTTATTCGGCTAAGTCTCCAGTCTAAGTCATCTACTCTTTCCAGCTCCCAGATTTTGTTGCTCTCATTTTGAGCCTGTCTAAAATGACCCCCACAATTCATGACTGTCTGTCACAGCACCCCCTGTGTCCTCTTCAGAACAGCCATCTTAACCTGTAATCATTTTATTAATTTCTTTTCTTATTTATGACCCATATCTGCTACTAGACTCTCAGCACTGAGGAAGACCTTGTTTGTCTTGTTCTTATTTATTCCTCATGGCTATCCCAGCACCATACTGTGGGAGGGATTATAGCACAGGGCCTAAGAATATAGGCTCTCAGTAGTTCTGGGTTCAAATCCCAGCTTCACCACTTTTCGTAAATATATAGCCGTGGAGAAACAATCTACCTATGGGTCACTTTTTTTTCATCAGCAAACGTGGGAGGATATCCTCTCTGCTGAAGTTTTTGGAATGATAGGGCTCTTCTGGTGGTGCAGTGGTTAAGAATCCACCTGCCAATGTAGGAGACATGGGTTCAATCCCTGCCCCGGGAAGATCCCACATGCCGCGGAGCAACTAAGCCCGTGCACCACAACTACTGAGCCTGCGCTCTAGAGCCCGCGAGCCACAACTACTGAGCCCGCATGCCACAACTCTTGAAGCCCACGTGCCTAGAACCCATGCTCCGCAACAAGAGAAGCCACGACAATGAGAAGCCCGCGCACCGCAACGAAGAGTAGCCCCCGCTCGCTGCAACTAGAGAAAGCCCGCGCACTGCAACGAAGACCCAAGGCAGCCGAAAATAAAAACAAATAAATAAATAATTTTTTAACAAAGTTAAATAGATAAAGTTTTGGAGCGATTTAATGAGGTGGTCTGGGTAATGAGGTAATGCAGGGTGTGTGCCTGGCACTTCATAAGCAACCAGCAGATGCTAAGTCAGGTAGGTGCAGGATTTTCAAAAAATGAATGATTAAGTGCCCCAACATTTTTTGGGTTGAAAATATGGTCACTGTGTATGTATGTATGTGTGTGTGTGTGTGTGTGTGTGTGTGTGTATATAAAATACTTGGATGAGTTTGGGGCATGCACTTCTGTCCCCGTTTATTCAATGAGTAACCTCAGAGTCCTCTGTTGCTTTTTCCCCAACAGGATTTCCATCACAAGGGTCACCGCTGACATCTCGCTGGCCAAACGCTCTGTCTTGAACAATCCCAGTAAACATGCCATAATAGAGAGATCCAACACAAGGTCAAGTTTAGGTAAGTGTGTGCTTCGCCAGTGAGCTGAAGCCATTTAAACCCTTCTCTCCTGAGGCTGCTGGTGAGCAGGTCTAACTAGATAATAATTCCATGTGTCATAGCGCAGAGACACTACAGACACGTGTCACCAGTAGCCACTGCTGCCGTCTTAGTGATTTCATGGTATGGAAGGATTTGTTTTGAAAGTTTTGAGTTAAAAATTCCACAGGCTGTCAGCATGAGTGTTTTGGCTGTGTTTTCACGAACATGAGCCCTGGTGTCTGCAGACTCTAAAAACTCCTGGCTTTGCATCATTGTTACCACAAGCAATGTCATCAGCCTCTTTAAGGCCCAGTTTCTGGTACCGAACCAAACTTGGGTCCCCTCGCCTGCATGCAGTGAAGCCAGTCTACTGACGCCAGGTTGAGGTGAAGGAAAGTACCGCATTTATTGCAGGATGCCAAACAAGGAGAACGGGCAGCTCATGCTCAAAAGATCCGAGCTCCCCAATGGCTTCCAGGGAGGGGGCTTTAAAGGCAGTGTGAGGGAGGGGGCCCTAGGGTGTGTGATCGGCTCATGCACAATTCTTGGATTGGTTGGCATCAAGCTTCAAGCACCATCAACCTTCTGGTTTCAGCCTTCTCGTTCTTGCTGTCAGCAGTTTTCATCGGGAGGGGGTCTGCTTCCTTAAAAACAACTAAGGGATGTGTGTCAGGCCTTTATCTCTATTTTTCAGGGAACTGGGAGTTTGATGACTCTGTGGTGGATTTATAGTCTAAATTGTTACCAGTTTTCCAGCCTGACAGCTGTCCTTTGTTTTTACAACTTGACATTCCTAATGATTAACGCTTGCGCCAGCCTTTAGAGACTCAAGGGAGGCCTGGAGACTGAAGCAAAAGCCTTTGACTTCAAAGGACAGGGACATGGGGCTTGTATACGGTGTCATTTCTTCATCTAAACAGCAAAAGAGAGAGAGTGGTAACTAACTGTAGGATTATTAGAAGGATTAAACATAGTATGACTTCCATAAATAATGGCTATGATCCCAAATCCCTTAATACTTGAATTATATCAAGAATTATAATTGTATCATATTGATAGCCATATTTTTGTTTCATTTGTAAAAACAATTTGGAGATTTCAGTTAACGTGTCTACAGGGTTGCGTTTGAACGCTGTGCGTTATCGTGCACTGATTTGATCAAGTGAAAGAGCTTTGGCAACTATTTCATCCGTTTGGCACCTGCTTGAAGTTTTAGGTTAATCGCTGTTACACATGTAACTTACTGGGCATTAGGTTTCTATTCTTATAAATTTTTTCATGGTTGTGTGAGATCTTTGATCTTTGAGAGACTGGCTTTTAACGTCAAACTTTTTAGTTAACTCTGAAGTATATTGTGTAAAAAATAGAGAAACTGTTGAAAACAATAACCCTTATCTGTGATGAGTATAATACCTTATAGAACCCAGTTTTGTTCCCCCAGCAGTCCCTCATTAACTAAACTTCAGTCATCAAGCTTTAGAAACATATTTGGGGATGGAATCCTACATTTTGTTTAGAGTGATCTCCTGTCCTTATCGTCTGTGACCCTTAAAACTCTTTGTATACATTTTTGATGCTCACAGTAATCGTTACAAAATGCTCGTTCCATTGTTTCAACTGATGAACGAAGTCAGGTAATTTGTTTAGACTCATCGTTTGAATCAATGGCGTCACAGTTTCGTGTCGGTTGCCGAGGCTTTTGTGAAACTACCAACTATATATTACTGTTCAAGACTCTTGCACTCCATAGAGTGAGCATACACTGGACAGTGACTGTCAAAGTCAGGGAACAAAAAAGATGAAGGAGCTTGTAGCAATGAGGCCAATAAGTTGTCAGCTCATTGAAATGGAGGGTGATTGAGAAAGCTGTTCATGCACTGCACTGCTTGGTGAAGACCTAAGGCTGCAGGGAGGCGTATCCACCAAGAACAGCTTCTCCAAGGAGCGAAGCCCGAGCTGAGACCTAAAACGGGATAGGGTTTAGCCAAGGAAAAAGGGCGAAAGAGTGAAGGGTATGATAGGGATTTCAAGAGCCACAGAGGCTTCTAGAAAACATACGTGCTTTACTTTGATGGAGTGTATGGTTTAAAAAAGAGAGAGGTGGGAGATGACACCAGAGAGATGAAGGGCGGAGATGGGGGCGGATATTAAGGAATTTGGGGCTCATCCTTAAGGCTCGACGGAACCATGACTAGATTTTAGGCATATATTCATCCACTGATGAACACTTGAGAACCACCCATGTGCTGGGCATCAGTGTAAGGGCCGGGGACACAGACCGTGAAGGACAGCACATCCTCACGCTCATACAGCTCTCGTTCCACAGCGGAGGTGTGGACAGAAGCTAATAGAAGTAGCTGTAGACAGATAACAGTTAGAGCTAGTCAGTCAGTGGTTGGTGAGTCCTGGTAGAAGCAGCAGGTAGAGAGTCAGCTGAGGAGGAGAGTGGGACCTTATATGGGGAGTCAGGCGAGGCCTCCCTGAGAAGGTACCATTTTAGCAGAATCTTCTGTGTTGTGAATTCTTTACCCTTGCAGCTGCCTGAGAAGAGAGAGAAGTTCTGGGCAGAGGGCGCGATAGGTGCCAAGGCCCCGAGGTGGGATGCCAGTCTGGAAAGGTCAAATACGGTATGGTTCCATGTATATGATGTCCTAGAAAAGCCAAAACTCTAGTGACAAACAGCTGTGGTTACCTGGGGGAGGGTGTGAGCACAAAGGAATAGCAGTTTGGGGAGCGATGGAATTGGAGGTTACACAAATGTTTACTCGTGCGAAAATCCATATAGCTGGATACCCCTCAAAAAGTCAATTTCACTGCACATTTTTTTTTTTTTGGGTCATGCCGTGCGGCTTGTGGGATCTTAGTTCCCCCACCAGGGACTGAACCCGGGCCCTTGGCAGTGAGAACGCAGGCACCTAACCACTGGACCGCCAGAGAGTTCCCCACTGCACATTAATTTTAAAATTAACATCAAAACATACTTAAAGCTGCTTCTATAGAATTGTGAGAAATGAGCATTGTAAGAAAAGCAGTTGGAGAAGAAGATTCACTTTTCCCTATCCCCTGCCAGCTTCTCAGTGTTTTGGTGCTATCATCTGGGGTTTTTCCTAAATTATGGATTTTTTTTCCATAATTAATTTAATTCCATTTAAAAATTTAAATGCCATAAAATACCCTGCCCTGACCCGCAGAGTCCCTTCAGTGGCCTCGACCTCTCTCTCTGTCCCCACCACCCGGCTGAACACAGCCCCCCAAAATCTAAGTTTTCCAAACTTAGTGTCCCCATTTCAGTCACTATTATTCACTCTCCAGCTGGCTCCAAATTTGTTTATAAAGAAGTTACCAGTAACCTCCCTGTCACTAGTCCAGTGGACATACTGCAGTCTGTTTTACGTGACGTTGCAGTGACATTTGGAGGACATCTGTCCCCCTCTCCTTGAAGCACCCCTCCCCTTGGATTCCTCAACAGCACCGATTCTGGCCCTCCTGCCTTTCCTTTTTTTGCAGGCTTATGCTCTGTGGCTTTTGAATGTGAGTTCTTTTTTTTTTTTTTAATTTTATTGACGTGGAGTTGATTTACAGTGTTAATTTTGCTGTTCAGAAAGTGACTCAGTTATACATATATACTTTTTTTTCATATTTCCATTATATTTTTTCACAGGATATTGAATATAGTTCCCTGTGCTACACAGTAGGACCTTGTTGTTTATCCATCCCACATATACCAGTTAGTTTGCAGCTGCTCATCCCACACTCCCGTTCCTTCCCTCCCCCACCCCCCTCCCCCTCAGTAACCACAGTCTGTTCTCTATGGCTGTGAGTCTGTTTCTGTTTCGTAGATAAGTTCATTTGCGTCGTACGTTAGATTCCCATAGAAGTGATATCGTATGGTCTCTGTCTTTCTCTTTTGGACTGACTTCACTCACTGTGATAATGCCTAGGTCCATCCATGTTGCTGCAGATGGCGTTATTGCATTCTTTTTAATGGCTGAGTCATATGTATATATACATACAGACCACATCTTCTTTAGACTGTGAGGGGTTCTTAACTGTCCCTCTCGGGTCCTCTCTCTGGTCCCTCTCTCTCAGCAAAACTATTCATACCGATCGCTCCAGTTACTTCCTATATGCAGAGAGCTCACAGTTTGTACCCCAAGCTGGACAGTGCCTTTCCACTCCAGAGTTACACATCCTACTTGACGGGGTTGCCTTGTGTATTCCTCAAACTTAGCACATGCTAAAGAGAATTTATCAGCTTTCCTGTATTCTGATAATTTCCCAGGGTTTCTTATCTGAGTCCTAACAGTCAGGATACTCATCTCCGTTTGGAGAACCAGGAGACTCTGTGGCCCTCTTGATACGTGAGCACCCGCACTTCCTTCCCCAGCACATCTCCAGGTCTTGTCAGTTTCACCTCCTGAATTTCTGTCCCATCTGTCTCATCACATGCAGTGTTTACACCACTGCTCCATTCCAAGGGCCCCGAGGCACCGTGAGTACTTCACACCTATTTTGACCCGGATCCCTTAGTTCTTCATGCCACAGCCAAAGAAATCTTTTCAAAGAGCAGATCTGTTCCGGACACATCCCTGCTTCAAACTGTAAATGTCTCTGCATTGTTCTTGGACGACAGCAGAACTCCTCGATCTGGACCTGGACCCCGGGTGTCCACAGCTCTTAGCCTCACCTCACACTGCTCTGCCTCACTCCTTCCACTTCACGCATGCCATCTGCACTCGCCTTCCACGGCTGCAGTAACAAAATCATACAGACCAGGAGGCGGAAACAAACTTATTTCTCACATTTCTAGAGGCTGGAAGTTCAAGATCAAGGGGTCAGCAGGTCTGTTTCTCCTGAGGCCTCTCTCCTTGGCTTGCCGACGGCCACCCTCTCGCTGTGTCCTCACATGACCTCTCCTGTCTGCACCTCCCTGGTGTTTCTCTCTCTCTCTCTCTCTCTCTCTCTCTCTCTCTCTCTCTCTCTCTCATGAGGACACCAGTCATACTGATGTAGCCTGCCCTATCCTACTGGCCTCATTTTCTTTGAAGGCCCTGTGGCCAAATACAGTCACATGGATACGAGCCCACCTGTAGGACCACATTTAACTTTACCTCTTGAAAGGCTCTATCACCAAATAGGGTTCCATTCTGAGGTCCTGGGGGTTGGGACTTCAACACAGGAAATTTGGTGGTGGGGGGGGGACACACAATTCAATCCATAACATTGCCTTTCACTCAGTCCTTTGTCTGCCGCGGAGCCTTTGCACCTGCCGTTCCCTCCTCACCTGACTCCCCCTTTGAATCACGGGAAGGGCCGCCATGTTACCCTCACTGCGTGAGTGCATCGTTGATGCCTGTCTCCCCCATGCGATGATAAGCCCTGTGAGCTCAGAGATTGGGTCTCTTTTGGCTCATTATTGCTTCCCCGGTACACCCCCCACTGACTGGCGCAAAGTAGGTGCTTAGTAAAAATATATGGGATAAGTGGGTAGTCACACCTTGACACTGCCCCTCTCCCCGAACGCGCCACACCTTGATTTTCTGTCCTCTGTGTTTATGCAAACTTGGAAAATGGCTTTGCATTCAGTGTTTGTTGTACATCACAAATCTGTATTTTCTCCAGGGAAAACAAGTTATTCTCTATCGTGGTATTCTTTTAAGCTGTAGTTGTGCTGACATTAAGGATATATTAAAGTTGGGGGGGGGGGAAGAGAATTATTGCTGCTATATTGCCCCATAAGAGGATAAACTGTCTGTATTAAAGTATCAACACTCCAATCTTTGCTTTTATTGAAGTCAGTTTTTCTTACCCTTTAAACCAGTTTCTATGTAGCATGTTTTCCTCAGTCTGCACAATAGGTTCTCTGCAATGTTGCTTTATTTTTAAAGAGTATTAGCATTTCAAAGATCTAAGTCAAATTATTTTCCAGTGTTTGTGAACTGCTGAAAGGTGTATGCTGGAGGAAAGGTAAACCAGACACTGAGTTTGGGGGCAGAAACCACTGCTAAGAACTTATTCTTTCAAGCATTACTTATTATCCTGGAAGTTCTTTCAACCCAAGGGCAGGTAGGGGCAAACTGGGGGACTTTATTTTTTGTTTTAATATTTACTTGTTTTGGCTGCCCCAGGTCTTAGTTGCAGCACGCGGGATCTTAGTTGCAGCATGTGCACTTCTTAGTTGCGGCATGCGAGCTCTGAGTTGTGGCACGTGACCTCTGAGTTGCGGCACGCGGGATCCAGTTCCCCGACCAGGGATGGAACCCAGGCCCCCTGCATTGGGAGCAGAGAGTCTTACTGGACCACCAGGGAAGCCCCAGGGAGCTTACTTCAAAAGCATCGTTTTCTTGTATACATTTAGTAAAAAATTAAATTTGAGAAAATTGACCTCAAATTTAATAGACAAGATCAATTATAGCAGTTATTTCTTTTATGAAAGGATGAAAGATCCTGTATATTGAAGATATAATTCGATAGGTAAAAATTTGCTTTATACATGAGACTTTAGAAAACCTTCATTGCATAAACAGAAGCATAGTATGTTGCATTTGGAGTTGATTATGCTAATGTACCACTGTGTGACATGAAGAAAAAAAACCTGAAAATTTTGTAGCTTTAAGTACATACTCAGGTTTTGGGAGTGGTACAGGACTTCCTTGCCTGTATGGATGTCTTTATATGGGCTCATAAAACTTCTCACCTTTTTTCTCAGTTGCAATATTGGTCAAGCATCATAATTTAAAATATCTACATTAGCTATGCACATAAATTACATTATAGTCTTAGAAGCAAAAATATTATTTAAATTAAAATAGTAAAGGGCCTGGTAATACAGTTATTTGCCAATTCCAAATCCAAACTTTTAAAACTAATAAACTCAGATACTTATTGCTTTATGAAATAATTCACCTCAGAGTTTCTTTAATCTGCCCAACTTTATACTGTCTGCGAACTGTGGCTTGGTTTTACCCCAAGCAATTTTCCAGGGACAAATCAGTTTAGGAAACTATGCTACATCTTTGCACCCGTTTGTACACAACTGTGCAGTTGTGGGATCTACTTGTGTCACACGATAGCAAAAACTATGTACCAAAAGTGGGAAAATATCAGCAAATGAGAGTAAAGGAAGTGAAGCTAGATTTAGCCGTGCACGTGGTAATAGCTGTAACTGACAGTAAAGGAAGTGAAACTAGATTTAGCCGCCCACGCGGCAACAGCTGTAACTGACAGTAAAGGAAGTGAAGCTAGAGTTAGCCGTGCACGCGGCAACAGCTGTAACTGACAGATAACACACAGGGAGCAGGGGAAGGCATTTACTTTGTATATTAGCAACTAGGTGGTCAGATGATAATGTTTACAGCTTGGTAAATGTTTTTAGTGCAATTGAGGAGTCAGCAGAGATAATTTGTTAAAAGTCTGTCTCTTTCACCTTGTCCTGATGGAACTGTTCTGTCTCTGAACTGCGGTAATGGATATAGGAACCTACACATGATAAAACTGCATAGAGCTCAGTGTACACACACACACACACACACAGATGAGTACATAAAACTGGGGAAATGTGAGTAAGATGGGTGGATTGTATTAATATTAATGTCCTGGTTGTGATATCGCACTACAGTTTTGCAAGATGTTCCCATTGAGGATAACTGGGTAAAGGGCACAGTGTTCTCTGTTATTTCTTACAACTGCTTGCGAACCTACAGTTATCTCAACAGAAGCATCGATTAAAGGAGAGTTCATCACTTATGTTGGTAGCACCAGGGACTGTGGAACGGGGATGACACACCAGAGAGAGCACCCCTTATTTGGTCCTCAGGTGTGGTCTCCAAATCAACAGCATCATTATCATGGGGGCGTTAGTGAAGACTGAACATTCTCAGGCCCCATCCAAACCTATAAAATCAGGAACTCTGGAGGTGGGACCCTACAATCTCTGGTTTAACAAGGCTGCCTGGTGATTCTACCATATGCCAGAGTCTGAGAACTACCGATCTTGTTCAAGCCCATCACTGTTCAGTGAAGGATCTGAGAGCCATAGGAAGTGAAGGGACCTGTGTGGTGTGGGTGAGGCACCTATTAACGAATAAAGCTAAGGCTAGACCCTGGGTGTCCCGACTACCAGTCCAGGATTTTGTCCATTGAGCAGTGTCGTGATGCTAATTACATCTCTGCTTTCTCTGAGGAAGAGAAAAAAATAATTTATGGAGAATGAAGGGCGGATGATAGACTCTAAAACTAGCCTTGCAAATCGATGCGATGTGGAATTTACGGGACTGTTGATCTTTTGAATCTCATTTCTTCCCTCCTCGTGACCTATCCATTACCAGCGTAGCTATGTCTGTCTTAATAAATTAGCACTTTTTATTCCACAAGATTGCTCCAATGGCCCAGCTATAGCAATATTTCTACCCAAAGGGAGTTCTTCATCTAAATATATTTTGGCAGTCAAATTCATTATTCATGTTTTTGAAGATTTATTTAATGAATTTTTTTCTACAACAGCTTCTACCTAATACATAGTCAATTAAAAAGGCAAAAAAAAAGTTACATTATATATATATTAAATGATTATATTTTTTCTTTGCCTTTTTAATTCATTCTTTCAACACAGTTTTTGAGTGCCAAGCGTGTACCAAGTACTGTACTGACAGAAGGAATGGAAGTAATTATGTACTGTTGCCAGTTTTCTGTCAGTTCACTGCCTGTCGGAAAAGTTTTCAATCATATCATCAAAATACAATGCAATAAATGTTAACAGAGGTAGGCACAAAGCAATACTTGACATTTGTTAAGTATTTACTGTGGGCCAGGCACCACAATAAATACTTTGCATGTTGATTCACTTAGTCCCTCATTTCCGTTTTCCAAAAAAGAACACTTAGGGAGCTCCAAGAAATGAAGCCTGTTACCCAAGGATCACACACTCTATGAAGTGAGGAAGCCACTTTGGTGCCTGGGACCGGGTGCCCAGAGGCAGACCTCCCTGGGCCTGCGGAAAGGAAAAGAGGCTTAGAGAGGGCTTTACAGATTTCGTTTTTTAGGATAAGTAAGGAACTTGTCAAAACTAGAATTCTGTGCTTAGTGATTATGAAATGGCGTTGGAATTACCATTACATCACTGATACCAGAGCCATCGCAAGTCTTATTAATTCTCGACTGACCGCTTGGATGTCGTCCAACGCTAGCTACGAAGTGTAACAACCGCCTCTGTTTTTACAGTATTGTTCAATTATAGAAATGTCCTTCCAAACGAACGCACTTCCCTTCTTTCTCATCTTCCAGAAAACATGATTGTTTCTGAGCTCTGAGTTTTTTTTTAATTGAAGTACAGTTGATTTAACAATGTTGTGTTAATTTCTGCTGTACAGCAAAGTGACTGAGTTATACATATATGTACATTTTTTATATTCTTTTCCATTACGGTTTATCACAGGATATTGAATACGGTTCCCTGTGCTATAAAGGGAGGACCTTGTTGTTGATCCATCCTATATACACTAGTTTGCCTCTGCTAATCCCAAACTCCCAGTCCATCCCTCCCCCACCCCCCTCGGCAACTGAAAGTCTGTTCTGTGAGTCCGTTTCCTAGAAAAGTTCATTTGTGTCATATTTTAGATTCCACATGTAAGTGATATCATATGTATTTGTCTTTATCTTTCTGACTGACTTCACTTAGTATGATCATCTCTAGGTCCATCCATGTTGCTGCAAATGGCATGATTTCATTCTTTTTTATGGCTGAGTAGTATTCCATTGTGTATATGTACCAGATCTTTAGCCATTCATCTGTTGATGGGCATTTAGGTTGTTTCCATGTCTTGGCTA
Source organism: Lagenorhynchus albirostris (assembly GCF_949774975.1). Lineage (NCBI taxonomy): Eukaryota > Metazoa > Chordata > Mammalia > Artiodactyla > Delphinidae > Lagenorhynchus > Lagenorhynchus albirostris. Next base: position 188,621,625 of record NC_083095.1, read on the forward strand.
TTGTTGAGTAGTGCTGCTATGTACATAGAGGTGCATGTCTCTTTTTGAATTATAGTCTTGTCTGTGTTTATGCCCAGGAGTGGGATTGCAGGATCATATGGCAACTCTATTTTTAGCTTTTTGAGGAACCTCCATACTGTGTTCCATAGTATCAGCACCAGTTTTAATTCAACGGCTGTTAAGTGATTGGGATTTGGACAGGTCAATAAGGCTTTTCAGTTTCAGAAATGAACATCAGCTGTCTTTGACATTTCTTTTTTGAAATAAGTTCTAAGCAGGATGTACTCTGTCAAAGAAAAACCACTAGTACAGATACATTTCTTTTTGAAGCATCGTTTTTACTTGGAAGTTAAAAGTATTTTCTTCAGAATTTATTGGTCATCTTTTTTTAAGGTTTACTTACTAATATGTTGCACTGGGATTCTGAAAAAAATCTCCTTTAAATTTTTAAGTATCTCATTTCCCCCCTTAATTTAAAAAGTGTTAAGATATTTGTGTACGTAAGAATACTAGAAGATATAAATATTTGCATATATATACACATATATACATGATACATATATTAAGCACTTGACATTTGTTGATAAAGTAACTTTGTATACATAATAAGATAATGGATTATTTTCTGTTTATCTGTTACTCAGATTTTATGCAATGAACAAATATTACATTTATAATCTTTTTTTTCATAGTACTCAAACTGCTAAGAAAAAGGAAGTTTTTTTAAGGTGTGGGACTCTGTGTGATTAACCGTTATTATTAACTGAGTACATGGATGAAAATCTTTGTGATCAAATTTCTTTTTTTTTGAGACATACCTGACATACCATTAGATTAGTTTCAGGTATACAACATGACTTGACCCATGTATATATTGTGTTATGATCACAGGAAGTCTAGTTACAAGTTTACGTACAGTTACAAGTTTTTTTCTTGTGAGAAGAACTCCTAAGATCCACTCTCTTAGCAACTTCCAAATATACAATATTAGTAACTATAGTCACCATGCTGTGCGTCACATCCGTGGGACTTATTTGTGCTTTTGACCACCCTCACCCACCCCCCACTTCCCACCTCTGGCTACCCCCAACCTGTTCTTTTACCTATGCTTTTTTTTCTTTTCCGATTCCACATTTCCGTCAAGATTCTATCACTGGATCACGTGGTGGTTCTATTTTTAATTTTGGAGGAACCTCCACATCATTTTCCATAGCGACAGCACCAGATCACATTCCCACCAACAGTGCAGGAGGGCTCCCTTTTCTCCACATTATCACCACCGTACTTGTTATATTATCTTTTTGATGATAGCCATCCTAACAGGTGTGAGATGATATCTCATTGGGGTTTTGATTTGCATTTCCCTGATGGTTAGCGATGTTGAGCACCTTTTCATATACCTGTCGGCCATCTGTATGTCGTCTTTGGAAAAATGTCTATTCAGGTCTTCTTCCCATTTGTTCATTGGACTGTTTGGTTTTTTGCTATTAAGCTGTAAGAGTTCTTTATATATTTTGGAAATTAACTCATCCTGTACAAGCATATCTCATTTTATTGTGCTTTTCATTTGATTGCACTTTGCAGATGTTGTATTTTTCACAAATTGAAGGTTTGTGGCAGCCCCGCCTTGAGCAGGTCTATTGGCACCATTTTTCTAACATTGCTCGCTTCATGTCTTTGTGTTACATTCTGCTTATTCTCGCAATATTTCAAACTTTTTCATTACATTTGCTATGGTGATCTGGGATCAGTGATCTTCGTTACTACTGTGACTCTCTGAAGGGTCAGATGATGGTTAGCATTTTTCAGCAATCAAGTTTTTGTTAATTAAGGTGTGTACACTGATTTTATAAGACAATGCTTTTGCACACTTAATAGACTACAGTTTAGTGTAAACACAACTTTTATATGCACTGGGAAACCAAAACGTTCACGTGACTTGCTTTATTGCGGTAGTCTGAAAACAAACCTGCAGTATCTCTGACGTATGCCTGTATATGACTTGCAAATATTTTCTCCCATTTGGCAGGTTGCCTTTTCATTTTGTTGATGGTTTCCTTTGCTGTGCAGAAGCTTTTTAGTTTGATGTAGTCTCACTTGTTTACCCTGGGTTTTCTTGTGTTTGCTTTTGGTGTCAAATCCAAATATGCATTGCCAAGAAGAATGTCAAGGAGCTTACCACCTTTGTTTTTTTCTAGGAGTTTTATGGTTTCGGGATATACATTTAAGCCTTTAATCGATTTTGTGAGCTGATTTTCGTGTATGGTGTAAGACAGTGGTGCAGTTTCACTCTTCTGCACATGGCTGTCGTTTTCACCCAGCACAGTTTATTGAAGAGACTGTCCTTTTCCCCACTGTATATTCTTGGCTCCTTTGTCATAAACTAATTGGCCATATATGCATGGGTTTACTTCTGGGCTCTTCTAGTCTGTTCCACCAATCTATGGATCTGTTTTTACGCCAGTACCGTACTATTTTATTATAGTTTTGTGATATAGTTTGAAGTCAGGAAGCATGATTCCTCCAGCTTTGTTCTTCTTTCTCAAGATTGCTTTGGCTGTTTGGGGTCTTTTGAGATTCCATACAAAGTTGAGGATTGTTCTGTATCTGTGAAAAATGCCATTAGATTTTTGATAGTAATTGCAATAAATCTGTAGATCACTTGGGTATGGACATTTTGACAATATTAATTCTTCCAATCCATGAGCGTGGAATACCTGTTTTATTTGTGTCTTCAGTTTCTTTCATCGGTGTCCTACAGTTTTCAGAGTACAGGTCTTTCACCTCCTTGGTTTTATTTATTCCTAGGTATTCTTTTTGATGCAATTTGTAAATAATAGTTTTCTTCCTTCCTCTTTCTGATAGTTCATTATTAGTTTATAGGACTGCAACAGATTTTTGTAAGCTAATTTTGTATCCTTCAACTTTACTGAATTTGTTTATTAGTTCTAATGGTCTTCTGGGGGAGTCTTTAAGAGTTTTCTGTACATACTATCATGTCATCTACAAACAGTGAGAGTTTTACTTCCTTTCCAATTTATATGCCTTTTATTTGTTTCTTGCCAAATTGCTCTGGCTAGGACTTTCAATACTATGTTGAAAGAAGTGGTGAGTGGGCATCCCTGTGTCGTTCCTGATCTTAGAGGAAAAGCTTTCAGCATTTCCATGGAGTGTGGTGTTGGCCGTAGACTAATCAAATTTCTTAATGCTTACAATAAATATTAACTTAGATCGGAACTTGACTGTTGGGGATCAGTGGCTGTGAAAACATTTATAGGGCACAGAGAAGCAAGGTTACATTGGAATAAAATTTTAAGGAGCATGAGAAAAGAGAGCAAATAAGAGTGTCAGTAATGTTTTAGAACACTGTTATGATTTCTAAAACTGTTGTTTAAGGAAATTCCAATATATATGAAGTAAAGAATGTTATAGGAAACCTCAGGTACTCATCACCTAGTTTCAACTATCATCTATTCATGGCCAATCTTGTTTCATTTCCAGTCTTCCCCCTGCCTTCCTCTCCTGTCTCTGAATTATTTTGAAGCTAATCCCAGACATCATACGTTGTTATCTGTAAATGTTTCAGTATGTATTTCTAAACATTGAAGACTCTTTTTATTTAAACCATATCGCCATTATCGCCAGACCTTAACAGTACATCCCAAATATCAGGTTGCCACTCAGCCATGTATCATTTCCCAGCTGTCATGTATTATACATATACACGCATACATCTTATATATAAGCATTATATATATAAACATTTTATCCACTTACTTTATGCATTATAAATGTATCAATTACTATTTGTTTGAATCAGAATCCACATAAAGTCCATACATTGCGAATGTTTCCTAGGTTCTTAAGTCTCTTAATCTTGTTTTCCATAGATCTTTTTTATTTCCTTGTAGTTTTTTGAAGAAACTGGGTCACTTATTCTGCAGGGTTTTCAGAGCGTGAATTTTGCTAACTGCATTACACGGGCGTAGTTTATATATGTCTGTTCCCTGTATTTCTTATAAACTGATAGATCCAGAAGCTTAACGGGTTTGTTTTTTTCTTTTAGCAAAACTATGTCATGGGTGGTAATGTGACCAAATATTATTTTAAAGCCAGTATCTCAAGTGGTTTGGGCCCTGATTTTAAAGACACCCAGGTTAAATGAAAGGCCTCTAGTCATAACATATTGTAAGGCAGACAATAGTGACTTGCCTTTTCTGGAATAATGTACTAGTTAAAATTATCTCCAGGAATCTTCTGCATGGATGCAAATGCATAAGAGGAATTAAATGGTATTCTGTAGGTCTAGGAATCTCATGGAATTGGCCCTTCATGACTGTGGTGGGCACTGTAAAATACATATTATGCTTTATAGACCTATGATGTCTAGTAAAGTACTTTCTGGCTATTTAACTCATATTTAAATTAAATTTCAAAAATTTATTCATTCATTCACATGTGCTACACTTCAGGAGCTCCACAGGCATATGGGGGTTGTGGCTACCGTACTGGACAGCAGTGGTACAGAAATGGAGAAGCAGATGAAATGCATGAAATTTCTTTGGCATTCAAGTAGATTTTTGGATGTTTATATAGTTTGTATTCCTGTAATGCTGCCTCTAATATATAACCGCCCTTTTAAAGCATGAATGTTGCAGGGCTGTTCTTTTGTTGGTGGAAAATATGAGAAGTGTGTTTTTGGAGAAGTTTGTTGTAACACTCTTAAAATCTCTCCTGTTTTCTGTTGTAGTTCAGCTTGGTAATCAGCATCTCTAGACTCTCAATCATCTCCAGAAGGCATACCAATAGGTGGCATATAAACACAGAGGAGCCCGTGCAGTGACAGGAAGGCTGGTGATGGGTGCTAGGCTAGCGTGGTCAGAAACACACACAGGGAGGACCTCTCTTCAAGTTTCTATTTCACAACATTTTAATGAAATGACTTCATGGAGTGAAGTTTTATAGCACCAAAAACACGTCAGCACAGAGAGCCAGAAACGTTGACTCTCACAGACATTGTGTTAGATGTCTGGTTGAGAGAGGAATTCCCTAAATGCTAGAGGTATTATGAAGGAACGGCTCTCTCCAAAGGACACCTGTTACCAGCTCTCTTACCTGTAGACAGCAACCTCACCTACCAGAGTACCGTTTTACTTTGTCTCAATCTGGTTTAAAAATGCTGTAAAGTAATCAAACTCTGCTTAACCTTTTACAGCCGAAGTTCAGAGTGAAATTGAAAGGATTTTTGAACTTGCAAGAACATTGCAACTGGTGGTCCTTGATGCAGATACTATTAATCATCCAGCCCAGCTTAGTAAAACCTCTCTGGCCCCTATTATAGTGTATGTCAAGATTTCTTCTCCTAAGGTAAGTAGGGTGGTTACTGTTTGCTCTGTAATGGAACTAGTCTGCTTTCCAATTAGAAACGGGCTGTGTCTTTATCCATCACAAAGGGTCTGAAGAGAGACGTGGTAGCCGAGAATTGTTAAGATTCACATAAGCAAGCGTGATGATAAGTTTCATGGCTTAGGAGCGTGAGTGATTCCCAAAGTGGTCCATGGATTCCTGGTGGGGGAGGTTCTGAAACACTTTTTAGAGGGTCCATGAGGTCAGAACCATTTCCATGATTATCTAAGCATTACCTAATACTCAGACATCCTCCCCCTTTTTCACTGGTTTGACCTTTGCACCAGCGGTGCAGAAGCAGCACTGGGTGATGTCTAAGCAGGAATCAAGACCACAGTAGCAGGAGCAGCTGTGGCATTCTCCCTCCCCATGCACTCCCAGGTTAAAAAAAAAGCCACACAACCCAGTTTCACTTAAGAATGTCCTGATGTAGTAAAAATGCTTAAATTTTGACTCCAGTACAAACCTTTTTAATATTCTATGTAACGAAATGGGAAGTACACTTCAAGTTCTTTAGCTATGTACTCGAAGTCCGTTTTCTTGAGGGCAGGTACCAGTGTGTTCTTCAAGTCATAAACCAAAGTAGCCACTTTCGTCCTGGAACACCATTTTTATTGGAAAGAACAACTGACATGTCCTTCAAATTTCAGGACAGATCAATGGAATTTAACGTGACAGAGTAAGAAAAGTTCATTGAGTGATAGGGATTTAGATATCACGTGAGAGCTAGTCTTTAAAAAGCTACCACTTGTTTACTGTAGTATCAAAGAAAGATACCCACAATTATCTGAAAAGGCTACTAATTACGTATCTGTAGGGGACTGGATTTTCTTTGCCTGTTTCAAACAATACACCGCAGCAGATTCACTGTAGAAGCAGGGCACAGCAGCTGTCTTCTGGGGAGCCAGGCGGTAGAGAAACCTGCAAATAACTTAGCTATTTTATCAGAATGCATGACATGTTAACATATAAGAGGTTACTGGTCATTCTTAAATGAATTTTTCAGTTTTAGTTTCTAATATATAACTATTACAGTTCACATAAAAAGCTCTTGGGAGTTCTCCACAGTGTTTAAAAACATAAATCATGAGACAGAGTTTGAGAACTGCTAGCCTTGAAAAAAGACAAGACTCAGAAACATCTCCACGCTGGTGACTTACGAAGCTTGCGACTGAGATTTATGTCAACGTGTTAATTTTGCTGACCATCTTGAAGATTGTTTTCTAGCGTAATCTATTTGTAAACCATCAGTGCTGCATGCAGAGGACACCGGAGAAAGGAATGAATAACGAACCTTGTTGTTCACCTGAGTGCAGATACCCCAGTTGAAGAATCTCGTCTTTTACAGGTTTTACAAAGGTTAATAAAATCTCGAGGGAAATCTCAAGCTAAACACCTCAATGTTCAGATGGTAGCAGCAGATAAGCTGGCTCAGTGCCCTCCGGTAAGTCTCGCTATGCAGTATAATCCACTTGAAGGCTTCACACCCACATTCTGTTAACAAAAACCAGACGGACAGGTAAATGCCTGTCCAGGGAGAACCCTGCCCATTAACGGTGGGTTTCCTCCCAAAGACGGGAACGGTAGAGTCTACCTCTTACCACGAGCACTTGTCTAGGTCATGGTCGTCGCTTACGAACAGCTACGGTGTGTTCCGTGGTGACCTCGCTTTGTTAATCTAACACCTCAGTAGTCATCTTCAATGAAACACAATCATTGTTTCAAAACTTTGGTTGAAAAGATGGCTGTTAGGGGTTCGTTTATTATTCACTTCACTCAGGGAGCGAGTTGCTGGCTCTTCATTACCGTCTAAGAAATTGATCTGAGACCATTTCTAAAGCACTCAGTCACCAGATTCTGACACCTGAACACATCCCTACCGCGAATCCCCTGCTTTGCATACCACGCTTTCGGCCTGTATGCTTCCGGCTTTTGTTCTGGCTTTGTTGTTTTTAATGAAGGTGTTATCAGAAGCCTTAAGAACTGGGCTCAGACCCACTTCTAATGACCGGGAGCACATTACACTTGTAAGAACTCTGAACTACTCTGAAGTCTGGGCCACATCCAGTCAGTGGCTTCGGCTTCCTCACATCCTCACCTCGCCTCAGTCGTTTCCAAGGTTCAGCTTTTCATAGTCTCTGGCTTATATTCTCATTTTCTTTTGTACATCTCGCCCCTAACATAGGATCAATTCCTTTTTTTCACTACGGGCAACTTTTCTCTGGTGCCCCTAGCAACTGTTATCACACCTGTTCACTCCTGGTCACTCACACAGCGAAGCGGTGAGGCCATAGCAGGCGGTCAGCCCCCGCGAAGAGAGGAGTCCGGCGCCACGGCAGGGATGCAGCACGCAGCCCTCGGGCACCCTTCGTGCTCCTGGCGTGCGGGAGGCCCGGGGGCAGCACGGGCAAGGCGCCGTAAGCACGCCGTCTGCACTGTCTCCCCCTGCAGGAGCTGTTCGACGTGATTCTGGACGAGAACCAGCTGGAGGACGCCTGCGAGCACCTCGCCGACTACCTGGAGGCCTACTGGAAGGCCGCCCACCCGCCCTGCAGCAGTGGCCCCGGCCCTCTCCTCAGCCGGACCTTGGCCACCTCGACCCTGCCCATCAGCCCCGCTCTGGCCCCCAGCTCACAGGTGAGCAGCGCTCCCTCCTTCGCTCGCGCCACTGGGGTCCAGGGCTCCGGGGCGGTGCTCATTCCAGTCGGGCAGCCCTGTCCAGAATGAGACAGAACACCGAGTACCTTAAGTGTCTGCAGCGTGAGCTGTGCGCCTGTAGGAGGAGTGTAAACAGCATCCTATGAAGTACCGTAAGTCCCCCATATACGCACGAGTTCCGTTCCGAGAAGGCATTCGTAAGTCCAGCACAGTTAGCCTAGGCTGCCCACTAACACAATCGGCTATATAGTACTGTACCGTGACAGGTTTATTATACTTTGCACACAAATAATACAGAAGAAACAAACAAAAGATAAAACATTTTTAACCTTACAGTACAGTCCCTTGAAAAAGGACAGTCGTACCCGCTAGGTCACCACTGCTTTTACGCTCGCTTCCGACCATCCTGAGCTTGAAATAAAGATACGGTACCACCGTACCCTATACGGTAAAGAACGCAAAAGCACAACCACTGGTAGAGGATGCACGCACGACAATGTACGCCAGACAAATGATCTAACTTAGTGATTTGACATGCGAAGCTATGTTTGCATCTTTTGGAAGTTCACAACCTGAAGGTCCGTATGTAGGGGACTTACTGTATTATAAACCGTAAAATCCACTCTCCCCATATTCTGTTCGGGCCAGGATAGAGGAACTTTCTATGTGGCTGGCAGCACAGACTGTGGACTCAGACTACCTGGGTTCAATTCCCTCTCCTCTCCACCCCTTCCCAGGGGTTTAATCTTGGATAAAAGCCTTACCTGCCCTTTGCCTCAGGAATACTAACGACCCTACCTTGTGGGGCTGTCATGGGACTTTTCTCATGAGATTGGCTTACAGGGTTGTTGTATTTAATCAGTCAGTATACGTGACAGTCTCATAACACTGCTGGTCTCACAGTAAGTGCCACTTAAGCATTTGACATTTTATCATTTTTTCCCTTAAAGCCAACATCCTAAGAATTTTTAATCTTCCCACCTGTATCCGAGCAGAGGTGGTTAAGTGTCCACCCATGTGTAGACAGATCTCAGGGACGTATATCTATATTTGAACCACAAGAGAACATATAAAAGAATGCCCTCCCTCCTTCATTCATTTTTTAAAAATTTGTAAAGTTACTCTGTGCTGTTCTAGGCGCTTACAAATTAACAGAAAGTCCAATACAATATAAATGCTACTGGATGTTACTGAATACATTAAGCACCCGAGCGAGGTCAGATTTCATTTCAGCACTTTAGAGACTGTGAAAAGGGACTAGACACTTGCCTTTGCGACAGTTCCCCAGACCCCGACCTTGGCTGAGGCCTGTGTTTGCTCCTTCGCCTCCAGGCGTCTCAAGGGGATCCGAGGACGGATCGCGCGGCCGCCACCCATTCTGCTTCCCAAGCTGAAGAAGAACCCTGCCCAGACCCAGTCAAGAAACCCCAGCACCACAGCCATCGCAGCGGGGCCAGCCGCGGCCTCTCCAGGCAGGAGACCTTGGATTCAGAAACGCAGGAGAGTCGTGACTCCGCATACGCGGAGCCCAAGGAAGATTATTCCCATGAACATGCAGACCACTGCGCCCCGCACCGAGATCACAGCCACAGAGAGGAACCCCACGGGGGTGGGGAGCGCAGACACAGGGAGTCTCGGCACCGCTCCCGGGACCCGGATCGAGAGCAGGACCACAACGAGGGCGACAAACAGTGGAGCCGCCACAAATCCAAGGATCGCTGCTGTGACAGGGAGGGGGAAGGGGTGTCCAGGAGACGGCATGAGGCTGGGGACTGGAACAGGGAGGTTTACATCCGCCAGTGACTTTTGCCCTTTTGTGTCGTTGGTTTTCTTATTTTTAAGTAAGTCTTGTATACCACCGCCCTCCAACTCAATCTTGGGGGGGTCTACATTGCAATCATATGTGATCTGTCTTGTATATTTTGTACTGCTGTTGCTTGGATAGCAACAGCATGAAATAGAGTATTAATATACTTTTTATTTTCCTTTTGTAAGTAAGTAAGTGCTATATAAATTCGCCTGGAAAGGCTGCAGTCCTCTGGTTGTCTACTGCACTTTGAAAACGGTCTAGGATCGCTGCCACTTGAACAATATCATCTGTTGCCATCCAGGTGGCATCAGGATTTTAAGCAGCATAGCTGATGTTTTCGAAAATGTGGTTGATGTATCCAGCGGGCCAGAATCAAGCGGCCCACGTAAAAAGTGGAACTTCGTGGTTCTCCCGACCTTTAATATGTAGGCGCCTGATTTGCATAGTCATCCGTGGACCACTGTTTCTCGCTTGTACCTCTGGCTGACTAAACTTGGGGACAGACTGTCTTGCCTTACACCAAGGGGATCAAAGTCAGAATCTATTTTCTATGTACTAGCATTGTGTACTGTATAGACAGTTTGTAAATGTTATTTCTGCAAACACCTTCTTATGATAATTATATAATTATTATATATATATATACACACACACACACATATATATATATATATATATATATGTATCAGTTTGATCGCACTATTTCAGAGTCTTAATGCCAAGCCAGCAGATCTGCTTTCTGAATTACAGGGACTAGAAATGCCCACCTTCAGGAAATTTGTAATAACGTCGTCTAGACACCTATTCCCGTTCTAGTAGAGAGTCTGTACATACTGTAAATACGTGTGACTGCCTGACTTGAAAAGGTTTGATTTCTGAATGTTCCTCCATCCCTGTACGTTAATCATTGTGACCATAAATTCTGGGAAATATAACCAAACTCCAAGGGTTGCTCCGCTCCGTGCCGTTCACACTGATTGTGACGGCCACGTCCTGCGTAGCCAGTGTCTCAGGTCACGGCCCTGGAGTCTGGGAGCCGCGTGCACACGAGCCAGTGACGGGCGTGCACGCTGACGACAGCGGCGGCCAGCCCAGGGCCGAGGCGTCCACCTGCCTGGCTCCGCGGCTCGCTGCGCCGCTGTGGCCCGCCGAGCCGTCAGGGGCCAGGGGGGCACGCGCCGCCAGAGGGGACGCCCCGGAGAGCTGCCCCCCCGCTGGCTCCTGGAGAGGGGCCACACGGGCCACTGTGATGAGTGTTTCACTGGAAATGTCCGACGACCTCTCGTCTGAGAGAGAAGCGTTTACACAGATGCTCCCGACTCCCCCCATCTCCTCACCTCGCCTCGCCCGCCGTGCCCGTTGTGTTCCCCCCGCTCCGACACTTTCACTGTCCGTCACAACCTCGAAGTGCTTCTTATAACCAAAGCTTCTGCTCTTCGCAAGAAATCAGGGCAAAAGGAGGTGACTTGAAGTGAACGAGACGTTGAGGTTTTCCTGCGTCGGACGCCTGCTCTGAGGGGAAGCCAGAAGATGCTGTGGCCCTGCGTCAGGGACACCGCCCAACGCGGCCCACGAGGTGGTGGTCACGCTGAGCCTGAAACCTTCCCTGTCTCTCCTAAGTGTCCATCTGTCCAGTTAAGACTGGACAGGTAAGACAGACAGTATTAGGCGTGCAAGTACCTGGCACTTGAAGTCTGTCCCTGGAAAACGCCTGTCTTGACTGCCTACCTTCAGACCTGGACATTAAAAATTATTATTTTGTTAAATAAGTTAAGCTATTTTTTGTTTCGCTTCTTTGATTATTCCAGGTTCTTGCCAAATATATCTTGGACCTTTATAAGTACAACTGTTTCACATCTAACTCCTTATTCCTCTCCCCCAAAGAAAACTCAGAGTTGTAAAAATGAGTTAACATATATAGTGTTTTATCAGCTAATATAGGAACCATTTCCCTCAATCTCTTTGTTAATTAGCTCTGTGCTGTTGACATACCTTTATTTATTGAATATAAGAACAGTAGGCATAATATATAAATTTTTGATGTAAAATATTCACATCATTCGGAAACCGTATTCCAGCTAAAGTTACTTTTATAAAATACTTCCAGTCAGCTGTCCATCACGGTACCACATCAATGATCGCCAGCCCCGACCCTTCCTATACGAAGTTTCATCCCAGTTCATGGCTTTGGAATGTGTAAATTCTTGAAGTCTAACTGGTATGTATCTTCTTTGCTGCTACCATTAATCCCTTTCAAAGAATCACGCTAACGGATTCCATTTTTTAAATTCTGACCTGGACTCTTCGTTTCTCACTTTACTGTGAAACACACTAGTCCAAATCAGAGTATTCCGCAAAATCTCTGTTGCAGGATTTGACAAAAGAGCACGCTTATGTGAAAACTGTAGAGTGGGCATATGTGTAAACGGTGTGGACTAAATATGTAACTGAAGAAATAATCCCAAGGACAATGGGATATTCACTGACTTGTGGAATGTAAAATTCTAGTCTTTTCACACAGCAAAGGTTTAATCTTAACAGACTCAGTCGTAGAATCATGATTGTTGTAGGTAACCTAGAAAATGCTGGAAAAGTTCTGAATAGTTCTGTGTCTTTCTCGTCACACCCATTTCAGCCTTTCCTCTGCTCTTTCTCTACTGCTCACTTAAGTTACTGTTACAAAAAGGTGCTGCTAAACGTAGGATGTCTTAGTTATTCTGTACTTTGGGACAATGCCACATTTTAACATGGTCTGCTCTGCATTCATGTTAAACCTTCAACTGTCAGCTACACTGAACTGTTCAACAAGCCTGGTTTAAAGTCATTCGTTCATAGCAAACAAATAAAGAGCTGGCTTCTGCACTGTCTACTATTAGTCGTATTAAGTGCCATTTTAGGAGTGATTCTTACAGCTCAAAGTATGTTAAATACTCACCTGCACTTCGCGTGTGGGGCGCATCATCCTGGGGGGTGCTGCCCGTCACTGATGGGCTGTGGTCATCTCCCCACGACACCTGAAAAGTGACAGCTTCCGGCAGGTCAAAGGCCTCTGAAGGCCTGAGCACGGCAAAGCCAACTTTCTCCCACCTTCATCCTATATGGTCTGCAATTCTTGCCTCCGATTTTGAACTGTACTTTTCCTTTCTAAAATAAACTTGTCATCAGAATGGATCTTCAGTTCCTCGCCCTTTGCTCAGTGACACAATGCTGCTACTCCTGGATAATCTTACTAACACGTCAAGAGTCATGCTGTTGGTGAAAACAGGCAATCAGAGGGCTCTGGGTCAGTTGTTGAATCGTGTTATATTTTTAACTATTTGTACTTTACTGTTTAAAATGTGATACACGGTTTTGAAGTAAAATGTACTCACTGTTGAATTAAAATGCTTCTGTTTCACAGATACAACTATGGTAACATTAAATATGTTAAAAGAGAATATATTCATTCTCTTCCACATTTCCCTGATTTTTGTCCTTTTATCATATTTTTTCTTATATGTCTGTGTTCCTTAAGATTGAATGTTTTATTTTCCAATTTGTTTTATTTTTTGAAAGAAAAAAACCCACTGAAAAATGTCTATGTTAAAGAAACAAATTTTAACAATATTTTTTATTTGTCCTTACTGTTTTCAATATGCAAATATTTTTCTTTTGTTTTGCCTGCATTGCTTGTATTTTGATATTTATTGGTATTAATCAAAACTTTACACATTTGCTACTAGGCTCCTTCCCTACCATTTCCATCCCAGCCTAGCACCTAAGGCTCTGCAGAGAGCATGAGAAAGGATGGATTTTGTGTATTTTTCAAAAACATATTGAAAGTTCAAGGAAGTATGCCAAGCCCTAGAAGCAGAAGTACCACAGGTCAACAGTGTTTCTCTTTAGGCAGATGACATCTACTGGCTATCAGGCAGAATGAGGGACGGAAAGAAGTCACTCACATGTCTGAATCTTAGGGAGCCTGATGGGGTTTTTCCCTCGTTCAATAAGCGTGTAACAATGATCTGCTCTGAAGCTGTACAGAAAGCACAGTCCTGCCTCCAGAATGTTCCCAAGCCTGGGGGCAGCGGTCCAGGGCATGCCTCGTACACTAGAGTGATGTGTCAAGTGCCGTGACAGGAGGAGACAGAGGCACGAGGGGTGTAGAGGGAGACACGCCCGACCCAGCCCCCGAGAAGGGTGTGCAAGAAAGGCTTCCTCAGAGCAGAGGCCTCTGAGGATCTCACCTGATCTGAGATGAGATGAGCATTCTTCAGGGATACAAGGAAGTTTCAAGAAGTTCCTAATGGAGACCTATGAAGGGAAAAAAATATATTAGGCAGTTGTCCGAGGCTCAGGCATTTTGAGGTGATTTGAATTAACAAAATAGATGTATTTAACACAACATGAGATAGCTTTTAAACTATGGCTGGGTATTTTAATGTATTTTATCTAAAAAGCAGGTAGGATGAAAAGCAAGCCTACAGTTACACAGTTCATCTTAAAAAGGCCGCCCTCTTATATTGGCCGCCATGGGTGATGTTTGGTCACTTCTGCAGTTTGGGGGATTTCAGGTCTGATGGTGAAGTGGTCTTGTTTCGTCTTGACCTAGTCACAGTTGCTTGGTCTGGGGAAGGTGTTCTGTGGAGCTGCTTCTGTTCAGAGGGAGAACACCAAGGCTTAGCTGTGAGCGCCTGGCCACTTCCCAGCTCTCACAAGGTGGTTTTCTCACCAATCACGTCTCTAGGAACTTGTATGTATTCCATTAGATGCTAAAAGGTACCCGAATTGTGCAATAGTCTCATTTTTAATCTACAGAGTTTAAAAAAATTCATTTTAGTTTTTAGTTTAAAATATGACAGAAGAAAAAACATCAACATAGTGAAGGGAGACTGTTACTGGGAGTAGTCCAGAATTCATTTGAAAGAGGGTTGACTTACCAAATAGTAAACAGAAAAAGTCAGGTGAAATCCCCAGCTACGTTCCTGGCACTTGATAAATAAGTTATAGTTCCCACACCCTGAATTCTGAAGGAACTCAATAATGGAAAACGTGTTTTATAACCAAATTAAATACCACTAATTTTATTCCTTTTGTTAAATCCACTTATTTTAACATTAAAAATGACTTGCATTCTTTACAAATTAAAACAAAGACCCCAAATGAAATGTTCCAGACATCTTCAGGCATCTCCTTTTCTTTATACTCTGCTAAATCCATAAAGGAAAAGTATTTTAGACACACAAGTGCCCCCCCTCCACCCCCCCGGCTACTTCCTCTGTGAAGTACAGTCTCTTGATTCCTGGTGGAACAGCCGGCAGCCTTTTCTGTTTCCTCAGCAACCACGGCATCAATCACGTGGCCTGACCACAGTTTTTGGTTTAAAAAAAACGGAAAATGTTTGGAACTTTCATTTCTAAGGATCCTTCTCCTACGTGCTTCTGCATTTTACAAATTTTGCAATGAAAAAGCCTATACAATCCTTATTTGCGAGCCAACTCGTGTCTTCTATCCTGGCGTCTCCGAGAGAACCAGTGTCACTGTCCTGTGACGGCACCACACAGGGATTGAATCGCTGCAGCCGTTTCAGTTGCTCAGATGACAGGCCAGCTCCCAGCATCCCTTCTCCTCCAACCTGTGGGTCCTGCTCGGGGAGACAAATCAACACAAACATCCTCGCGTTGGGAAGTCTGCCTGTGTACCATTTACGTAAAAGGACAAACTGAGCTGTAACTACCACCAATTCCAGAAACAGAAAAATGAGTAAATACCTTTTATTTTTGTGAAATGGACATGCTGCTTTTCCGGGTAGTAAAGTGGGAGGGTGGTAACATGCAGCCACTTGACGACTGAGTCCCTAGGATGGCCCTTATGCTTATCAAGGCCCACGACATGCAGGAGACCTGGGCTCCACACTTAGAAGCACGTGGGGATTCACATCACAGCTCTGCCACAGCTTAGCTGTGCGACTTTAGGAAAGTAACTTACCTTACCTGCATCCTCATCTATGAAACAGGTGAAATACTCTGATCTGAGGCTTAAATAAGTAGGGTGGTATCGGGCCTGGCACAGAGTGGGCACTTAGCAAGTGGAACATTATTATCAGTTACAGCAGGAGATGAAAACCCAGCTTTATTTGTCAGACTCCCCAAAACTGACAGGAGTTTCTTGGGCATCTGAAGATGCCTCTCTCTGGCCCACACCTATTGGATGATAAAAGTTCTCTTTTTTTGTTGTTGTTTTTAAATGTACTAGAATATTAAAAGAGACGAGAAAACTAAGGCTGCCTCGATTAGTTTAGAGGAATACAGAATCATAAGGAACTGAGTGATCTGTGCAAACCACTACTACAAAAGATGCATAAGCCTAACTTAAGTCACCATTTCACAAATGCTTGTGTTACTGAAGATATATGTTCTTAGGTTTATATCTGAAAACCTGTTGTTTATTAACCCATGTGTGTGGGGGGGAGTTCCATCTCTTTTAGGTAGATACTGAGTGTATATGTATATACACACACATCAAATTCAAGTGAATTCTCAAGTCTCCTTTTCATCTACAATGCACTTATCTTAATTTCTGAGTCTAGAAACCATCTCTAGATTGCCTTCTGTCTGTATATTCCAATTACTTACTAGAATTCTGTACTGGAACAACTGACATTAGATGTTCAGTTTATCTGAATGAATGTGAGCATTACCACAGATTTAAACCTAATCTCAAACATCATGGGCTAAAAAATCTAGTCATAAATATAGTTTTAATAAAAACCAGAACGGAAAGACAGTGCTAGGTAAAATAAAGTACAAGACACCTTTTGAAATGTCCCCTATCTTATATAAGGATCCAGAAGGAAGCAATAATCCTGAACCATTTCCCCCCTTGGCTAGTCTTCTGACATCCCAGTTATTAAAGCCTCTTTGGGCTTTGGTGTGATATTAGAAAACTGCTCAACATTTGCCCTATCAGAAAAGTTATAGGACCGAGGGGTGGAGGAAGGGTTTTAGAAACAAAATTCTGAGTAACACGAACAAGAGCCACAAGTCAAGTAAACATGTGACAGAAAACCCCTGAGCTCTGTGGCATTTTAACACAACCGCAGACAGTGAAGGCCTGGAAACACTGGGTCAGGGTGTGAAAATCCTCTAAGGGCGGTCTGGAACAGCTCTCATTAGAGAAACCTTGTGCACCGCGTCTCTTCACATCACTCTCTGTGTTTATCAACATGCTTAAGTTTCCACGACTTACCGGATCACCCAGAGACAACGGCAATGGCCCTCACCTGGCGCTGAAGCTGAAGGTGAGGAAATGTCTTGAGGGCCCAGGCAACCTGTTCTTCATTCTCTGCTAGGGTGACAGTGCACGTGCTATACACCAGCACGCCCCCCGGCTTCAGCAGCTCCACTGCCTAAAGACAGGTGTGATCGATGATGAGTATCGCAAGAGCAAGTGAACATTTTAAATATAATGTATATAAACAAATATATACATGAAATACATCTATAAGTGAAACGATTCTCACAGAACATCTACTGCATGAAAATGCAGAAGACCTCAGATTTCTAGAAGGGCCAGAAAACCTCCATATAACCAGCCAGGACAAAAGAAAAAAGAAAAAGAGAGAGAGAAAGGAATCAGGACTGGACCTGCGGCCCTGAGAGGGAGCTGTGCAGAAGGAAAGTTTCCTGCAACTGCCAGTATGGGGAGGTGGGGCGCTGGGTGCTGAAGCTTGGGCTTCAGAGACAGTCCCGGGAAAGGACCAGGGTTGGGTGTGTGAAGACACCTTGAAGAGGCTGGAGAATGGCAGCTGAGGCTGCACTCAGAAGAAGCCTGGGCCCATGAGAGACGGCAAGGCACCACTGTTGGGGGGAGGGGTGGGAAAACCACAGGAGCGTCTCCCTACACACGCTCCAAGGCAGCAGGACACAGCCTACACAAGCACTGGGGGCGGGCACGAGCCGACACCGCCATCACGGGCTCCAGAGGCAGGCACAGGCCACTGCCACCACTAAGAGACCCACGAGCGGGCTCCCGTCGCCACCCCCGCTATCCCCGGGAGCACACGGGCCGCTGCCACCACTGGGAGACATGGGAGAGGGTGCCAACGGCTGCCCCAGCCGTACCGGGAGTACGCACAGGCCACCGCACCTGCACAGCCCGTATCAAGTGGATAACGGCCAGCACACACTGAGGAGAGAGGCAGCAAGCATCCAGACTAAAAGCAGCCCTTGATTCCGGACGAGATGGCGGAGTAGAGGGACCTGACCTCACCTCCTCTCACAGAAACACCAACATCACACCGAAATGCTGGACCACCATCAACAAAAACAGATCAGAGCCTACCAAAAAAGACAGTTTGCTACAATATATCCACAGACGAAGAAGAAGCCACAACAAGACAGTAGGAGGGACACTTTCACAATATAAGCAAATCCCATATCCGCCGGGTGGGCAACCCACAAAATGGAAAATAATTACAGCGCAAGGTTCTCCCACAAGAGTTAAAGTTCTGGGCCCCTGGTCAGGCTCCCCAGCCTGAGGGTCTGGCACAAGAGGAGGAACCTCCAGAGCATTTGGCTTTGAAGACCAGCAGGGCTTAAGTGCAGGACCTCCATAGGACGAGGGGAAACAAAGACTCCAGTCTTGGAAGGTGCACACAAGATTTCACATGCACTGGGACCCAGCGCAAAGCAGTGACTCCGTACACACCTGGGCTAGACCTACCTGTGGGTTTTGGAGGGTCTCCTGGGGAGGCATGGGTTGACTGTGGCTCACTATGGGAGCAAGGTCACTGGTGGCAGAGGTCCCAGGGAATACTGATTGGCCTGAGTTCTCCAGGAGGTCACCATTTTGGCACCAAGACCGAGGCCTACCCAACAACCTATAGGCTCCAGTGCTAGAACACCTCAGACCATACAACCAGTGGGACAGGAACACAGCCCCAACCATCAGCAAACAGGCTGCCTAAAGCCATACTGAGCTCACAGCCACATCTAAACACACCACTTGACATGAACCTGCCCACCAGAGGGACGAGACCCAGCTGCACCCACCAGTGGGCAGGCACCTCCCCCCAGGAAGCCTGCACAAGCCCCAGGACCAACCTCATCCACCAGGGGGCAGACACCAGGAGCGAGAGGAGCCACAGTCCTGCAGCCTGAGAAACAGAGACACAAACACATACAGTCAGACAAAATGAGACAGCAGAGAAATATGTTCCAGAAGAAGGAACAAGATAAGAACCAAAAAGAAAAACTAAGTGAAGTGGAGACAGGCAATCTACCTGAGAAAGAATTTACAGTAACAATAGTAGAGATGATCCAAGATCTCGGAAAAAGAACGGAGGCACAGACCAAGAAGACCAGAAGAAATGTTTAACAAAGAGCTAGAAGATTTAAAGGACAAACAGAGATGAACAATACAATAACTGCAATGAAAACTACACTAGAAGGAATCAATAACAGAAAAAATGAGGCAGAAGAACAAATAAGTGAGCTGGAAGACAGTGGTAGAAATCACTGCCACAGAACAGAATAAAGAAAAAAGAATGAAAGGAAATTAGGACAATTTCAGAGACCTCTGGGACAACATTAAATGAACCAACGTTCACATTATAGGGGTCTGAGAAGGAGAAGAGAGAGGGAAAGGGCCTGAGAAAATATTTGAAGAGATTATAGCCAAAAATTCCCTGACGTGAGAAAGGAAACACTCACTCAAGTCCAGGAAGCGCTGAGAGTCCCATACAAGATTAACCCAAGGAGGAACATGCCAAGACACACATTAATCAAACTGACAAAAATTAAAGACAAAGTAAAAATATTAAAAGGAACAAATAACATAAAAAGGAATCCCCATAAGGTTATCAGCAGATTTTTCAGCAGAAACTCTGCAAGTCAGAAGGGAGAGGCACAATATATTTAAAGTGATGAAAGGGAAAAACCTACTACAAGAATACTTTACCCAGCAATGCCCTCATTCAGATACAACATTCAGATTTGACGGAGAAATCAAAAGCTTCAGAGACAAGCAAAGGCTAAGAGAATTCAGCACCACCAGACCAGCTTTACAACAAATGCTAAAGGAAATTCTCTAGACAGAAAAGAAAAGGCTACAAGTAGAAATAAGAAAATTACAAATGGAAAATCTCACGGGCATAGGCAAACTTCAAGTAAATGGTAGGAAATTATCCACACACAAATATGATATGAGGAGAGGAGAGTAGAAATGCAGGACATTGGAAATGTACTGGAAATTAAGAGACCAGCAACTTAAAACAACCTTGTATATACATAAACTGCTGTATCAGAACCTCACAGGAACCACAAATCAAAAATCTACAATAGACACACCAAAAAAGAAAAACCAATCCAAACACAACACAAAAGATAGCCATCAAATCACAAGAGAACAAAAGAGGAAGGGAAGAAAAAAGACCTACAAAAACAAATCCAAAACAATTAACAAAAATGGCAATAAGAACACATTATCGATAATTACCTTAAATGTAAATGGATTAAACACTCCAACCAAAAGACACAGACTGGCTGAATGGATACAAAAACAAAACTGATATATATGCTGTCTACAAGAGAACCACCTCAGATCTAAGGACATATACAGACTGAAAGTGAGAGGATGGAAAAAAGGTATTCCATGTAAATGGAAATCAAAAGAAAGCTGGAGTAGCAATACTTTTTGCTACTTTTGTCGTAACAGACAAAATAGGCTTTAAAATAAAGACTGTTACAAGAGACAAAGAAGGACACTACATAATGATCAAGGGATCAGTCCAAGAAGAAGATATAACAACTGTAAATATATATGCATCCAACATAGGAGCAACTCAATATATAAGGCAAATACTAACAGCCATAAAAGGAGAAACTGACAATAACACAATAATAGTGGGGGACTTTAACACCCCACATTCATCAACAGACAGATCATCCAGAAAGAAAATCAATAAACACAGGCCTTAAATGACACATCAGACCAGATGAACTTAATTCACATATATATAGAACATTCTATCCAAAAGCAGCAGAATACACATTCTTCTCAAGTGCACATGGAACATTCTCCAGGATAGATCATATCCTGGGCCACAAATCAAGCCTCAGTAAATTTAAGAAAGTTGAAATCATATCAAGCATGTTTTCCGACAACAACGCTATGAGATTAGAAATCAATTACTGGGAAAAAACTGTAAGAAACACAAACACAGGGAAGCTAAACAATATGTTACTAAAACATCAATGGGTCACAGAAGAAATCAAAGAGGAAATCAAAAGCTATCTGGAGACAAATGACAATGAAAACACAACGATCCATAACCTACGGGATGCAGCAAAAGCAGTTTTAAGGGGGAAGTTTACAGCAATACAATCTTACCTCAGGAAACAAGAAACATCTCAAATTAACAACTAACTTTACACCTAGAGCAACTGGAGAAAGAACAAACAAAACCCAAAATTAACAGAAGGAAAGAAACCATAAAGATCAGAGCAGAAATAAATGAAACAGAGATGAAGAAAACAATAGAAAAGATCAATGAAACTAAAAGCTGGTTCTTGGAAAAGATAAAATTGATAACCCTTTAGCCAGACTCATCAAGAAAAAGAGGGAGGGGCTTCCCTGGTGGCGCAGCGGTTGAGAGTCCGCCTGCCGATGCAGGGGACACGGGTTCGTGCCCCGGTCTGGGAAGATCCCACATGCCGCGGAGCGGCTGGGCCCGTGAGCCATGGCCGCTGAGCCTGCGCGTCCGGAGGCTGTGCTCTGCAACGGGAGAGGCCAGAGCAGTGAGAGGCCCGCATACCGAAAAAAAAAAAGAAAAAGAGGGAGAGGGCTCAAGTTAATAAAATGAAAAAGGAAAAGTTACAATGGACACCACAGAAATACAAAGAGTCATAAGAGACTACTATGAACACATATATGCCAATAAAATGGACAACCTAGAAGAAATGGACAAATTCTTAGAAAGGTACAATTTCCCAAGACTGAACCAGGAAGAAATAGAAAATATGAACAGACCAATCACAAGTACTGAAATTAAAACTGTGATTAAAAATCTTCCAACAAACAAAAGTCCAGGATCAGATGGCTTCACTGGTGAACCTTATCAAACGTTTACAGGAGAGTTAACACCTACCCTTCTGAAACTCTTCCAAAAAACTGCAGAGGAAGAAACACTCCCAAATTCATTCTATGAGGCCACCATCACCCTGACACCAAAATTTGTATGGAGACACAAATGACCCCGAATAGCAGAAGAAATCTTGAGAAAGAAAAATGGAGCTGGAGGAATCAATCAGACACCCAGACTTCAGAACACGATACAAAGCTACAGTCATCAAAACAGTATGGTACTGGCACAAAAACAGACTCATAGATCAATGGAAGAGGATAGAAAGCCCAGAAATAAACCCCACACCTATGGAAAATTAATCTATGACAAAGGAGGCAAGAATATACTATGGAGAAAACACAGTCTCTTCAATAGTGGTGCTGGGAAAACTGGACAGCTACATGTAAAAGAACGGAATTAGAACATTCTCTAACACCATACACAAAAATAAACTCAAAATGGATCAAAGACCTAAATGTAAGGCCAGACACTATAAAACTCCTAGAGGAAAACAAAGGCAGAACACTGTTTGATATAAATCACAGCAATATCTGTGGACCCACCTCCTACAGTAATGAAAATAAAAATAAACAAATGGGACCTAATTAAACTTCAAAGCTTTTGCACAGCAAAGGAAACCATCAACAAATCGAAAAGATGACCCACAAAATGGGAGAAAATATTTGCAAACAAAGCGACCGACAGGGGATTAATCTCCAAAATATACAAACAGCTCATGCAGCTCTGTCAAAAACACAAACAACTCAATCAAAAAATGGGCAGAAGATCTAAACAGACACTTCTCCAAAGAAGACATACAGATGGCCAAAAAGCACGTGAGAAGATGCTCAACTTCACTAATTATCAGAGAAATGTAAATCAAAACTACAGTGAGGTACCACCTTACACCAGGCAGAATGGCCATCATCAAAAAGCCTACAAACAATAAATGCTGGAGAGAGTGTGGAGAAGAGGGAACCCTCTTGCACTGTTGGTGGGAATGTAAATTGATACAGCCACTATGGAGAACAGTATGGAGGTTCCTTAAAAATCTAAAAATAGAGTTGCCATATGATCCAGCAATCCAACTCCTGGGCATATATCTGGAGAAAACTGTAATTAGAAAAGACAGATGCACCCCAATGTTCACTGCAGCACTATTTACAATAGCCAGGACATGAAAAAAACCTAAATGTCTATCAACAGATGAATGGATAAAGAAGATGTGGTGCATATATACAATGGAATATTACTCAGCCATAAAAAAGAATGAAATAATGCCATTTGCAGCAACATGGATGGACCCAGAGATTATCATACTAAGTGAAATAAGCCAAAGACGAAAATCATATGATACCACTTATATGTGGAATCTAAAAAAATGATACAAATGAACTTATTTACAAAACAGAAACAGACTCACAGACATAGAAAACAAACTTATGGTTACCAAAGGGGAAAGGTGGCAGGGAGGGATAAATTAGGAGTTTGGAATTAACATATATACACTACCATATATATAAATAGATAATCAACAAGGATCTACTGTACAGCACAGGGAACTCTACTCAATATTCTGTAATAACCTATACATGGGAAAAGAATCTGAAAAAGAATGGATACATGTATATGTATAAATGAATCACTTTGCTGCACACTTGCAACTAACACAACATTGTAAATCAACTATACTCCAATATAAAATAAAAATTTAAAAACAAAAAAAAATACACGCACTCCAGTGTTCACAGCAGCACCATTTATAATAGCCAAGACATGGAAGCCACCTAAATGTCCATCAACAGAGGAATGCATAAAGAAGATGTGGTATATATGTACAATGGAATATTACTTGGCCATAAAAAAAGAATTAAATAATGCCATTTGCAGCAACATGGATGGACCTAGAGACTATCATACTCAGTGAAGTCAAGTCAGATAGAGAAAGACAAATAGCACATAGTATCACTTATATGTGGAAGCTAAAAATAATGATACAAATGAACTTATTTACAAAATGGAAATAGACGCACAGACATAGAAAACAAAGTTATGATTATCAAAGGGGTAACAGTATGGGGGACAGATAAACTAGGAGTTTGGGATTAACACACATACACTACTATGTATAAAATAGATAACCAACGAGGACCTACTGTATAGCACAGGGAACTCTATTCAGTATTGTTATAACCTATATAAGAAAAAAGTCTGAAAAAGAATGGATATATGTATAACTGAATCACTTTGCTGTATACCTGAAACTAACACAACATTGTAAATCAACTATACTCCAAAACAATTTATTAAAAACAAAAAGACTCATGGGTAGGATTTATAAAGGAGAAAAAGACCATGATTCCTTTATATTATTTATGGTTTATTTTTTAAATGGGAAGAGTAAGTCAGGCTTGTTGTAACACACAACATTTATAAATGTGTACAAAATAAAGGTGTATAAAGAAAAAAAATATACATATATGATACCTTTTTCAAGTGTCTGGGATAAATAAGTGATGGTCTGTATGACCAGGACTCTCTCTTTAATTAGAGTGTTCCAGGCCAGATGCATTTCATTATCTTGTAGCTGTTTTAGTCCATCTGGACCAAGACTTTCCCAAATATGCTCATTCAGTTTCACGGCTTTAGATACCATTTTTATACTGAAAACTCACCAATTTACATTTTTAGGTGAGACTCCTTTCTGAATTCTGTACCCATATGTTCAACTGCATTCTCAATATTTTTACCCTCAGACGTGACACGTCCCAAACTAAACTCCTACCTTCTTCCTCTGAACCCTCCTGGAGCCGGATTCCCGTCCTCCCCGGGGCGCAGGCCCCAACCTCAGATTATCCTTTATGCCTCTTGTTCTCACATTCCCCAGTCATCAAGCAAATGCCATCGGCTCTACCTTCAAAATATATCCAGAGATTGGCTACTTCTCACCAACTTCCGCTGCTACCATTCTGCTCCAAGTTTCATGATTTTTCGCCTGGATTATTCAGTTTCCTACCTGCTTCATTCCCTGCCCTCCTACCATCTATTCTCAACACAGCAGCCAGATCGGTGCTTTTAGAACTGTCTCTTCTCAGCTCAAAACCCTTCCATGGTGAGTTCCCTGGTGGCCTAGTGGTTAGGATCCCAGGCTTTCCCTGCCGCGGCCCAGGTTCAATCCCTGGCCAGGGAACTGAGATCCCACAACCCGCACGGCACAGCCAAAAAACAAAACAGAACAAAAAAGCCCTTCCAATGTTCCCGTCATCCCTTGGAGTCAAAGCCCACGTCCTCGGGTGGCCTTCGAGGCCCTGCGTACAGCAGGCCCCTCGCAGCCTTCCCTTCTCATGTGCCTGGCTTGCCCTGCTTGAGCACCACCTGCCCCTGCTGCTCTGGAAGGTGCATGGCACACACCTACCTCAGGACCTCTGCACCAGCCCGGAAAGCTCTGCTCCTTCCCTGCAGTGCTCGCTCCCTCCTCACCATCCTCTTATCTTTGTTTCTATATCAGCGTCTCAGCAGCGCCCTCCCTGCCCAGCCCCTGTACAATTTTCAACTGTTCCAATCAGGCGCTCCCATCCCCCTTCCTCCCTAAAGTTTGCTTCACTGGGCACTGCCTTGGAATACAAGAAATCTCTAACTCAACTAGCTGTTTATTTTCCTCCCCAGTTAGAACAGAAACCCCATGTAAAAGGTCAGGGGTTGACTAGCATGTCATCAGCACCTAGAATTGTGTATTACATATAGGAGGTGCCCAATGAGTATCTGTCCAGGAAATAAGGTGTAATATGAAAATGAACTTGTCCCAAATAACAAAAGTTTCTCTTTTCAAATCCCCAAATTTAAAAAAAAAGTTAATAAAAATCTTAAAAAAAAAAGCATATACTATGCTTTCTTAATGCTAGTACGTGGACCAAAATTTAAACTTTGCCACTGGGTGCTAGCTGCTGTTCTAAGCACATTACACAGCTTTTCTAAACAACTCTGATAACCGCCATGAGAACGGCACCCCATCAGGGGCAGTTACCCTACCCACTTCTCCCATATGGAAACCCAGGTACCTAGAGTAACGTGTGTGGAGGCACTGGGTCCACAGTCCCAACCCCTACCCTCACCCAGTGGCACACCCACTGGATCCTACACTCTCTCTTGCACACGGTCAGATGCTCCTTGTCACTGAGACCAACACATCTCCTCCCAAGTAGCCTCTTAAAGTGTCTTTTCGCTATGAGCTAAAAAGAACAAAAAGCCATGTCTCTTAAAACAGGTCCTAATTTTACCCTCACATCAAACTGGGCTGCAGCTAGAAGCAAAGCTGCTTTTTTTTTGCTGCTTGCTGTTTTAACTTCCAGGATGTGTTCTCTGAAGACCATATACAATAAAAGTTTAAACAATCCACTCTTAGTGCCACTTTTGTGTAGGAAAGGAGACACCAGCAGTGCTGAAAAGAAATGTCCTGAAAAATAGCTTCAGAGATGGAATCATCAGAGCATACCCACTGTTGCTGTAGCTTGTGTATTTATAATTAGAGAACTGAGAGGAAATGGTGGGATCATCTCTGATAAAATGCTGTCTACATCCTATGGAATCATGTTGGCAAGACTGACAGAAATTCTCACATGTTCTATCTGGGCTTCTTCTGAAACATACTGTAGACCAGTTAGATTTGCTACATTTTTACTGTCCTTCTATATCTGACACTGGATGCTGTCACTTCCCAATCTTATGAATGTGTTTGCCTCTATTGGAGTTCCCACTTTTAATTCACTAAGATGATCCAAGAACCCTATAAAAAGGTAATTTATTTTATACCCAAATGTTTTACATCAATTAGCAACTATGTTAACAACCCCCCCTTTATTTTTGGCCGCGCCGTGCAGCGTGCAGGATCTTAGCTCCCCGACCAGGGATCGAACCCGGGTCCCCTGCAGTGGAAGCGCAGAGTCCTAACCACTGGACTGCCAGGGAAGTCCCAACAATGCTCTATTTTTAAGACAGAGCAGAATGTTTGAAATTCCTTAAATGCCTCAGAGAAGAAATTCTATTATTGCCTGAGATGAAAGAGTGAGTCAACATAAAGGAAAACCAGGTGTTCTGTGTGTGTGGTACAGTGTATATAAAATTTACCATTTTAACCATTTTTAAGTGTACAATTCAATGGCATTAAGTACACTCACACTGTTTACAACCATCACCATTATCCCATCTCCCGAACTTCTTCATCATCCCATGAAACAGGAACTCCCCATTCGCTGTCCTGTCCCTCCAGCCTCTGGCAACCTCTTTTCTACTTTCCGTCTCCATGAAGTTGCCTATTCTTGATACTCATATAAACAGAATCACATTTTGTGTCTGGCTTATATAACTTAGCATAATGTGTTCAAAATTCATCCATGTTGTAGCGTGTATGAGAATTTCATTCCTTTTTAAGGCTGGGTAATATTCCATTGTATGTACATGCCACATTTTACTTATCCCTTCATCTGTTGATGGATACCTGGGTTTTTTCCACATTTTGGTTACTGTGAATAATGCTGCTATGAATACTGCTCTCAGTCTTTAAAAGATCAAACTAGTAAAGGTCACCTTTCTTCCACAGCAAAAAATTATCACATACCACAGTGAAGAGTTTTCGCTGTAATGGCTGATATGATGTCACTTCCTTCAAAGTCCAGGTACAAGCCATGTTTGGTCTCTGTCCCAGTCCACTGCAGGGAGCATCCAGAAGAATTCGGTCAAAAGATTCCGGTAAGAATGGAGGTTCTCCTATAAAGAGAATTGTAAACATTATTTGCTCTCTGCCCTATTAGGACAGAAAACTCCTGAAACAGATGCAATTATCGGAATTTAACATCATCATCTAGAACAGAAAGTAATGCATAACAATTCCATCAGGTAGCTGGCTAAGCTAACTGACTTACAGGTAAAAGAGGTTAAAGATGTGATTATTATAGGATTAACTGATACAGCGCAAGCCAAGGCCTAATCAAACAAGACCGGTACCCCCAATGTCAGAAGCCACACTTCATCAGAGCTGGGACATGAAATTAACTCTAGTCATTCTAAGAGCTGGTATTTTTCTTAGTAAATCTTACTGCAGACAGCCCCAGAAAAAGAGACTACCTTTTAGTTTCTAGGCAAACACCCTGGTTCTATGGTTCCTCGGCTTCCTTGCTTCTGTGGCCATCAGCAAGGCTATGCTCTAGAATGAGTCTACATGGCCCCGAATCCAATCTTCCACAGGTTTCCCTCTGCATTTGCTTACATAACTTTCTCCACTCCAGCTTCTCATCTACTTAGGGTTACTGGAGAAAATCATGAAACCAAGCGGGTCTGCTCATATATTTATGGTATCTAACTGTAGGCAAGATATTACTGCAGACTGCTTTCATGCAAAGCTAGCTGATTTCCTACAGTGCCCACAGCAGCATTCTGGGTCTCACCCCAAGATAACCTGCTTTTCTGACTGCAAAACTGTGAGACACAAGCTCTTATCAATTTAACTCATCTCCATCTACAACCATCCTTGCTTTCTTATCGACTGCCTCCAAAGAAATATCTTTCCAAAGTAAGCAATTATTTTTAAGGGTTTTAATACATACTGATAAAATCCTGTAGAAAGAGTATATGCAATTTACACTTCCAGTGTCATGAGTGTACTTTCCCCAAAATCCTCATCAAAGTTGATAATTATGTTATTGACCATTTGTATTTTTTTGTTTAGATGGTCACATTGTCTTTGCTGGTTTTCTACTGAGACTTGTCTTTTTTGTATTGATTAGAAGAGCTCTTTGTACATCAAAAATAGTGATCTCATCTTAACTATTTTACAAATATTTCCCACTATTTGCCATCCGCCACGTTTTTTTTTACATACATAAATGTTGAGTATTAAATTTATCTTTTTTCTTGAGTTCTAGCTTTGCTTTCATGCTTTAAAATCTTCCCCATTATGAAGTCAAATAAATGTTCATCTATACCTGCTTCTAGTTACTTTCCATTTAATTCTTGACAGTAAACTTTAATCCATCCTAAAGTTACTTTTGTGTATAAACCTTTCCCCCAGCCCTCCAAACAAAAAAATCATCTTAGAGCCATTTATTAATTTACTTTTCCCTCTAGGTTTGCAATGCTAATTTTATCATATACGAAATTTTAGTATACATTTGAACCTATTTCAAGGACTATCTGTTCTGCTCCAAATATGCTAGTTATTAAGCTATATTCTTCTGAGCTCCAAGTTTACCCACCTCTACTCTGCTGTGTGATGCTGAGGGGGGAACTCTGTGAACTACAATTCTCCTTTGCCTGTTGGCTTCAAGAGTCACCAACAGGAGGCAGAGAAGCGATGGGGGTGGGAAGAGAATGAAAGATAAAAGGGGTAGAGGACAGGACTTGATCCTTCCTGATGGCTTGCTGTTTCTGTCAAAACAAGCCCAGTAGGGCTTCCCTGGAGACGCAGTGGTTGCGAGTCCGCCTGCCGATGCAGGGGACACGGGTTCGTGCCCTGGTCCAGGAAGATCCCACATGCCGCAGAGCGGCTGGGCCCGTGAGCCATGGCCGCTGAGCCTGCGCGTCCGGAGCCTGTGCTCCGCAACGGGAGAGGCCACAACAGTGAGAGGCCCGCGTACCACAAAAAAAAACAAACAAACAAGCCCAGTAACAGCCCTTCGCCTTGACAGGTACAGTTTCCAGCTTTTTCCCTTAAGTATCCGTATGAAGTGGACAGAGCCCCCTCTCTCAAGCTGGACCCTGCGCAGCACAGCAGCTAGGTAAAACCCCCTCCTTAGAGTTCTGAATCCCAGCTCCAGGGAGCCTCGCCCCTGAACTTCTGGAGAGCCCAGAAATAAATCCGCACACTTACAGTCAATTAATCTATGACAAGGGAAGCAAAAGTACACAATGGGGGAAAAGACAGTCTTCAATAAGAGATTTGGGGAAAACTGGACGACTATATGCAAAAGAATGAAGTCAGAACATTTTCTCACACCATATATAAAAACAAAATGAAAATGAACAAAAGTCCTAAATGTAAGACCAGAAACCATTCACCAACTAGAAGAAAACACAGGCAGCACACTCCTTTGCAGGAGTCTTAGCAATTCTGTTTCACCTCAGGCAAGGAAAACAAAAGCAAAAATACACAACTGGCACCTAATCAAACCTAAAAGCTTTTGCAGTGAAAGAAACCACCAACAAAACCGAAAGACAATCTATAGAACGGTAGCAAATGACCTGCCTGATAAGGGTTAATACCATACCCAAAGTATATAATGAACTCACAAAACTCCATATCAAAAAAACAAAACCACCTGATTAAAAAACGGGCAGAGAACCTGAACAGGCATTTTTCCAAAAGAGACAGACAGATGGCCAACAGGCACATGACAAGACACCCAACGGCACTAATCATCAGGGAAATGCACATCAAAACCACAGGTCAGGGACTTCCCTGGTGGCGCAGTGGTTGGGAGGCCGCTTGTCAATGCAGGGGACATTCAAGCCCTCCTCCTGGAAGATCCCACATGCCGCGGAGCAGTTAAGCCCATGCACCACCACTACTGAAGCCTGTGCTCTCTAGGGCCCGTGCTCTGTGAAGAGAAGCCACCGCAATGAGAAGCCCGAGCACCACAACGTAGAGTAGCTCCCGCTCACCGCAACTAGAGAAGAGCCGAACGAAGACCGAACGCAGCCAAAAATAAAAATAAAAATAAAATAAAAAAGTAAAACAAAATAAAAAAAAAAAAACCCACAGGTCATCAAAAAGACAGGCGTTGAAGAGGGTGTGGAGAAAAGGGAACCCTCATGCATTGCCAGTGGGAATGTAAACTGGTGCAACCACTATGGAAAACAGTATGGAAGTTCCTCATAAAATTAAAAACAGAACTACTACTAATGAAAAGAACAAAGAGGCAGAAGACCAACAGGAAACAGAACACTTCAACATTATAAACCAACTAGACCTAATAGAAAACACTATGTAACAGCAGAACGCGTATTCCTCTGCAGTGCACGTGGAGACAAACCATATGCAAGGCCGTAAGACAAAGCTGAGTAAATCTGAACAAGCTTAAACTCACACGTTTCTTCTCCCACCAAAATGGAATGAAAACAGAAGTTAGTAACAGAAAGAAATCTGGAAAATTCCAAGTATGTGGAAATTTAAAAACATGCTCCTAAATAACCGTGGGGCAAAGAAATCACAGGTAAATCCTAAAATGCTGTGACGTGAACGAAAACAAAACACAATGTACCAAATCTTATGGGAAGTAGTGAAATAGTGCTTAGAGGGACATTTGCAGCTGTAAATACCTACATTAAAAAGAAAAGTCTCAGGACTTCCCTGGTGGTGCAGTGGTTGAGAATCCACCTGCCAATGCAGGGGACATGGGTTCGAGTCCTGGTCCGGGAAGATCCCACATGCCATGGAGCAACTAAGCCCGTGCGCCACAACTACTGAGCCTGCACTCTAGAGCCCGCGTACTGCAACTACTGAGCCCGTGTGCCACAACTACTGAAGCCCACCCGCCTAGAGCCCATGCTCTGCAACAAGAGAAGCCACCGCAATGAGAAGCCTGCACACCGCAATGGAGAGTAGCCCCCGCTCGCCGCAACTAGAGAAAGTCTGCACAGCGACGAAGACCCAACACAGCCAAAAATAAAAAGATAAATTTATTAAAATAAAAGAAGAAAGAAAAAAGAAAAGTCTCAAAGTAATAACCTAGGCTTCCATTCTTAAGACACTGAAAAAAGAGGAGCAAACTAAAAATGAAGCAGAGGAAGAAAATAATAAAAATTAGAGCAGAGAGGCTCCCCCGACACCAGGGCCTCAGTCACTTCAGTTTGGCCTGCGGCTCTTAGGGGTAAAAGGGGCTCCAGAGGTGTGTCTCCAATCCCAGTGCCAACCACCCCACACCACAATCGTTGTGGGGAAGAGAACAGAGGAGTGAAGAAGGGTGCATTTTCCCTCTCACCTCAAAGCTCAGCTAGGGAAACCATGTAGCCCTGACCAGTGGGCTCAAGGCCCTACTGGAAACTGGTTCTCAGCTTGAGAGACGAGGAAACAAGAACCAGTAACAAGCACTTTTTTCAACTTTTGAGGGGTGTTGAGACAAGATGGCAGAATAGATCTTTAGCCAGACTTGTCAAGAAAAAAGGGAGAGGGCTCAGATGAATAAACTTAGAAATGAAAAAGGAGAAGTTGAAATGGACACCACAGAAATATAAAGGATCATAAGAGACTACTACAATCAACTATATGCCAATAAAATGGACCAACTAGAAGAAATGGACAAACTCTTAGAAAAACACAATCTCCCAAGACTGAACCAGGAAGAAATAGAAAATATGAACAGACCAATCACAAGTACTGAAATTGAAACTGTGATTGAAACCTCCCAACAAACAAAAGTCGAGGGGCTTCCCTGGTGGCGCAATGGTTGACAATCAGCCTGCCAATGCAGGGGTCGTGTGTTCGAGCCCTGGTGCAGGAAGATCCCACATGCCGTGGAGCAACTAAGCAACTAAGCCCATGCACCACAACTACTAAGCCTGCGCTCTAGAGCCTGCGAGCCACAACTACTGAGCCCGCGTGCTGCAACTACTGAAGCCCGCTCACCGCAACTAGAGAAAGCCCACGCACAGCAACGCAGACCCAATGCAGCCAAAAATAAAGATAAATAAATAAATAAATATATTTATTTATTTAAAAAAGAGAGAAAAGTAGAGGACCAGATGGATTCACAGGCAAATTCTATCTAACATTTACAGAAGAGTTAACACCTATCCTTCTGGAACTATTGCAAAAAACTGCAGAGGAAGGAACACTCCCAAGCTCATTCTATGAGGCCACCATCACCCTGATACTAAAACCAGACAAAAATACCACCAAAAAAAAAAAAAAAAAAAAAATTACAGACCAATATCACTGATGAACATAGATGCAAAAATCCTCAACAAATATACTAGCAAACCAAATCCAACAATACATTAAAAGGATCACACACCATGACCAAACAGGATTTATCCCTGGGATGCAAGAATTCTTCAACATCTGTAAATCAATCAGTGTGATACACCACATTAACAGTGAAAAATAAAAACCATATGATCATATCAATAGATGCAGAAAAAGCTTTTGACAAAATTCAACACCCACTTATGATGAAAACGCTCCAGAAAGTGGGCATAGAGGGAACTCACTTCAACATAATGAAGGCCGTATATGACAAATCCACAGCAAACATCATTCTCAATGATGGAAAGCTGAAAGCACTTCCTGTAAGATC
Source organism: Lagenorhynchus albirostris (assembly GCF_949774975.1). NCBI lineage: Eukaryota > Metazoa > Chordata > Mammalia > Artiodactyla > Delphinidae > Lagenorhynchus > Lagenorhynchus albirostris. The sequence goes on from NC_083095.1 coordinate 188,654,887, forward strand.
AGGAACAAGACAAGGATGTCCACTCTCACCACTTCCATTGAACATAGTTTTGGAAGTCCTAGCCACAGCAATCAGAGAAGAAAACGATATAGAAGACATCCAAATTGGAAAAGAAGAAGTAAAACTGTCACTGTTCGCAGATGACATGATACTATACATAGAAAATCCTAAAGATACTACCAGAAAACTACTAGAGCTCATTAATGAATTCGGTAAAGCTGCAGAATACAAAATTAAAACATAAAATCTGCTGCATTTCTATACACTAACAATGAAAGTCCAAAAACAGAAATTAAAGAAACAATCCCATTTACCATCGCATCAAAAAGAATAAAATACCTACGGATAAACCTACCTAAGGAGACAAAGACCTGTACTCTGAAAACTATGAAAAACCGATGAAAGAAATCGAAGATGACACAAACAGAGGAAAGATATACCATATTCCTGGGTTGGAAGAATCAATATTGTCAGAATGACTATACAACCCAAGGCAATCTACAGATGCAGTGCAATCCCTATCCAATTACCAATGGCATTTTTCACAAAACTAGAAACAAAAAGATTTTAAATTTCTATGGAGACACAAAAATATCTGAATAGCCAAAACAATCTTGAGAAAGAAAAACAAAGCTGGAAGAATAAGACTCCCTGACTTCACACTATACTACAAAGCTACAGTAATCAAAACAGTATGGAACTGGCACAAAAACAGAAATACAGATCAACGGAACAAGACAGAAAGTCCAGAAATAAACCCACGCACCTATGATCAATTAATCTACAACAAAGGAGGCAAGACTATACAATGGAGAAAAGACAGTGTCTTCAATAAATGGTGCTGGGAAAACTGGACAGCTACATGTAAAAAATGAAATTAGAACATTTTCTAACACCATGCACAAAAATAAACTCAAAATGAGTTAAAGACCTAAATGTAAGACTGGATACTATAAAACTCTTGGAGGCAAACATAGTAAGAATACTCTTTGACATAAATTCAAGCAGTATCTTTTTTGATCCATCTCCTAGAGTAATAGAAATAAAAACAAAAACAAACAGATGTGACCTAATTAAATTCAAAAGCTTCTGCACAGCAAAGGAAACCATCAACAAAATGAAAAGATAACCCACAGAATGGGAGAAAATATTCGTAAATGATGTGACTGACAGGGATTAATCTCCAAAATATAGAAACAGCTCATGCAGCTCTATGGCAAAAAAACAAACAACCCAATCAAAAAATGGGCACAAGATCTAAATAGACATTTCTCCAAAAACATACAGATGGCCAAAAAGCACATGAAAAGATGCTCAACATCAGTAATTATCAGAGAAATGCAAATCAAAACTACAACGAGTTATCACCTCACACCAGTCAGAATGGCCATGATCAAAGTCTACAAACAGGGACTACCCTGGTGGCCCAGTGGTTAAGACTCCATGCTCCCAATGCAGGGGGCCCAGGTTGGATCCCAGGTCAGGGAACTAGATCCCATATGCATGACGCAACTAAGAGTTCGCATGCCACAACTAAGGAGCCCACCTGCCACAACTAAGACCCGGCACAACCAAATAAATAAATAAATAAATTTTTTTAAAGTCTACAAACAAATGTCGGAGAGGGTGTGAAGCAAAGGGAACCCTCCAACACTGTTGGTGGGAAGTAAATTGGTACAACCACTATGGAGAACAGTATGGAGGTTTCTTAAAAAACTAAAAAGAGAACTACCATATGATCCAGCAATCCCACTACTGGGCATATATCCAGACAAAACCATGGTTCAAAAGGATACACGCACCCCAGTGTTCACTGCAGCACTGCTTACAATCGCCAAGACACGGAAGCAACCTAAATGTTCATCGACAGAAGAATGGATAAACAAGATGTGGTAGGGCCCAGGATGTAGAGTTGGCAGTGCCTGACGGCAAGTCTGACACAGAGTTGGGCGGGGTCGAGAGTAGGGGCAGCAGTCGGGGATGGCAGGAGAAGGAGGCAGCAGCGATCACTTATAAATGGCACTGAAGCAGGACCCGAAGCCTCAATTCCAGGAGGGTGAGAGAGTGCTGTGCTTCCACGGGCCTCTTCTTTATGAAGCAAAGTGTGTAAAGGTGGCCACAAAGGATAAACAAGTGTAATACTTTACACATTACAGTAGTCCTGTGTTCAGCTAACAATCCATTATGCATATAAAAATGTACGACTAAAAATAAAAATAATCTGGGACTTCCCCAGTGGTCCAGCAGTTAAGACTCCATGCTTCCAAGGCAGGGGGCCTGAGTTCGAACCCTGGTCAGATCCCGCATGTCGCAACTAAGATCCCACATGCCACAAGCAAAGATCCCACACACCGCAACTAAAGATCCTGTGTACCACAACTAAAGACCCAGTGCACCGAAACTAAAGACCCGGCACAGCCAAATAAATAATTTCTTTTTTAATAAAAATACTTTACGGCTGTGAAAGCAATTATACTTCCCAAAGATGGCTGCCACAAGACTGTCCATTCCACACATTCTTACAATCTGACACTGACACTCACCACAGTGACACAAGAGGTGGGATGTAATATTCCTTCTCATTTATTCTGGGCAACAGCAGAATCGATGCTAAGTGACTTCTGGAATAGGTCATAAATGGGGACATGGCTGCTGCCTGGGGCTATTCCAACATTCGCCCTCGAAACCCACCCAACCAACACGCTGAGAGTATCCAGGACACGTGGAAGGGTCTCACCTGAGAGCCACCATCATCCTCCTGATGTGTATGTGAAAGAGAGCACCTTCAAGATGACATCTCCCTCCACTACCACATGACCACAACTGCACGAGATACTGCAAGTAAGAACCATGTATCTGAGGGTCTGGTCAGCCCCCAGAATTGTGAAGAATAATAATGAAATGATTACTGTGGTTTTCATCACTAAGTGGTGGCACGATGTGGATAACAACAGAACATAACCAGAACAAATTGTGTAGGAAAACTACCACATAGCATGATGCTAGCATAGTTACTGGGTCACTCCTTGCACCTTATACTATGCATCTCACTTACCCACTCAGAGGCTTTCAAGCTCTTTTACTTACTTTAAAGGGGGAAGAAAAATTTTACCGATGAATAAAAGAAAAAAATGGAAACAGTCACTATCTCCACTTTTTTTTGTTGTTTTGTTTTGTTTTTTTGTTTTTGTTTTTGCGGTACGCGGGCCTCTCACTGTTGTGGCCTCTCCCGTTGTGGAGCACAGGCTCTGGACGCACAGGCTCAGTGGCCATGGCTCACGGGCCCAGCCGCTCCACAGCATGTGGGATCCTCCCAGACCGGGGCACGAACCCACGTCCCCTGCATCGTCAGGCGTACTCTCAGCCACCGCGCCACCAGGGAAGCCCCATCTCCACTTTTAATAGTACAAAGCTTTTGGCAGACTGCTATTTGTTCTTCAATAACAATTATCCTCTTCTTCTATAGAAATGGTGTGAACTGGGCACATGGCAACACAGCTGAAGACTACGTTTTCCAGCCCCCCTTGCAGCTAAGTTGATCAAACTACTAAGTTGTGGCCAGCGGGATATGCACCCCACTTCCAGGTCTTGTGGATCTCCCAGTCCCTTCCTACCCCCTGGGACAAAAACTGGAACAGCTGTCTTGGACCCAGAGATGAAGCTCCCAGCATTGGATGTCCACCTCTTTAACTTTTCAGTGAGACAAAAATAAACAAGAAAACCAAAAAACGCTTCTATCTTTTCTAAGTCACTGTATTTTGGGTCTCTCTGGTACAGCCCCCTAGCCTACACACTGATATAAACTGCAAACCCCTGGCTAACACTTCAGGGCTGACAAGCCACTGACCATGACACACTGTTGTCATGTAATCAGGCAATTCAACCCGACCTGCTCCCACTCTTCTTCAGGATAGTCCCTGTTTTTCTGGCAAGTATTCCATGTGCTTCATTTGTTTTGGCTTCTTAATCACGTGTGACTTACTACATATTAGGCAGAAGTTACAAAATAATTTCTTAAAGGTATGTGGATTTTCACATTACTACTGATGTAGCAGGCATTTTAAAAGTCATCATGAATCCTGGAAAAGAATAAATACATGTGTATGTATAACTAAATCACTTTGCTGTACACCTGAAACTAACACAACATTGTAAATCAAATATACTCCAATATAGGGGCTTCCCTGGTGGCACAGTGGTTGAGAGTCCGCCTGCCGATGCAGGGGACACAGGTTCGTGCCCCGGTCCAGGAAGATCCCACGTGCCATGGAGCGGCTGGGCCCGTGAGCCATGGCCTCTGAGCCTGTGCATCTGAAGCCTGTGCTCCGCAATGGGAGAGGCCACAACAGTGAGAGGCCTGCGTACCGCAAAAAAAAAAAAAAAAAAAAAAAAAAAAACACAAATATACTCCAATATAAAAGAAAATAAAAAAAAAATAAGTTAATTTTTTAAAAAGTCATCATGAATCAAATAGCATCTTTAATCAGTGAACATTCTAGAGAAACTAATGCCAACTACTTCATTAAAATATGCAAGTTTATCGAATACTTTATGAAACCAAATCAAAATAGAGACAAAGAGAGAGAAATAGAGCAATTTAACTACTGTATTATTTTATTCCAAAACAAGATATGTGGCAGTTTTTCCCTGCCGGCTCTATATCCCCAATTCCTAAAGAAAAATGAAGAATCATAAAACTGAAAGGTTTGTCTCAAATCTCAGCTTTCTGAGCTGTAATATGAAACTAAAACAAATAGGTTAACACTTAAAAGAATTGGAAAAAGAACAAACAAAACCTAAAGTCAGCATTAGGAAGGAAATAATAAAGATCAGAGGGGAAATAAACAGAGATTTAAAACAATAGAAAAAAAAATCAATAAAACCAAGAGCTGGTTCTTTGAAAGGGTAATAAACAAGATTGACAAACCTCTGGCCAGGCTCACCAAGAAGGAAAGAGAGAGAACCCAAATAATCTAAACAAGAAATGAAAAAGGGACATAACAACCAACACTATAGAAATACAAAAAAAATAAGGGAATACTATGAACAATTATATGCCAACAAATTCAACAACCTAGAAGAAATGGACAACTTTCTAGAAACATTCAGTCCACCAAAACTGAATCAAGAAATAGATAATTTGAACATACTGATCACTAGAAGTGAAATATCAATAGAATCTGTAATTTTAAAACTGCCTACAAAGAAAAGTCCAGGACCAGATGGCTTCATAGGTGAATTCTACCAAACATACAAAGAACAACTCTTACCGATCCTTCTCCAACTCTTCAAAAAAACTGCAGAAGAGGGAACACTCCCAAAGACATTCTATGAAGCCACCATCACCCTGATATGAAAACCACTAAAAAAGAAAATTACAGGCCAATATCTTTGATGAATATAGATGCAAAAATTCTCAACAAAATATTACCAAACTGAATCCAACAACACATAAAAAAGATCAAACACCACGACCAAATGGGATTCATCCCAAGTTCACAAGGATGGTCCAACATATGCAAATCAATGTGATACACCACATCAACAACAGAAAAAACAAAAACCACATGATCATTTCAATACATGCAGAAAAAGCATCTAACAAAATTCAACATGCATTCATGATAAAAACTCTTACCAAAGTGGGTACAGAGGGAACATATCTCAACATAATAAAAGCTATTTATGACAAACCCACAGCTAATATAATACTCAACAGTGAAAAGCTGACAGCCTTCCCACTAAAATCTGGAACAGGACAAGGATGCCCACTCTCACCACTTCTGTTCAACATAGTATTGGAAGTCTTAGCCACAGCAATCAGACAAGAAAAAGAAATAAAAGGTATCCAAATTAGGACGGAAGAGATAAAACTGTCATTATATGCAAATGACGTGATTCTATATACAGAAAACCCTAAAAACTCCACACAAAAACTACTAGAACTGATAAACAAATTCAAGAAGTTAGCAGGATAAAAGATTAACATACAGAAATCAGCTGTATTTCTTTACACTAACAATGAAATAGCAGAAAGGGAATGTAAAAACAAACAAACAAAAAACCAATACCTTTCAAAATCACACCCCCAAAAATAAAATACTAAATAAACCTGACCAAGGAGGTGAAAGACTTATACACTGAGAACTATAAAACATTAAAAAAGGAAACTGAAGATGATTCAAAGAAATGGAAAGATATCCCATGCTCTTGGATGAGATTTAATATTGTTAAAATGGCCATACTGGGCTTCCCTGGTGGTGCAGTGGTTGAGAGTCCGCCTGCCAATGCAGGGGACACGGGTTCGTGCCCCGGTCCAGGAAGATCCCACATGCTGTGGAGCGGCTGGGCCCGTGAGCCATGGCCACTGAGCCTGCGCGTCCAGAGCCTGTGCTCCGCAACGGGAGAGGCCACAACAGTGAGAGGCCCGTGTACCGCAAAAAAAAAAAAAAAAAAAAAAGGCCATACTACCCAAAGCAATCTACAGATTTAATGCAATCCCTATCAAATCACTCATGACATTTTTCACAGAACTAGAACACATAATCCTAAAATTCATATGGAACCATCAAAGACCCAGAATTGCCAAAGCAATCCTGAAGAAAAAGAACAAAGCAGAAGGCATAACCCTCCCAGACTTCAGACAATACTACAAAGCTACAGTAATCAAAACAGCATGGTATTGGCACAAAAAACAGACATATGGATCAATGAAACAGAACAGAGAGCCCAGAAATAAACGCACACAACTACGGTCAATCACACAGCTTTGACACATGAGGCAAGAATATACAATGGGAAAAAGACAGTCTCTTCAGCAAGTGGTGCTGGGAAAGTTAGACAGCCACATGTAAATCAGTGAAGTTAGAACACTCCCTCACATCATACTCAAAAAATAAACTCAAAATGGCTTGAAGACTTAAACATAAGACATGACACCATAAAACTCCTAGAAAAGATCATAGGCAAAACATTCTCTGACATAAGTCATACCAATGTTTTCTTTGGTCAGTCTCCCAAGGTGACAGAAATAAAAACAAAAATAAACAAATGGGACTTAATCAAACTTACAAGCCTTTGCACAGCAAAGGAAACAATCAATCAACAAAACGAAAAGACAACCTACAGAATGGGCGAAAATATTTGCAAATGATGCAACCAACAAGGGTTTAATTTCCAAATTATACAAACAGCTCAAACAACTCAACAACAAAAAGAAAACAAACAACCCAATCGAAAAATGGGCAGAAGACCTAAATAGACATTTCTCCAAAGAGGAAATACAAATGGACAGTAGGCATATGAAAAGATGTTCAACATTGCTAAACTATTAGAGAAATGCAAATCAAAACTACAATGAGGTACCACCTCACACCGGTCAGAATGGCCATCATTAAAACCTCTACAAATAACAAATGCTGGAGAGGATATGGAGAAAAGAGAACCCTCCTACACAGTTGGCGGAAACGTAAATTGGTACAGCCACTGTGGAGAACAGTATGGAGATCCCTCAGAAACCTAAACATAGAGCCACCATATGATCCAGCAATCCCACCCCTGGGCATATATCCAGAGGAAACTCTAATCCAAAGAGATACACGCACCCCTATGTTCCTAGCAGCACTATTCACAATAGCCAACACATGGAAACAACCTAAATGTCCACTGACAGAGGAATGGATAAAGAAGATGTGGTACATATATACAATGGAATACTATTCAGCCATAGAAAAAGAATGAAACAATGCCATTTGCAGCACCATGGATGCAACTAGAGATTATCATACTAAGTGAAATAAGTCAGAAAGCAAATACCATATAATATCACTTAAATGTGGAATCTAAAATATGACACAAATGAACCTATCTACAAAACAGACTCACGGACATGGAGAACAGACTTGTGGTTGCCAAAGGGGAGGGGCTGGGGGAGGGATGGAGTGGGAGATTGGGGTTAGTAGATGTAAGCTTTTATATATAGAATGGATAAACAACAAGATCCTACTGTATAGCACAAAGAACTGTATTCAGTATCCTGTGGTAAACCATAATGGAAAAGAATATTTTAAAAAAATGTATATATATGTATAATTGAATCACTTTGTTGTACAGCAGAAATTAACAGAACACTGTAAATCAACTATACTTCAATAAAAAAATAAATAGGTTAAGAACAAAGAGTTTGACCAAGTCTTGGAGGTTTGATTCTGTATTAAAAACTTGATATTCAAAGATGAGATGAAAAGCAAGAAGACATCTATTACAGCAAAATACCTTAGATCCATGCCAAGGCCCTATGGATATTTAGGGGCTAGAACATAGGTAGCAAAATCTGACAATCTGTTTGTAAAGCCAATTATAAAAGCCTTGAAAAGATAAAATTTAACTCACCATCTGTGTCCTTAACCATATCAAGTTTAAGGGCCTTTGTTCCATCGAAGCAAAATGCCCTGATGGAATTTAGCCCTAACAATAACGCATTCTGCTTTATTTTTTCTACTTTGTTGGATATTTTATCCAGTGCTATCACTTCTCCCTAAAAAAACAAAACAAACACATAAAAAAGTGAAAATCCAAAGCAGTCATGAAAGTTATTAATAATGAGAAAAACGGACAATTACAGTCTTCCCCACTTTCCTCCTATCCCTAGTTTTAAAGCTGAAGTCATCATCCAAATGAATATCAAATTTACATCCAATACTTAAGTCTTACCTTTTAAAGAACCCAATCTTGCCAGATAATTTTCTTATAATACCCATCTACTTTTAATCCGCAAAACTCAAAAGCAAAAGCAGCGTTTGCAATCTTCTAAAGAAACTTTAGAATACCCATTTGAGATAAATATTAAAAAATCGCCAATTTGATGTGCCTTGCTCACCTCTGGAAGAGCATCAACTAACGTTCTGAGACATCTGCCTTCTGGTCCTCTGAGATACAGATGAATGTTACTTGTAAAAAATCAATCCTCATCCCAATACTTTCTGAGATACATACATGTAACAAAATTCACGTGAATTCTGACAACTAAAGACAGAAAAATAGAAGCCTGTATATCACAGCAAATGTTCTGCAGTGGTAGTAGTTCAAAAATAATTTTACATGGGAACACTTCGATTAAGTCAAAGTCAATAAAGACAAGAGGCTACAGTTTTGTGAATGAGTTGTGATAGTCACATGGTATTTTAAAACATACTATGAAATGTTCTGCAGAGATGGTGATGTAAACGTTTCAGTGTATTGTTTTTTTGCTTTTGTTCCTCCTTGTTGTGACATACGCATTGACTGCATAGACTACAATACTGAAGATTTGCTGATTGTGTTCTTGAATGTGACACTAAGTTTAGCGGCCGGCATAGTTCCAGTTAATACCTCGACGGACGGGGAAACCATTTCGAGTGAGCTGAACTGGAAAAGTAGGCAAAACCCACCAGAATAAGGTTCCACTGCAACTACAGTGAAGGAGAAACTGCACTGGCCGAAGGTTGCTCTTACAAAAGTACAAGACTGGAAGCCTCACTTATACAAAATTCTGCTTAACTACAAACAAAAAAAATCAACAATGACAAAATGAAAGTATTAACAAAATCTGGGATTCAATTCTGGCTCAAATATTTCTGTTCAGGTTCCTGGGTGCTGGCCCGCTGCGAGATTGCCTAAATGGCCCCAACTCTTCAAGTCTCCATGTATCCCCACCCTCTGCCGTTGACCTTGCAACACCCGGCTGGTCCGAGTCGGACTCGGCCACCTGGTTTGCACTGGCTGATGGGATGACAGTAGGAGTGATGCAAGGAGAGATGCGGAACGCTGGCCTTGCTCTGCTTTGTCCTCTGCCACTGCTGACCCTCAGCTACTGCGCTCTGCTGTGCTAGTGCCCTAGTCCCACAGGAGGGCAAGAGATGCAGGGACCAGAGGCAAGACATTCCAGTGGCCTCAGCTGAGCCGACCTCAGCCTAACCCAAGTGAGTGAGCCCAGCCAAGGCCATGAGAAACTCCGGCCAACCCACAGGGACCAGGTGCCACAGTCAGGCTGGCGGCCATCGACTGAATCCCAGACTCCGGAGGGGATGCAGTGCCACCGAGGCTGTGTGGTTGTTTTCACACCGCGTTATAAAACCAGCAGAGAATGCACACACCTCTAATACCCAGCCTCTCTTTGGAAAGACTTCTTACTGGAGAGCAGAAAATACCTCTGAGTGAATATACTTTTAAGCAAACACAATAAATATCATACCGTAAGTGAGGGGGATAATTATCACTTCCTCAGAGTATATAATCTTTACATTTGAGCTTTCAGGAAAAATGAAAAATGATTTGCATTAAATACCACAATTCCATAAAATGAACCCTTCTGTTATGTGTTCATTTTACACACTGGTGGTATTTAATGCATTTTCTTCCCTAAAGAGTTTTTTTGTTTTTTTTTTTTTTCACTGTTACCACCTTAAATTCTTTTTTGACAAAGAGTAGTGTAAGTCAATAGGCAAGTGTATCTCCTCTAATGAACCACGGATATCAATTCCACGATATTTAAACGACAAATACCTTTTTCTATTGGAGATCTTTCTCAGATTGAAGGCTGCTCATTGAGGTTATATTAGTGCTACTGCAAGTGTCTATGTATATGCGAAGAGCATACAGTGTATGGATTTTACACACGCACATTTATAGTGCAGAGATGACAGGTTTAGGCCTTCAGCGTATTTACTGAAAATATAAAATTTTATATTTATATATTTTTATCCCCGTTTGTGACATTGTGAATGTTTCAGAAATTCTAATAGTGTCAAATATGAATGTGTAAGAAATGACAACTTTCATCAGAAGTCTTCGGACAATTAAAGTTATCTACACTAATGAAAGGGAAAAGTTATAATTTCATCCTTGACACAGTACAATTTCCAACTATTTTCTGTGCAAGATTGCTTGTAAATCCCTTGACAGTCCTAAGCGTCATCAAATATAGATCAAAAATGTACCACCTGATAAAAGTCCAACATCTGGCACTTGCGAGAGTGGGAAATACTGTATCTTTTATCAGGCAAATTAGCTGGAGCAAAAAGGCTTTTGCTAAATCAGCCTCATGGAGGTTTCCATGCCAGAAAGTCTTACCTCAGTAGGTAATTGTTTCTTATCTATAAATTAGTACTAGGAAGAAAACCGCTGAGTTTCCTAGGCACATAAGCATTTTTACTGCTGTATAAATCTGAGCTGAATTAGAAAAGTGACAACGGACACACGGCCCTCACTGTTCTTGTGTCCTTGCTCTGCTCTTCCCCAGCTGAGATTCTACGGCACGTTACATACACTCCCTTATATACATCCTCAACTCACGTGCGTCTGTTTCTCGCACATCCAAGGGACAAAAGCTCAGCTGTGATTAAACCCAGGCCTTCACCAACCTCCTGTCTATCCCCCCGACGCAGCCAAAGAGCACATCACTAGCCCAACTCATCTCACTCTAAATCCATGACTGCTGTACTCATGGGGCCCTGGCGCACAACTGAATTCTCATGACGCATCCGTAGGCCATTCTCACTCCTTATCCTAGATCGACACTTCCTGTCTTCTCAAACCCCTGACCCCCTGCCTTGCCCTTCCCCTTCCCCATCCCCATTCCCCTCTGAAGACCCTGCTTCCTTTTCAGAGAAAACTGGAACAACCAGAAGCCAGCTCCCAGTCTCCCACCACGTGTACCAGTCCACCAACACCTCTGCCCATAGCCTCGGCCCTACCTCCTACTTCCACGGATAAACCGTCTCATGCCACCATCTAAAGCCACTGTGCATCAAATCCTGTCCCATCTCACCTACCCCAAGATCCTGTTCCAGCCATTTTCCCGTTCCCTCGGGGGTACCCAATTTCCCCTTCTAATCGCTCTTCTCCATCAGCATGCACTGCTATTTCCCTCATCTTAAAAAAAGGGCTCCCTGAGTCCACCCTCCAAGCGCTGCCCCATTTCTCTGCCCTCCGGTAAAAACGTGCCCTGCCCCCGCAAAGGAGTTGTCCTGATTCACTTTCTTCGCTTCCTCTCATTTTCCATCCAAGCAGGCGTTTCCACTCACCGCCATCACCCACGAGGTGATGAGTCCACGGGGAGGGGGTTCTCGGGCCTCACCTCACTGGCCCCGCCGGGACGTTTCACCCAGCTGCTTGCTCCGTCCCCTTTCGACCCCTTCCTGGCGCGGCGCCCAGGGCATCACGGGCCTCTGTGGTCCTGCCGCATCGGTGGCCGTTCCTCCTGGTTCCCCGAGCGTCGGCGCACCGCAGCCCCAAGGCTCGCCTTCCGGCCTCCCCTACTTCTCCCGTCCGCATCAGCCTCACGGCGTCGCATGTTTTATCCACGAGTTGACGACTTCCAGACCTCCATTTCCAGTCCCGACCTCTCTCCTGCACCCTGGACTCAACTACCCCACTGCCTGCTCCACGCCACCTCCTGGCTGTCTAATGGGACCGCACTGCAGTATAACCCAAACTAAACGGCTGATCTCTCCCTGCAAAACGTGCCCCTCCCGACCCGGCTGCTCCATCCTTCCAGGTCCTCTGGCCAAACACCTAAGGAGTCACGCTGCGCTGGCCTCTCTCATTTTCACAACCCACGTCCAATCCACCAACAACTCTTTGTTAACAGCCCCAGCTTCGAAACACACCCAGAATCCGACCAACTTCTTACCACCTCCATGACGCCCCTGAACTGCTGTCTCCTATGCGGTCTCTCTGCTTCCACCGCTGCCCTCTTGCAGCCTGTCTGCAACGCCATGGCCAAGGTAAGGAGCACGCAAGCTTATGTCGCTCTTCTGCCCCAAACCTCCAAGGACGTCCCATCGCTGGAGCGGACGTGAAGTCCCGGAAGAGCCTGCTAAGCTGCTCCGCCCATGCCCCGGCCCCCACTCTCTGATCTCTTCCCCCACCCCCACCCTGCTCCTCACTTATTCTATGCCGCAAAACTACCACGGTCCCTCCCCCGACCCCGGTTTCCCCAGCAAGTCGGGCAGCGTCCAGCCTGAGCGTTTGCACTTACGTCTCCTCTCGCTGGTACATTCTTCCCACCTGTGAGTCTTCCCTAAATGCCACCTTCCCAGTGGGCTTCTCCCTCGCCACCCACTGCAAACTCACTCTCCCTTCCCCAGTGTTCCCAATCCCATACCCCTCCCACAGTTATATATGCCTTATCTTTTACTCACTCATTTGTTTCTCATCTGTGTCCTTTTACTGCAACGTAAGCTCCATGAAGAAGGAAACTGTGGTCACTATGGTTTATTGCTGTATGCCAGTACTTGGCACACAGTAAGAATAAATCAGTATTTTTTAATCAGTCCATCAATTAAAATCTGACTCTAGATCAAGAAATATACTGTAGGTGAAGCTACGAGCATGTGCAAACATTTTAGGAACCATTTGGTTTTACAGAATTTGAAACAAACGGGAAAGACAGCATTAACTGGCCATATGCTTCTCAAGCTGAAGAATCTCATTTGAAGCACAGAGTGGTTACAAGGCCACACAGCTTTGAACACAGATAAAACTAGCGCACGATGCAAGAAAACACATTGGCAAATATGCATACATAGGAAAAGCAGTAACATTTGAGCTAAAGTTATCCAAGGACAGACTTCTCTTTTGTGACTAATTAAGCCAAATCATGCTTTTTATGAACCCCAAGGCAAGAAGAACACAGACACATATAGACGTTCAGTATGTGTGCATGTATTCTGTTGGCCAAAAACATCTTACGGAGAAACCCGAACGAACATTTTGGCCAACCCAATATGTTTATCATCATCTTTATATTTGCATATATATCAACAATATATATTTGGACACTTTAATAACAGGCTGCCAAGTTAACTTTCAGTGGTAGAATTTATTTGAATAGTTTAAAAAGTGTCAAGTCCTGTAATTAAGAACATGAAAAGATCTCTTAAATGTTTCATTTAGACTTAATCATTTGAGGGAAAAATTCTATTCCATAAATGTATTAGGCAAATCTGGGATTCAAGAAGGTCTTGAGATAGTCTTCACAAATGACAATGGTCTACTGAACTTAATATGTGATGAATGACATCACTGAGCGGCCTTCTCTTTGGTTGAATCGAAATCGACCAGATTATGAATGTCTGTACAATGTTCCGTAAGTCACACATACTTCCACCTCCATCACTGAGACATGCAGTGTATCAAGAGCAGCTCTGCACGAAGACGGCCTCACCTGATCATGCATCAGCGCTGCAATGTGTGTTGTTTTGCCTCCGGGGGCCGCACACAAATCTAGAATCTTCTCTCCAGGCTGAGGATCCAGAACATGACTTACTACAGCAGACGGCAAATTCTATAAGGAAAAAAAAATTAATTTGTCATCAGTGACTCAAGATCATTTTAAGTTTCAGAATCAGAGGACGTAAAGACACGACACATTAAAAACTGAACTCTAATATAAAGACACTAAAACACGTATGTGGCCACTGAAGATTCAGTGGTTCTCCATCTAGAGATGACAGTGACGCTTCACTCCTAACAAAGATAACGTTAATGCAATGGCCAAAGATGACAGAAATTTCCAATCCAACGTAATACGTTAAGAACCTTCTGGTATGCAATCAGTTGAAAGCATGAAATAGTCCCAGAGAAGAGGTTTCATTAAATATTTAAATGATGACAAAGTTTCCCTAAAACAATTTCATCTACTACCTTTCTCTACAGTATTTCTCAATCCTGGCTGCACGACAGAATCACCTGGTGAGTTCTGTCTTTTGTTGTTTTTAATGCGCAGTCATCTAGAATAGTTAAATCAGAATTTCTGGCAATAGGGCCAGACATCAGTGTTTTTAAGATCTCCCCAGGTGCTTTTAACATGCAGCTAGCTGTGCAACCTTGCTACTGCTACAGCCATTCTTAACCTTAGCTGCAAACTAGAACCACCTGGGAGAGCTTTTCAGCATCCTGACCCAGGCCCCACCCCAGCCAGACCAACTAAAGCCCATTCACGTGGTAGAGTCCAGGCAGCAGCATGTATTTAAAGCTCTCAGATTATCCAACCTCATCTGGCTTTTAAATCAGTTATTTCCAAGAAACCAGGCAATGAAAAGATCAACTTTGGAGCACCATTTTTGATTCCAGATAACCGAGAATGCAACTAGAATATAACTGAAAACAGCTGTTGTAAATATTTAAGTATTAAACCGTTCACTGTCAATCATTTCAATCGTGAAAGACATCAAAGGCGTTTCTGCAGTTCTGTGGATTGTGGTCAGACAAATCAAAAGTTTCCTTTGCGGTTTTGAAAAACCAAATAATACTGCACATTCGTAATTTTAATGATTGTGTGCGACACTCCAATTAACTTTATAAAGTACATCCTTGTGTAACTTCAACTGCTACATGAGAAATAATCAATTATCACCAGCCCTTTACAACCTCCTCTCCTCAACAAGGAACCCACAATGTGAAGCTTCCACGTTAGCTGTTGCAAACAAGTAACAGTACAGATCTGGGGATAATGGTTTCCAGAGAAAGGCAAGGCAAGAGGCATCAAAAAAAAAGAAAAAAACCCACAAATTTCACCAGGGATTTTCCCAAGTATATAACTCTACCTCTCTGTAAAGTACCTTCAATAATCGCACAGAATGGACGAAGTATTAGTTGCCTAACTCTGGGGCTTACAAGGTATTCAGCCAATCACCCTATGAACTACCTCATCTTCACAAGTTAAGAGGTTGCTGAACATCATTCAAGAACTGGTATCAGTGTTCTTCAGTTACAGCCAGTGCAGGCTTGTGATAATATATTCAAAGAGCCCAGCACAACACCACACTTTTTAAAAGGCTGGCAGGACTGCCCTAGTGGCGCAGTGGTTAAGAATCTGCCTGTCAATGTAGGGGACACAGGTTCGAGCCCTGGTCCGGGAAAATCCCACATGCCACGGAGCAGCTAAGCCCGTGCACCACAACTACGGAGCCTGTGCTCTAGAGCCCGAGCTCCTCAACAGGAGAAGCCACCGCAGTGAGAAGCCCGGGCACCGCAACGAACAGTAGCCCCCCTGCTCGCCGCAACTAGAGAAAGCCCGCGTGCAGCAAGGAAGACCCGACACGGCCAAAGATAAATAATAAATAAAATAGATAAATTAAAAAAAAAAAAGAAAAGCACTCTTGGGAACCGTTCCTCTAAAAAAAAATTTAAAGATAAAAATTAAATAAAAAATAGAAAGTAATAAAAAAGGCTGGCAGAGACTACTGAAGAGTCTACGTAACCGTGTATGACTTTATATTAGGTTATGCATCCTAACGGTTTACACCATCACTAATGTAGAATCAGAGGACAAATGTAAATCTGTTTTTCTATTTGTTCACCCCAGAATTAATCTCTGGATTTATAAAATGACTTTTGGTTACATACTAATCAGAGTAGAAAGCAAATGTCATCTACGCTTAAGTTAGGGTACAGATGCTACTACCTACCCATTATGCGACCTTATTCAAGAACCTGACCAGATCCGGCCTTCAGTATCTTCATGTTACATTGGTAATAATAATAAAATAATAAAAATGCCACCTAACAAGCAGACTGTAACAAATCATATGAGCTAATGTACATGAAAGTACATCATAAACTGGACAAGGGAAAATAAATTACTTGTTATATCACAGCAATTGATAACCATCTGACCAAAATCTGCTAGTAGTAAACCATGTGAATCTCACTCAGACTTACACATGGAAGACTTACATTTATAGCAAATGCATGCTTTATTTAGGAGTTAATAGTGGAAATGGAAAGCAATCATTACAATAAGCTACACTAAGTAGGTTGTTTTTTGTTTTTACAGCAGTTACAGACATTTTATAATAAGAAAAGTACAACCATATTTATTAAACTTGAGGGTAGGAAAGAGGAAGGAAAGCACATTCAGGAAGAAGCTCTCAAACTACAGCTCAGAACTGGTGCCCGAAAGAAATGACACAGACCCCGCCGTCTCACACGGTGGAGCCTTTCCTTTCCTAAGGGTGAGCCGGAGTCGCGGCAGCGCCCTGCGCAGGCCTTCTCACCCTACGTACTGTGCTTATTATCCTACGATAAGCACCGCTGGGCAAATGAAGGGAGAAAAGGTAGTTCATCACTTGAGAAAAAGAGAAAGTGCTTACTAAGCTTTTCCTTACTACTTAACCAAAGGTAGATCAGAAAACATAAATACACTGCAAAAAAAAAAGTTAATAGAAGCGAAAAAACAAACCCTTAGATTTCAAATAATTCGCTGAAGTATATTTCAGTGTCACTAAGTATTTTGCTTTTACAAATACGTACTTGTAAAAATAAGTAGCTAGGCAGTACGTTGTCAAATGAGGGGCTCAGATACACTGGGTCTGTCATTCTTACGCCTATGCCTCTGAAAAACAGGAAATCTAACATTACTCAGTATAAATTAGACAATCTACACAATCTCCATTTCTAAGAATATACGCAAGTAACAAGTCAAATATAAGATGTTATGCCTTTTTCAAACCTTTTTTACTCAACACCAAAATACTTTAAAGTATTCCCATGAAGTGTTTCTGCATTTTTACCCACAGTAGAGTAGGCCACTGGAAGCACTAAAAAGGATAAAGTCACATAAAATTTTCATTTGAGCACCACTGCATTCCTTTAGACATCTGCACGGACTAAAAAGTGAAGACCATCTGAGTCTTTATTCACTGATGCATTCTCACCTTTCTGGTAACAGATTTATGACCACTGTGATGAGATTTTCAATTCAACAAACATTTTGGGATCCCTTCAGTTTGCCAGGCACTATGCTCGGCACTTGTATGAAAAATAAAAACATATGTTAAGAATCATGCTGGTGATAAGCCATGACAAACGTGCCACACTGCTTCCCTCTCATCTCGTTCGGAGTAACTGCCCAGTACTGACACCATCCACAGGATGACCTCTGCCACCTCTGTCCCCAACTGTGAGTGGCAGTGGACCTGATCGGAGCAGGAAGGGCCAGGGCCCAGGATGGCCTGGTGGACGGGGATCCACTGAGACAAACCTCGCAGTCAGAGAGGCTGTCCAAGGGGACAGGAGGTACACGAGCACACTGTTAGAGAAAAGCCAAGCGTGGCCAGCTGCACAGGCCACAAGAGCGAGCGAGAAGACGGGGAAGCCAACGTGCTGTTCAGGGGTTACAGGGGCACGGGAAGGAGGACGCGGCCCGCACACACAGCATGCAGGTAAGTTCGGAGTTTATGAACTGACCGTGGCAAAGAAGCACCTACACAGACGTGTGTACCCTACGTGAGGTACTCACAACACTTCTGACACCACACGTGTGGGCTTCTCTCTCACCCACCAACTCTCCACCTCTCTGGACACCAAGCGGGTGCCCTACAATCCACTTAACTCCTGACAGACTGCCTGGGGTCGTCGTCAGAATCCACAGGTTCAGTCCAACAAGACTGGCCCCGCCCCAGATGCCAGCTGCGCCTCCCAGCGCGACCCGGCCTCGAGGCTGACTGGCTATGAATGTGGGGGCTCCTAGGCGCCCTCAGCTTCGACAATTCACCAGGATAACTCACAGAACTCAGGAAAACAAGTTACCTGTCTGCCTGCCAACCGGGCGCTTTGGGCACATGAAGGTGCCCAAATAAAAGGAAAGGCTATTAAATACGGGAAACGGTCACATGTAGTAACACTAATATATTTAAAAATAAGTCAACAGTAAACCACTGAAAAAAAAAATATATATATATACACACCCAAGATGGGCATCTTTTGTATTAAGAAAGGAAGCATTGTAAAATAATTCTGAATTTGTGTTGGTTGTAGATTGAGTGTACTGCTGAAAAATATTGGGTTCTTGTTTTCTGTTCTGTTTTTTTGTGTGCGCATGCGTGTGTGTGTGTTTGGGTATTTTTTTCTTTAACTGACAAGCCATGTTGAGAGGTCTTGGACCACTGCTTTTCCCCTATGTGAGTCAATACACAGTGCTGCTGTGTGTGTATATTTTGTGTGTGTATTTGCTAATTTTTATTAATTCTAGTTTTTCATTAAATAAGTTTGACTTTCTTTTCTGTAAAAAAACAAAAACAGAAACAAGAACTGATGACTTCACTTGCGGTCACCAGTTTACTATGAAGGATACAACTGGGGAAACAGCCAAACAGAAGGGATGCGTCGGGCAAGGCGTGAGAGGGAGCATGGATACACCACCCTCCCAGAACCTAGATGTGTTCACCAACCTGGAAGCTGTCCAAGCCCCTCGTTCAGTGGCTTTTAGGGAGGTTTCATCACATGGGCATGACTGATTAAATCACGGGCACTGGTGGCTAGCTCAGTCTCCATGCCCTCTCTCTTTCCCGGAGGCCTGGGATGAGGCACACGTGCCACCCTCTGATCACGTGCTTGGCTGCTCCGGCCAACAGCCCCGTCCTGAAGCTGCCAGGCGGGGGTACAGAGGCACTCTTACCGCTCCTGAGATCCCAAGGGCTTTGGGAGCTGTATGCCAGCAACCTGGGACATAGATCAAATTATTTATGTATTTCTTATTATGCCACAGCAGAGTAAGTTTATGCTGACCCTTAAGAGTGAAATAATTTCTGCAGGCATTTGTGGACTGTCACTGCAGTGGGTCTGACTACCAATGTTAACTCCTTCTTCTTCTTCCCATGCCTTTTACCCTCACTCATCTGTGCAACACTTGGTATCTCCAAATCTGCACCTTTCATCAGAGTTAAGCCTCCTCCTTGCTCCAGTCAGGGTCAAATCAAACCACTTCTTAGTTAAATAGTTCTTGCCCCTGAGCAGAAAATACACAAAAGAAACTTACGAAAATCACTGCCTCACTGTTCAAAAGTCAGTCCTTTGTTGAGACAACTGGGGCACTTACCTTGATCAACACCTTGCCCCCAGTGCAAGCATCTAGACCCACTACTGAATGCCTTGAATCATCGCTCAAGTGACTCTATCCTGCAGGGCTCCAGTCCTCTGCAAAATACTGAAACAAACACTTATACACCTGCCTTCCTAACCCAGTTCCCACCAGTGCTTCAAGCTCTGGCTCCCCTTGCACTATCTCCCTCTGACCACGCCGACCAGCACAAGAGTATCCATCTGTACAGTATTTAATTTAAAGTAACGTGACAAAATAATTTAAGCCAGTTATTGTTCAGGTATGGGCTGACATGTTTCCTTTGAAACTATTTCGGTACCATATATCTCCACATAATAATGTGAAATATAACACCCCATAGGATGAACAATCTGTTAGTAAACTAATCTATCTCTGAGTCTACTAATGATTCAACTCAGCTGGCATTCAAGAAACCAAAGGGCACAAATTCACTGACTGTACAAATGTACTGTTAAAAGAGTTGGTCCTAAGTTTTAAAAGAATATAAATAATAAACAGTGTCTAAATGCCACATTTCTTTGCTGTGGAAGCACACTTTTTCTCACATAGGCAGAGAAAAAAATCATAATGGCCTACCTGAATGATGAGTTTAACAATCAACAGTTTCTTGGTTTCCTAACAAGATGGAGAAGCAGTAGGACCAGAGCTCACCTTCTCTCATGAAAACATCAAAATCACAACTAACTGCTGAACAACCATCAACAAAAAAGGGCCAGAACCTACCAGTAAAGATATACCACTTCCAAAGACAAAGAAGAAGCCGCAGCGAGACAGCAGGAGGGGCACGTTCATGATACAATCAAATCCCGTACCCGCTGGGTGGGTGACACAGAAAATGGAAAATAATTATATCACAGAGGTTCTCCCACAGGAGTGAGAGTTCTGAACCCCATGTCAGGCTCCCCAGTCTGGGGGTCTGGCATCAAGAGGAGGAGAAGCCAGAGTATTTGGCTTTGAAGGCCAGTGGGGCTTGATCACAGGAACTCCACAGGACTGAGGGAAACAGGAACGCCACTCTTGGAGGTCGCATACAAGGTCTCATGCACACCAGGACCCAAGGGAAAAAGAGGTGACTTCATAGGAGCCTGGGCCAGACCTACCTGCTGGTCTTGGAGGGTCTCCTGGGGAGGGAGGGGGCAACTGCGGCTCACTGTGGGGACAAGGACACTGGTGGCAGAGGTACTGGGGAGCACTCAATGGCATGAGCTGTCCTGGAGGCCACCATTTTGAAGCCAAGACCTGACCCCACCCAACAGCCCTTAGGATATAGTACTGGGATTCCTCAGGCCAAAAAAACAAACAGGGTGGGAATACAGCCCCACCTATCTGCAGACAGACTGTTTAAAGTCTTCCTGAATCCACAGCCACCTCTAAACACAACACTTGACATGCCCTACCCACCACAACCCAGCTCCACCCACCAGTGGGCAGCCACCAGTCCCTCCCACCAGGAAGCCTGCACAAGCCTCTTAGACCGGCTGCACCCACAAGGTGGCACACACCAAGAGGAACTACAATCCTGCAGCCTGTGGGACTGCAAACACAGGGTTACACAAAATGAGACAGCAGACGAATATGTTCCAGACAAAGGAACGAGATAAAACACCAGAAGAACTAAGTGAAGTGGAGACAGGAAAAGAATTCATAGTAGTGACAGTAAAGATGATACAAGATCTCAGAAAAAGAATGGTGACACAGACCAAGAAGATACAAGAAATGTTTAAGAAAGAGCCAAGAGATTTAAACAACGGAGTTGAACAATGAGGAAGAAGAATGGATAAGTGAGCTGGAAGACAGAATGGGGTAAAGCACTGCCATGGGACAGAAAAAAGAATGTTTCAGAGAGCTCTGGGACAACATTAAAAACACCAACATGGGCTTCCCTGGTGGTGCAGTGGTTGGGAGTCCGCCTGCCGATGCAGGGGACGCGGGTTCGTGCCCCGGTCCGGGAGGATCCCGCATGCCGCGGAGCGGCTGGGCCCGTGAGCCATGGCCGCTGGGCCTGCGCGTCCGGAGCCTGTGCTCCGCAACGGGAGAGGCCACAGCGGTGAGAGGCCCGCGTACCGCAAAAGAAAAAAAAAAAAAAAAAAAAAAACCAACATTCACATTATAGGGGCCACAGAAGGAGAAGAGAGAAAGGACCTGAGAAAATATTTGAAGAGATAATACCTGAAACTTTCCTTAACATGGGAAAGAAAACAGTCACCCAAGTCCAGGAAGCACAGAGTCCCATACAGGATAAACCCAAGGAGGAACACGCCGAGACACATATTAATCAAACTGCCAAAAATTAAAGGCAGAGAAAATATTAAAAGTAAAAAGGGAAAAGCAACACATAAAATACAAGGGAATCCCCATAAGGTTATCAACTGATTTTTCAGGAGAAACTCTGCAGGTCAGAAGGGAGTGGCACAATATATTTAAAGTGATGAAAGGGAAAAACCTGCAACCAAGAATACTCTACTCAGCAAGGCTCTCATTCAGATTTGACAATCAAAAGCTACAAGAATTCAGCACCACCAAACCAGCTTTACAACAAATGCTAAAGGAACTTCTCTAGACGGAACAGAAAAAGCCACAACTAGAAACAAGAGAATTACTAATCGAAAAGCTCACCAGTAAAAGCAAACATAAAGGTAGGAAATCATCCACACATAAATATGATATCAAAACCAGCAATCGTGAGGAGAGTACAAATGCCGGATACCAGAAACGCACTGGAAATTAAGAGACCAGCAACTTAGAACAATCTTGTATATATATATATAAAAGTCATGGGAACCGCAAACCAAAAATCTACGATACACACACAAAAAATAAAAAGCAATCCAAATGCAACATTAAAGATGGTCATCAAATCACAAGAGAAAAGAACAAAAGAAGAAAAGAGACCTACAAAAACAAAACAATTAACAAAATGGCAATAAGAACATACATATCGATAATTACCTTAAATGTAAGTAGATAAAAGCTCCAACCAAAAGACACAGACTGGCTGAATGAATATAAAAACAAGACCCAAATATATGCTGTCTACAAGAGACCCACTTCAGATCTAGGGATACATACAGACTGAATGTGCGGGGATGGAAAAAGATATTCCATGCAAATGGAAATCAAAAGAAAGGTGGAGTAGTGATACTCATATCAAACAAAATAGACTTTAAAATAAAGACTGTTACAAGAGACAAAAAAGGACACTACATAATGATCAAGGGATCAATCCAAGAAGAAGATATAACAACTGTAAATATATATTCACGCAACACTGGAGCGCCACAATATATAAGGCAAATGCTAACAGCCATAAAAGGAGAACTCGACAGTAACACAGTAATAGTAGGGGGACTTTAACACCCCACTTTCACCAACAGACAGATCATCCAGACAGAAAATCAATAAACACAGGCCTTAAATGACACATTAGACCAGGTGGACTTGATTGATTATGTACAGAGCATTCCATCGGAAAGCAGCAGAACACACGTTCTTTTCATGGGCACATGGAACAATCGCCAGGATTAACCACATGCTGGGCCATAAATCAAGCCTCAGTAAATTTAAAAAAATTGAAATCATATCAAGCATCTTTTCTGACCACAACACTATGAGATTAGAAATAAATTACAAGAAAAAAAACTGTGAAAACACAAACACATGGAGGCTAAACAATATGTTACTAAACAACCTAATGGATCACTGAAGAAATCAAAGAGAAAATCAAAAACTACCTAGAGACAAATGAAAACAAAAGCACAACGATCCAACACTTATGGGACACATCAAAAGCAGTTCTAAGAGGGACTATCTTACCTCAGGAAACAAGAAAAATCTCAAATAAACAACCCAACCATACACCTAAAGCAACTAGAGAAAGAAGAAGAAAACCCAAAGTTAATAGAAGGAAAGAAACCATAAAGATCAGAGCAGAAATAAATGAAATAAGGACGAAGAAAACAAAAGGAAAGATCAATGAAACTGAAAGCTGGTTCTCTGAAAAGGTAAACAAAACTGATAAACCTTAGGCCAGGCTCATCAAGAAAAAGATGGAGAGGGCTCAAATCAATAAAATTAGAAATGACAAAGGAGAAGTTACAATGGACACTGCAGAAATACAAAAGATCATAAGAGACTACTACAAGCAACTATATGCCAATAAAACAGACAACCTAGAAGAAATGGGCAAATTTCTATAAAGGTACAATCTCCCAGGACTGAACCAGGAAGAAATAGAAAATATGAACAGACCAATCACAAGTACTGAAATTGAAACCGTGATTAAAAAAATTCCAACAAACAAAAGGCCAGGACCAGATGGCTTCACAGGCAAATTCTATCAAACATTTCCATGAGTTAACACTTATCCTTCTGAAACTCTTCCAAAAAACTGCCAAGGAAGGAACACTCCCAAGTTCATTTTACAAGGCCACCGTCACCGTGATACTAAAACCAGACAAAGATACCACAAAAAAAAGAAAATTACAGGCCAATTATCACTAATGAACATACATGCAAGAAATCCTGAACAAAATACTAGCAAACCAAATCCAACAATACGTTAAAAGGATCATACACCATGATCAAGTGGGATTTATCCCAGGGATGCAAGGATTCTTCAACATCCGCAAATCAATTAGTGTGACACATCACATTAACAAATTGAAGAACAAAAACCATATGATCATCTCAATAGATGCAGAAAAAGCTTTTGACAAAATTTATGATAACCCATTTATGATAAAAACTCTCCAGAAAGTGGGCATAGAGGGAACCTACCTCAGCATAATAAAGGCCACATATGACAAACCCACAGCTAACACATTCTCAATGGTGAATAGCTGAAAGCATTTCCTCTAAGATCAGGAATAAGACAAGGACGTCCACTCTCACCACTTTTATTCAACATAGTTTTGGAGGTCCTAGCCACAGCAATCAGAGAAGAATGAATGAATAAATAAATAAATGGAATCCAAAATAAACAAATAAATAAATGGAATCCAAATTGGAAAAGAAGTAGTAAAACTGTCACTGTTTGCAGATGACATGACACTATACATAGAAAATCCTAAAGATGCCACCAGAAAAATACCAGAGCTCATCAAGGAATTCGGTAAAGTTGCAGGATACAAAATTCATATGCAAAAATCTCTTGCATTCCTATACACTAACAACAAAAGATCAGAAAGAGAAATTAACAAAACAATCCCATTTGCCCTTGCAACAAAACGAATAAAATATCTAGGGATAAACCTACCTAAGGAGGCAGAAGACCTGTACTCTGAAAACTATAAGACACTGATGAAAGAAACTGAAGATGACACAAACAGATAGAAAGATATACCATGCTCTTGGGTTGGAATAATCAATAATGTCAAAATGACTATACTACCCAAGGCAATCTATGGATTCAATGCAATCCCTATCAAATTACCAATGGCATTTTTCACAGAACCAGAACAATAAATTTTAAAATTTATATGGAAACACAAAAGACCCCAAATAGCCAAAGCAATCCTGAAAAAGGAAAACAGATCTGGAAGAATCAGACACCCTGACTTCAGACTATACTACAAAGCTACAGTCATCAAAGCTATACGATACTGGCACAAAGACAGACTTGTAGATCAAAGGAACAGGATAGAAAGCTCAGAAATAAACCCAAGCACTTATGGTCAATTATTCTATGACAAAGGAGGCAAGACAATACAATTGAGAAAATACAGTCTCTTCAATAAGTGGTGCTGGGAATACTGGACAGCTACATGTAAAAGAATGAAATTAGAACATTTTTTAACACCATATACTAAAATAAACTCAAAATGGATTAAAGACCTAAATGTAAGACCTGATACTATAAAGCTCTTAGAGGAAAACATAGGAAGAATACTCTTTGACATAAACCACAGCAATATCTTTGTGGATCCACCTCCTAGAGTAATGAAAATAAAAACAAAAGTAAACAAATGGGACCTAATGAAACTTCAAAGCTTTTGTACAGCAAAGGAAACCATAATCAAAATGAAAAGACAACCCACAAAGTGGGAGAAAATACTTGCAAATGATGCGACAAGGGATTAATCTCCAAAATATACAAACAGCTCATGCAGCTCTATTTCAAAAAAACAAACAACCCATTCAAAAAATGGGAAGATCTAAACAGACATTTCTCCAAAGACGACATACCAATCAATGGCCACGAAAAGATGCTCAAAATCATTAATTATTAGAGAAATCAAAACTACAATGAGGTATCACCTCACACCAGTCAGAATGGCCATCATCAAAAAGTCTACAAACAATAACTGCTGGAGAGGGTGTGGTGAAAAGGGAACCCTCTTGCACTGCTGGTGGGAATGTAAATTGGTGCAACCACTATGGAGAACAGTATGATGGTTCCTTAAAAAACCAAAAATAGAGCCACCATATGATCCAGCAATCCCACTCCTGGGCATGTATCTGGAGGAACTCATTCTTCAAAAAGGTACACGCAGCCCAATATTCATTGCAGCACTATTTACAATAGCCAAGGCATGGAAGCAACCTAAGTGTCCACTGACAGATGAATGGATTAAGAAGATGTGGCACATATATACAATGGAATATTACTCAGCCATTAAAAAAAATGAAATAATGACATTTACAGCAACATTGATGGACCTAGAAATTATCATACTAAGTGAAGTACGTCAGACAGAGAAAGACAAATTTCGTATATCACTTATATGTGGAATCTAAAAAAATTATACAAATGAACGTATTTACAAAACAGAAACAGACTCACAGACTTAGAGAATGCCCTATGGTTACCAGAGGGGAAAGGTGTGGGGGGAGGGAAAGATTGGAAGGTCGGGATTACCATGTACCCATCACTATGTCTAAAACGGATAACCAACAAGGACCTACTGCATGCATAGCACAGGGGACTCCGCTCAATACTCTGTAATAACCTACACGGGAAGAAAGTATGGAGAAGAATAGATATGTGTATACATATGACTGAATCACTTTGCTGTCACCTGAAACTACCTCAACATTGTAAATCAACTGTACTCCAATAAAAAATAAAATTTTTTTTTAAACTCAACAGTTTCTTAAAAGATGGCTGCCTCCTACTCCCACCAACAAAGAAAACAGTACTCAGAAACCTGTGGACCCAGTTACTGGAACCACCACGTCGAATAAGAGGATAAAGCAAGTACCACTAATAACGAGCTAAAGGAAGCAGTCAAGCTATCAACTCCCCATTACAGACCCAAAGGTTAACACAGCAGATGTATGCATAATCTTCAGAAGGCGCTCCAAGGAGAAGACAGTATTTGTTCTTGGCCATTTGGAAAGTACCACTATCTCTAGGTGGAGAGGATAGCCTATTTCCTTAGAAGAATTAATTTCAACTATAAATCCAAATGGTTTTAATATAAAAAACTGTCCCAGGAATCAGGGATGTGGCTCTGTCCTAGCAGGATAAATTCACAGCTTTCAACTATAAACTAGAAATCCAAATTGCTTTAATATAAAAAACTGTCCCAGGAATCAGGGATGTGGCTCTGTCCGAGCAGGATAAATTCACAGCTTTCAGCATGTTTCCATCAGCTGTCAACTTTGGAGTAACAGAGCTGTCCACAGGATTCCTAAAACAGCCTGAAAACACGAGGCGAAATAAGACACAAATGAACCTACCTACAAAATAGAAACAGACTCATAGACATGGAGAACAGACTTGTGGTTGCCAAGAGGGTGGGGATTGGGGAGGGGGTGGACTGGGAGGTTGGGGTTAGCACATGTAAGCTATTACATACAGAATGGATAAACAACAAGGTCCTACTGTACAGCACAGGGAACCATATTCAACATCCTGTGATGAACCATCATGGAAAAGAATATAAAAAAGAATGTATATGTATAACTGAGTCATTTTGCTGTACAGCAGAAATTAACACACTATAAATCAACTATACTTCAATTTTTAAAATTATAAGAGGGCTTCCCTGGTGGCGCAGTGGTTGAGAGTCCGCTTGCCGATGCAGGGGACACGGGTTCGTGCCCCGGTCCGGGAGGATCCCGCATGCTGCGGAGCGGCTGGGCCCGTGAGCTATGGCCGCTGAGCCTGCGCTCCGCAACGGGAGAGGCCACAGCAGTGAGGGGCCCGCGTACCGCCAAAAAAAAAAAAAAAAAAAAAAAAAAAATTTAAAAATTATAAGAAACTGGACTGTCCACCAATTTAATTTATTCAGCATCTGTAGCAACTGGAGATGATTTTAACATAACTTGGATTTTAATTCAGTGTAAGTCCGAACATTAATTTTTGACCACAAGTATTCATGTGAGTACTGGCTTCCTGGTAAATTTTTTAGTTAAATATTTTTTCTCTTTTTAATATTAAAGCCATAAGCTTTTCTTTGCCCACAGACTGTTAAAAAAAGATCTGGAGAGGTGGTCTAATTCATCCTTTATCAACATAAGTAATGTTTTCCAAAGATACAAAACTTTTCAACTTAATATACAATAGGCTCCTTAATCTGAGCATTTACTCTTTTACCTAAAAGGATATTTCCCCCTCAAAAATGGCAATATGGGTTAAAGTATTTTCCAGTTGAATTTATACTAAAAAAAAAATCATTCATATAATGCAACTAGATAGATAGATTTTTTTAAGGTCAGTGAAGTGTATTTCCATTAATAGAAAACAGAGTTAAGGCAGCCACATATATATCTGGACTAAAAACCCCTTTGCTCATTAAAGTTTTCTAGATATATTTTTTACATTGTTTTTCATTTTCTTTGAACCACAGGTGCTTATTTCCCCCAAATGGCATTTGCTGACATACTTCAGTTCAGGGAGCCTGCTGAAGATCTCTTTGCGGCTTAGTTCAGAAATCCCATTTCCAAGAAATATTTTTGTTCCATCAAATTCTTTGGCTCCTTTCTTACATTTGCCTTTAATATCAGAGTACACGGAAACAACATCTCCACCTTTCATAACTAGAGAAAGAAGAAAATCATATCACACTGATCTATCTGTACGTTAGCAGAATAGTGAAAATTCTTTAAGCTTTAAGTCTTCAAGCTTTAAGACTGGGGACGCCTAGGGGCATCAGTAGTGGGCATGAAGCAGACTGACCCATCTCACTGTAACCCCTAATAGAAAATGTAACTTTTTACTTTCAAACGTTTGCCAACAATAAATCGAACTGATGCTTTTTTTCCCCTAGGAAAACAAAGATACAGAACAGTCTTCAAAACATCTGACTTCAGCTGGAAGTCTTTAGCTGAGCAGAAAAGGAAGGATATCTTCTATTTAAATTATTTTTCCCAAACCTAACATTCCCTAAGAGGGTAAATTAAGAATACTAAGATTCATCCCAATATTTAAGATTCTAGGCTCCGAATGTTCCCCTCACAAATGACAGGACAGCAGCCTGAGGTTTTAGGGCAACAGAGTAAAGAATACAAAACAAAATTTCACTGACATCTTACGCTCTATTCATCAGTCCTGATCCTGTAAACATCATCACACACGTCCTCAAAGGGAATAAAAGAAATGGGCACAAAACTCATATACGGATGCCTAACTTGTTAGTCCTTATCAGATATCTCTCTCAACCGGCTATACTAAATGCAAAACTTGGAAAATATCTTTATTAAAGTAAATCTGAAATGTACCTGAGTGATGATTTAATAAATTTTCCATTTGATGATACACATAAATTTTAGTGGCTGTTCTACAGAGAAACCTCAACATTATACTCACATTTTGAGGCTGACACAATTCCTGGAACATAGACGTGGGCTCCTCGTAAGACTGCATTGCCACACTGGGCTCCAACAATAACTTCACAGGGCTGTTGTTTTATATTATTCCTAGGGATGCAAGATGAGAGAAAGTGAACAGTGATACACCTCCAACGCCTATCAACCTTTTCAGTGTTTCAATCTGAACCCTAAGTAAATAACCTCTTTGGTCTTCACCGTCCCATAGGAATGCCACTAATGAACAAATGAGAAAAAGCTGAAAAAAGATAAATACGGAAGAAATAGTTTTTTTTAAAAAATTACAAAGAAGATGGACACTTGAGAAAAAGAAAACAGAAAGAGGATCCTATTGCAAGATAGTAAGTGGCACCAAAAACTGCTTCATCAAATACAACTAGTGAATATAACAAAAAAGAAGCAGACCCACAGATATAGAGACCAAAGTAGTGGCTACCAGTGGGGAGCGGGAAGTGGGGAAGGGCAAGAAAGGAGTAGGGGATTAATAGGTACAAACTATTAGGTATAAAATAAGCTACAAGGATCTATTATATAATACAGGGAATACAGCCAATATTTTTTTCTTTATTGAAGTATAGTTGATTTACAATGTTGAGTTAGTTTCAGGTATACAGCAAAGTGATTCAGTTTTATATAGATAGATATACAGATATAGATATTTCTTTTTCAGATTCTTTTCCTATATAGGTTATTACAAAATATTGAATATAGTTCACTATGCTATACAGTAGGACCTTGTTGTTACCTATTTTATATGCAGTAGTGTGTATCTGTTCATCCCAAACTCCTGATTTATCCCTCGCCCACCCCCTTTCCCCTTTGGTAACCATAAATTTGTTTTCTATGTCTCTAAGTCTATTTCCATTTTGTAAATAAATTCATTTGTATCATTTTTTTTTAGATTCCACATGTAAGTGATATCATACGGTATCTGTCTTTCTCTTTCTCACTTACTTCACTTAGTATGATAATCTCTAGGTCCATCCATGTTGCTGCAAATGGCATTATTTCAGCAAAATAGCCAATGGTATAGCCAATATTTTGTAACTATAAATGGAGCATAACCCTTAAAAATTGTGAATCACTATACTGTACACCTGTAACTTATATTGTACATCAGCTATACCTCAATTTAAAAATAATTAGGCAGGATTGAGGTCACAGGAAATGACACACAGGCTAGAACAGGAAAAGGGACCCCTTGGGGCCCAGCTCTGATGCGTTTCATGTTAGAATGGACATGATCAAGTGTTTCTATTCTAATCACCCAATGAAGCTTTATGTGGATTAAAATCACAACCCCCAAAGGAAAAATAAAAAACTGCTTCACCATTTAACAAGCATTACTGTTTCATAACAGCATTAGGAGAGAAGAGAAATAAAGTCCCTGCCTTCAAAGACTAAAACAAACATACGAAGCATTCAAAAGTATTTCTAAAGTGGTAGATTGGTGCACAGTAAGTTATTAATATTTTAAACTAGACAAAGGTAAGTCTTCTTTTCTTCCTTTACTATCCAGCTTTTTTGAGTGCTCTCCAAATTCTCACCTCCTATCCATTCCTCAAATCACTGAAGCCTGGGTCTCACTTCCAACACTCAGAGCGGCCTTTTTCAAAAGTCAGGAGTGCCTATGTGATTACCCCAAACAAACATCTTGAGCACTGCATGTCTGATGGGCTTCCCTGGTTGGCAACATTTCACAAGTGCTGTCATAACTCCTTGCTGGGGAAATTAAGTGCATTTTCTTCCCATGATCTCCAAATGATCAAACCTCAGTAAACTTCTCAGCTTTATCCTCCTTCCTGGTCCCACACTCTCACTGCCCATTCTCTAGCTGTCTCTAGAAGAGGTTCATTCCCCCAGGTTCTAAAGCATGCCAAGCAGCTCATCTCACTCTGAATCCTAAACCTTGGCAATCTCATGATCTCAATAATCACAAAAATTACCTACATATTTTTTTAATTTTATTGAAGTATATTTGATTTACAATGTTGTGCTAATTTCTGCTGTATAGCAAAGTGATTCAGTTATACACATATATATTCTTTTTCATATTCTTCTCCATTATGGTTTATCAGAGGATACTGAATA
The DNA here is from genome assembly GCF_949774975.1 of Lagenorhynchus albirostris. Taxonomy (NCBI): domain Eukaryota; kingdom Metazoa; phylum Chordata; class Mammalia; order Artiodactyla; family Delphinidae; genus Lagenorhynchus; species Lagenorhynchus albirostris. The sequence continues at coordinate 188,686,634 of NC_083095.1, forward strand.
TAACTCACTGTGCTATACAGTAGGACCCTGTTGTTTTTCTTTAAACACTTTACCAACAAAGCACATTTTTTTTTTATACAGCAGGTTCTTATTAGTCATCCATTTTATACACATCAGTGTATACACGTCAACCCCAATCGCCCAATTCATCACACCACCACCACCACCACCCCCACCGCTTTCTCTCCTTGGTGTCCATACGTTTGTTCTCTACATCTGTCTCAATTTCTGCCCTGCAAACCGGTTCATCTGTACCATTTTTCTAGGTTCCACATACATGCGTTAATATACAATGTTTTTCTTTCTGACTTACTTCACTCTGTATGACAGTCTCTAGATCCATCCATGTCTCAACAAATAACCCAATTTCATTCCTTTTTATGGCTGAGTAATATTCCATTGTATATATGTACCACATCTTCTTTATCCATTCATCTGTCAATGGGCATTTAGGTTGCTTCCATGACCTGGCTATTGTAAATAGTGCTGCAGTGAACATTGGGGTGCATGTGTCTTTTTGAATTATGGTTTTCTCTGGGTATATGCCCAGTAGTGGGATTCCTGGGTCATATGGTAGCACTACTTTGTTTTTTAAGGAACCTCCATACAGTTCTCCATAGTGGCTGTATCAATTTACATTCCCACCAACAGTGCAAGAGGGTTCCCTTTTCTCCACACCCTCTCCAGCACTTGCTGTTTGTAGATTTTTCGATGATGCCCATTCTAACTGGTGTGAGGTGATACCTCATTGTAGTTTTGATTTGCATTTCTCTAATAATTAGTGATGTTGAGCAGCTTTTCATGTGCCTCTTGGCCATCTGTATGTCTTCTTTGGAGAAATGTCTATTTAGGTCTTCTCCCATTTTTGGATTGGGTTGTTTGTTTTTTTAGTATTGAGCTGCATGAGCTGTTTATATATTTTGGAGATTGATCCTCTGTCCATTGATTCGTTTGCAAATATTTTCTCCCATTCTGAGGGTTGTCTTTTTGTCTTGTTTATGGTTTCCTTTGCTGTGCAAAAGCTTTGAAGTTTCATTAGGTCCCAGTTGTTTATTTTTGTTTTTATTTCCATTACTCTAGGAGGTGGATCCAAAAAGATCTTGCTGTGATTTATGTCAAAGAATGTTCTTCCTATGTTTTCAGGACCTTGTTATTAACCCACATATTCTAATGATTAGCCTTTCCAGACTGATTACCTGCAGGTAGCTATATATACATGTCCCACAGTTATTTCAAACTCAACAAGTCCTGAACAACGTTATGATTCTCTGACCCACTCCTCAAATCCTTGCTAACACCCCAATGCTTCTCATCCTCCTATGTTTCCAGTCTTGAACAAAGTGCCATTATCTATCTGAATAGCCAGACTGGAAAGCCTGGCATCATCTTAAATCTCTTCTTCCTAAAACTTCTAACATTCACTGAGTTATCAAGTGATGCCACCTCTAATTCTCTGACAGGTCTTCCGGGCCCATCCCCTGACATCAGACGTGCGTCACCTCTTAACCTGATCACTGAGATAGCTTCCACGTTTTACCTTTGGTTGCTTTCAGATGCTCCTGATGTCTCTGGTGTTCTTAAGTTCCATTCTGAAGTACCTAGATATGGATTTATCTTTACTTTTGGCTTCAGACACTGTATTCCTTAAATCTGACTTTCATCAATTCTGGAAAATTCTTTGTCATTATATTTTTGAATACTGTCTTTCCCCATTATTTCTAATCTATACATCTGGGATTCACTAGAAACGTGTAGTGCCTTTTCATTCTTTTTTCCATGACTCAGTTTCATACTTTCAATTGCTTTACCTTCTTTACCTGCTGCATTCTGGGTAATTTCCTATGAGTCATCCTCTAGTTCATTAATTCTCTCATCTGTTGGGTCTAATCTTCAGTTTGGCTCATTGAATGAGTTTTTAATTTTAATGATATTTTTATTTCTAGAAATTCTTTTTCAAATCTTTTTTTCACTCTTAGGGTCTTTTACGTTTTAGATTCTTCCTTTGTTTTTTATCATTTCAAGGAGACTGATTTTACAGTCTCTACCAGTTAGCTCTATTTGCTACAGTTCTGGGGGAATCTAATCCCTTCAGTTTGTTGTATACACTGAAGGGAATCTAATCCCTTCAGTTTGTTTGTTCTGGGGGAATCTAATCCCTTCAGTTTGTTGTTGGTCTTCAAAGGTGCATGGCCTGGGCTGACGGGTGTCACTCCAGAGTGGTTTCAAGCATCCCAGGAACTCACTTAGGATCCAATTTTTATGTTAATTTCCCAAACTGCAGGTTTCCAGACCACTTGGGTGGTATGAATTTGAATTCCAAGCCCTTATAGGTATGAAACCTCTGAGTTCTGCATCTCAGATTTTTTTTCCTCCAACTAAAAACTCCAAGGCAAGAGCGATCCAAATCCTAATTACTGCCTTGTACTGACTGCTGGACGTTTCTCACCTCCTAGCACCAGAATCCTCTTGTTAAAACCAAACACCCACCAGGGGACTTCCCTGGTGGCACACTAGTTAAGAATCCGCCTGCCAATGCAGGGGACTGCATTGGGTTCAAGCCCTGATCCGGGAAGATCCCACATGCTGCAGAGCAACTAAGCCCGTGCGCCACAACTACTCAGTCTGTGCTCTAGAGCCTGCGAACCACAACTACCGAGCCCGTGTGCCTAGAGCCCATGCTCCACAACAGGAGAAGCCACTGCAATGAGAAGCCCGTGCACCGCAACGAAGAGCAGCCCCCGCTCACCACAACTAGAGAAGGCCCGTGTGCAGCAAAAGAAGACCCAATGCAGCCAAAAATTAATTAATTAAATTTTTTTAAAAAGCCAAAGCCCCTAAATTCAGGGGACCAAGCATTTTCTCCCTCAAATCCCCCAACCCTTAATCTTAGCTCACACTTACTGCTCTGTTTTCAGTTACTCTTCATTCTAACCACTGAATATTTCACTTACGTTCTTAATCACTCCACTGTGCATTTTATGACCTTTTAGTCAGTATTCCTAGTCCTATGTAGCAGAAACATCCTCAAGTTATCTAGTTCACTGTAGTGCTGGGAATAAAAGACTGAATTGTTCCCTAACTTGGCTCCAGTTTTGCAATTCATCTTCTTTTGAAAAAAGTGTTTAAGCTTTTTTGGCTGTAACCCAGGGTAAGAAATGCACTTAAATCACATCCCAGTACACATGTGTATACACACACATACATTTATAGCAAACATTTCACAAAATACCTTATTATGTACAATCCAATATATTATAAAATACCCCATTTCTTTTTTTAAAAAAAGCCCATAGGGCTTCCCTGGTGGCACAGTGGTTGAGAGTCTGCCTGCCGATGCAGGGGACACGGGTTCATGCCCCGGTCCGGGAAGATCCCACATGCCGCGGAGCGGCTGGGCCCATGAGCCATGGCCGCTGAGCCTGCGCGTCCGGAGCCTCCACAACGGAAGAGGCCACAACAGTGAGAGGCCCGCGTACAGCAAAAAAAAAAAAAAAAAAGCCCATAAAAAACCAATTACATTCATTTCACAACCTACTAATGGGTCATGATCTACATGCAGTTTGGAAAACATACCTTTATGCTACTACCAGTATTGTATTTCTAAAATCATGACTGTAATAAAAATTATTTGACTCCTATATTCTATGCAAAAAACACTCCTTAGTTTAAAAGCAAAACCCCTTTACATTTCACATCTACCTCTCCTAACTACTTCAGCATCTTCTTTCACCAATCTGAGAACTGATTAGCCAAACTGATCACTTTTGTCATGAACCACCATCTATTTTCACACCTCTGTACTTTTTGCATATGTTCTCTATCTCACATACCCTTACCTACTTTATCTCCTCATCCACCTAATTCTTACTCACCTTCAAGGCTCAACTGAAGTTACATCTATTGGGAGAAAACCTTTACCCACTTCTTTGCACTCAGCCCTTCTTCTTCTATGCTCTAATGGTATTTAATTCATACCCCTACCACGGCATCTGTTGCATTTTGACTTGTACCAATATTCCCTGCTTTTAGAAACTATGTTTCATCCATCTTTATAACATCTTTGGGTCTCACACATAGCACCAATTCAAAAAATACCTTGTGAAATGGAACCCTGTAGTGTTAATCAGAAAGTTTTTATGAGAATAACCATTTCATGGCGAGAAGAGAATGGGAGACCACAAAGATGAGTCTTAACACAGTGGGCCAGAACTGCTATCCTTTCTTTGGAAGGCCTGGTGACAAGGCTGGTCCTTGGCTAGTGTTTTGGAACTTAGAATCAGGGGAGTTCCCACTATGAACTGATAAGGATAGCTCACTGTGCCTACACTGTTTGTAACAATGTATTTGTAAACAAATAATATGGTTTACGGTGGACACTGAGTTTCCTTCTGGGAGGCTGGAATCTGGGTAAATACCAGGCAGGAGGTACCCACACAACCTGCCCTGAATGAAAATCCTGGATGCCGTGTCTCATTAGAGCTTCCCTGGCTGGTGACATCTCACATATATGTTGTCAAGCTCGTTTACTGATGGAGTTAAGTGCACCGTGTATGACTCCGCTGGAAAAAGACCCTACAGCTTGCAAATGGTTTTCCCTAGACCTCATCCCATGCACCTTTTATTTTGCTGATTTTCCTTCAGATCCTTTCACTGATTAAATCATAGGCACGCATATGATTATATGCCGAGTCCTCTGAGCCCTCCTAGGGAATCACAGAGCCAGGGAGCGGTCTTGGGGATCCCTCAACACAAGAAGTAATCGTATAAAAATGTAAGATAGCATATGCAAGTGTCAGGGTGTATGTCCGCTTCACGGAAATTTCAGCAAGGAAATGTAAAAGTTGACATAGGGCCATAAAAAATACTAAAAGCTTGATTTTTATTGAACTGTTTCTAAATAAAGGAGTGAAGCAACATTAAAGAAAGATGATTTTCCAATTGAACAGTAATAAAGATTGGAGGAAAAATAGTAAGAAGGTACTTAATTGCACACAGCCAAAAATAAAAATAAATAGTAAAATAAACATTAAAAAAATACTCGTATCAATGTAGAAAACAAACTTATGGTCATGGGGGGAGAAGAACGATAAATTGGGAGATTGGGATTGACATACACACACTACTATATATAAAATAGATAACTAATAAGGACCTACTGTATACACAGGGAACTCTACTCAATACTCTGTAATGACCTATATGGGAAAAGAATCTAAAAAAGAGTGGATATATGTAGATGTATACCTGATTCACTTTGCTGTACAGCAGAAATTAACACAACATTGTAAATCAACTATACTTCAATTAAAAAAAAATACTCTTGTGTTGGGAGTGGGCGGGAATGAATTAGGAGTTTGGGATTAACATATACACACTACTATATATAAAACAGACAACCAACAAGGGCCTACTGTATAGCACAGGGAACTCTGCTCAATATTTTGTAACAGCTTATAAGGGAAAAGAATCTGAAAAGGAATATTTAACTGAGTCACTTTGCTGTACACCTGAAACTAACCACACACTGTAAATCAACTATAATTTGATAAAAAAAAAAACTCTTGTATGAAGAAAAGTCTGGCATTTAATTTTCTCTAAGTTTTTCAATAAAGTTGACACTGATACCATCAAAATCAGCATTACAACCTTATGTTCAATCTAATTACCAGTGATAAAACCTTCCTAACATTAAAATATATTTGATCAGTAAATTAAATAGCATGTTAAATAAAATGAGGGAACCTGAATTTTATGGTGAGAAATTACTTTTTAAATTGTTTACTGCCTATAAATAGTTTAACCTATGTTTTGATATCTTAAATAACTGGATGATGTTGAGCTTCTAGTAAAAGATTAGTCAAAGAATAAAAGTATAAATATATTCCTTTTTCTAAAGCCCACAGAAATGGGGAATGAAAAACCTAAAAGAAAATTCCATTTGCAAGAAAACTAAGAAACAGCTATTACCCAAATGATTAAGAATAATTAGCTAACACAGTAAAATTTGGATCAAACCTAGTTCCTCAACAGGGTATGAATGCTTCTGAAAAGGAAAGGCTTCTGGGTGCCTAAACAAATATTTACTGCTTAGATCCAGGACCAGAGGGTCAGACAGAAAAAAGGAGAATCTGGGAGCATCTTGTCAGTGCCCTGTGCCCTGCAGATAAAGATGAAAGAGGACTGGACTGGCAAAATTGGCACAAGCAGACAATCTCTGTTTTCTGTAACAAAACTGGACAAACTGCCTAGAAGTAGCTAAGGGAAGGGAAGGGAAAGCGCAAGCAACTCTGTCACTCCTCCCCTGAGTTCACTAAGCGTTAACAAAAATTAAAGCCCCCAACAAAAAAGCTATGAGCTGGATCCCCTCACAGAGCCTTAGTCTTCTTCAGCTCAGCTCAACAGGACTAGAGTTGTGCCACTAGGAAAGACCTGGTGAAAGTATTTTGAAAGACACATCTGATGAGTTGTCTAGGTATACACTTGACCCGAAGTGCAAACTAGGTGAATCTATGTGAAAGTTTTCATTCAAGGATTCATTCAAACTGGGAACTACATGTAGATACAGATGGCCCTGTCTACCCTCAGGTTCCACATCCATGGATTCTACCAACCGCAGATGAAAAAACATTTTTTTTTAATTCCAGAAAATTCCTAAAAGCAAAACTTGAATTTGCTGTGCACTGGCAACTACTTACATAGTATTAAGTATTGTAAGTAATCTAGAAATGATTTAAAGCACACTGAAGGATGTGCATGAGCTATATGCAAACACTACATCATTTTACATGAGACTTGAGCATCTGTGATTATTGGTATGTTGGGGGGGAGCGGGGTATCCTGGAACCAGTCTCCCATGGATACCAAGGGACATCCGTAGTAGTAAACAAAGTTGTAATAAACAAAAGGCAGTACAAAATGTACAGACCAAAAAAGGGCAGAATTTCAAATAACCTCTGTATAGTTTCAAAGAAACTAAAAAGAACCTTAAAAAAGGGATATAATAACAACAACAAGATTAAAAAAATAAAGAACAAAAGTGAACTAGCCCAGCTGAGCAAGTAAAGGATAGTAAACCCTGTGAAATTCAAGAGTTAATGTAACAGGCCTGCGACAGCTATTCTTAGAAAGGCCTGCTTGGAAGGCTGGCCCTCGGCAGCATCTGGAACCTTGACTGGCCTACTGTTCCCAGCACTGACATAAAACCACCTCTTAAGAGTGAATTACTGTTCCTAAACTGTTCGACCAAGTTATGTGGTTATGCTGAACACCTGCTTTCCTTTTGGGAGCCTGGAATTCCATTACATGCCAGGCAGAGGGCGCCCAGATGACCAGCACCCAACTAAAACCTTGGGTGCTGGGTCTCTAATGGGCTCCTCTCATAGACAATGATTCTATACGTGTCACAACTGACTGCTGGAAGGATGAAGCCTGTCCTGGTAGCTCCATGAGGAGAGACGCCCAGAAGCTTGCGCCTGGTTTCTTCCAGACTTTACCCCGCATGCCTTTTCCCTCGGCTGTTTCTGCTTTTGTACCCCTTTCGTGTAATAAATCCCCACCATGAGCCTGACTAGATGCTGAGTCCTGTGAGTCCCTCCAGCCCGTCACAAGACCCTGGGCTGTCTGGGGGTGTCCCAACACAGGGAGCATCTGTCCTGGAAAACCAACACATGGACTACCAGTGTCCTCCTAACAGAGCGGGCAGGAATATGTAACAAAGATATTCAAAGAACTACCAGAAGACTTGTAATTTAAAAATTACATTGCATTGCAATGAAAACTAAGGAGAGTAATAATAATTATTATTTCAAATATTAATAACAATTATTATTATTATTTTATTATTATTATAAGGTATACCCCAGTGAAGTTTCTAAAGTCCAGTGCCTAAGAATCCCATAGATCTCCAAGTGAAAAATCAAGATTCTGTTGTAAGGGGGGAAATATTTTTTGGCCTCAGATTTCTTCATAGCAACACGTGAGGCCCTAAGATTGTAGACGCAGTGTCTACAAAGGGCTGAGGGAAATAACATGTGACTTGAAATGACTATAATCAGCCTATAAGTTGTTGTTTAAATATAAAGGCAACAAGCAATTCTCAAGCGAGAAAGGAAACAGAGCGTACAAGAGACATACTTGGGGGAAGGGAAGCAGGTGCTGGAGACCTGCTACATGACGCTATTCGATCAACCAAGAGATCAATTAAGATAAAGAACTCAGAAATAAACTACCAATAGGGCTACAAGCAAGCACTGCATTCATTTGAATTATGCTTGTAGAATAAAAATGTTACAAAGCTTTACATGGTTAAAAAACTAACAGTAAATAAAAATTGGTTGGTGGAGGTTTTAGGGCAAATTTAAGCAAAAGAATTTCTTCAATTTTCATAGTGGAAAGTCAAAAGATACCTAATAAAAGTGATGATGAGTTTAAAAGACAAAAAAGAGCCGAACTGCTCCTTTTAGAAACAAAAGGTAGGTATATGAATCCACAATCCTAAAAGATTTCTTAGTGCTTTCCTGTAGTAACTCACCGTTTGTGTTTTATAGTTCACTAATGCTTTAACTTTTTTAAACTTTTTATTCACTTTCGGCTGCATTTTTGGTCTTCGTTGTTGTGCGCGGGCTTTCTTTAGTTGGAGTGAACGGGAGCTACTGTTTGTTGCAGTGCTCGGGCTTCTCTTGTTGTGGTGCACGGGATATAGGGGCATGGGCTTCAGTAGCTGTGGCACACGGGCTTAGCTGCTCTGCGGCATGTGGGATCTTCCCAGACCAGGTCTCAAACTCACGTCCCCTGCATTGGCAGGCGGATTCTTAACCACTGCACCACCAGGGAAGTCCCCACTAATGTTTTAATGAGTAGTTTAGCTCACTACAAAGAACAGATGAAAGAATTATTACATAGCCAGTAAAAAGAATGAAATAGTGTTATATAGGATTATGGAAAACTACGGAGGCCACAGTACATTCTGAAATGAATCACAGGTCTCAAAAGACCTGTGACTGTGATCAGCTGTAGTAACTAACTGGTTTAAAACTAGGAGATGAAAGAAATCAGAACACTGGTTTCCTGGTAGAGGGGCAGAATGCAGAGAATTTTCTGGGTGATGGAAATGGTGTATATCTTGATGGGGGTGAGTCTTGACTACACAGTTGTATGAATTTACCAAAACTCAGCAAATAGTACACTTAATTAAGATCTCTGCATTTCACTACTGCAAATTCCCCCTTAACAAAGAGCTAGAAGAAGGAGTTTACAAAATCGGGACTTGCCTGGTGGTCCAGTGGTAAAGAATCTGCCTTCCAATGCAGGGGATGCGGTTTCAATCCCTGGTTGGGGAACTAAGATCCCCTTAGTTGCCGCAGGGCAACTAAGCCCACGCGCCACAACTACGGAGCTCGCACACCTCAACGAGAGCCCGCGTGCTGCAAACTACAGAGCCCACGCACCACAACTACAGAGAAGCCCCCACGCTGCAATGAAAGATCCTGTGAGCCTCAATGAAGATCCCGCGTGCTGCAACTAAGACCCGACACAGCCAAAAAAAAAAGAAAAAGGGGAGTTTACAAAATCAACTTTTTTAATTGCAGAAGTAATACGTGCTTATGGTTAAAAAAAAAAAAAAAGACAGAAATATTACAAGTGAAAATCTCCTCTTACTCAGTTTCTCCCAATCCAACTTCCTCAGAGTTAATCCCTGTCAACAGTTGGGTATGTTATACCCTCCAGACTTTTTTCCGTATATAAATAAATATATATATAAATCTGTAGTTGTGTGTGTTTTTTAGTCGCAAAGGAAATGTGATTTCTTACATTCCTACACAGAGCAACATGCTTTTGGTATTTAATTTATCGAGAACATCACCTTTTCTTTGTACATATAATTCTCCCACATTAAAGGCCATATAAAAATAATAATAATAAAGGCCATATAATAATCCACTGCGTGGATAAACCAAAAACCACTGCTCTACTGTTGACCACTAAATTACTTTAAAGCTTTAACAAAATGAGCATTTTTATGTTTATTATAAGTCTTAGGGGTATTAAAAAAATTTTATCACAATTAGGGATTTTCAATACAACACCCATCATAATATGAAAGCCGATTTTTTCAAATTTTAAACACATCCCACCAAACACATAGTGTCTGTTCTACTCAGAGAACAAACACAGTAATTTAACATAACTGTGAATTAATAAAATTTTACAAACATATCAATTATTAAAGTAGGAAACGTTGCTTTGTATTTTTGTTGTAGCTCAATAAAGTTTTAATTGAGCAGTGGAATCAAGATATACAAGTAAACAAATGTAAAAGTAATTTTCTTACAGAATGGAAAAAAATCAATCACTGCACAGCAGAAACTAACACAACACTGTAAAGCAATTATACTCCAATAAAGATGTTTAAAAAGAAAAGAAAACATGATATAACACAGAAAAAAAAAATCAATCACTGCACTAAACACAAGTACAATGCATTACTCTCAAGGTATCTGGGCCCATTCCTAGTGTTCTTTTGTAATATTTTCCATGAAAGACTATAGAGTCAGCATTTACCAAGGTTGTGAATTCCTATCTTAATAATGGAGAAACTTAGTACTGTCACTAAACAGTAAAAAAGAACCTGTGACATTTTTATTTAGAAGAATACAATTTGAAAATGAAATAGTTACAAACCTAGGTCCAATAACAGGAATAAGTAAGACATCCTGAAGGTCTGGATGCTGAAGAATAGGAAAACTTAATCCATTAAACTGCTGTTAAAAATAAACACACAGGATTACAAAGCAATCAGTATATTGGTTAAATTTCAAGTTACAGAGCTTTTCAGTGTCATTACCTAGCAGAGCACGGTAACGAGCTTGACTTAGGGTATTTTCACTTTATTCCACGGGATACTATAAAAAATCAAAGACTTCAAAACAACAATGTTTTCTCTGTAATTTGATTCTTAAGTATCTTAACTTCTTTACAAGTAAAAGGCTCAATTTTGCTTACTGTTTTTGACTTTGGAAACACGAACCATTGTTGACCTTACGTGACTTACTCTGAAAACACGTATCCAATATAGGATTGCATGAATAGGACATTAAAGATTGAGATTACTAAACGCTATTTATTATATATTACCAACACTGGATGCCATGTCAGTTGGATGATGCTTCCTGGCAAAGGCTCAGGATTTTCAGTATCCTCTACCGTACTTGGCCTTCAGACTGGAAATAAGTGCAGGGCCAGTGGCATAGGTGTTGGGGCCAACTCCCAGTCTCATGGGAGCCAACTCTGTGCAGCTCTTCCCAACTCCATGGTCATGCTGGTAGCTTGAAATCGACCAGAGTGGGAGCGTTTACACCACAAAACTCAGCAAACACCACAACTAGCATTATTTTTCCCAGAAAGTGGGTTGTGCAGTATGTACCAGCACACCACCGTTGCAGGCGGAAGACAACCGGGCACTCCACACAGAACAGTGGACTGGACAGCAAGGGCTGTGTACCCTATTGGAGGGCAACACGCAAATACTGGAGAACAAGTCTCTGCCATGTAAGCTAGGGATTATCAACTCATTCATTTTCACATAATACACCAAAGAGCAGTGACCATAACAGATATTTGCATTGCCTTGTAGTATCCATACACTACCTACAGAAAACTTCCAAAATCAACCTATTTCTAAGTTGATGGAAAGAGAAAAAAAAAATTCTTCAGATTTTAGAAATCTGACTATATTTCTACCAAGTCAACAGCTCTTCTGCCTTCTGCTTCCTCCAGGCAAAGGATACTGTGAACTAACCACATCCAACAGAATAGTAAGAAACCTTAAGGGCAAACTCATTCAGACAAACCTCTCTCCCTTTTTTTTTCCCTCTCTCCCTCATGTGCTCTCAGTTTGATACCTTACAGCATCCAGAATATGGATCCTTCCAAGGAGAAGAGAATGAATTTTGCCATTTGTTTTTGTTTTGCTTTGGAAGTACTATTTCTTTATACTATAGAAATAGTCTACAGAGAGATCAATCCTCCTCAGGCCAAGGTTTCCCTTCTCTCCCTTTTTATCAGATATTAAAATGATACAGAAATAAAACTTTTATAAAACCACACGTCTGTAACTTCCATAAAACACCACAAACTTTTTTTTAAACCAAGCATATCACCTGCTTGTCTTTCTGTTTGTTTCTACCCCGTGCCCTTTTTAAAACAGCCTTAGTGAGGTTAATTTACATACCATAAAATTTACCCATTTTAAATGCACAATTCAATGATTTTTAGTAAATTTACAGAATTGTGTGACCACCACTAAAATCCAATTTCAGATCCTGTCCATCAACACACTATGATTCCTCATGTCCATCTGCAGCCAATGCCTGTTCCCAGCTCCAACCCCAGGCAACCACTAACCTACTTTCTTTCTCTAGAAATCTGCCTTTTCGAGACATCTCATATAAACAGGATCATACAATGCAGACTGTCTTGTGTGTGGCTTCTTTCACTCACTATAGTGTTTTTGAGGTTCACCCAAGTGGTAGCATGTATCAGTTCACCACTCTCATTGCTGTACTGTTCCCCTGTGTGAACATACCACGTTTTGTTTTTCTATTCACCAGTCGATGGACATTTGCATAGCTTCTCCCTTTTGGTTATTATGAACAATGCTGCTATTAATGTTCATGCCCAAGCCTTTGCATGGACGTATGTTTTCATGTCTCTTGGGTAGACACCTAGGAGTGGAACTGCTGGGTTGTACAGTGAATTTATGTTTAACTTTTTAAGAGATCACCAAACTGTCTTCCAAAGAAGCCAAACCACTTGACTTTCCCACCTGCAACGTATAAAGGTCCGTTTCTCCACATCCCTCACCAGTCAAATGAAATTTTAAATGATTAAATTTCAATATGGGACACAGAGATATTTGGAGACAAAGCACCCATTACCATTCAGGATATGTCTTTAGGACACACACAAGCTTGGGACATGGCAAAAGAAAGGAGATGTACAATCTAAAACCTCCTGCGAATCTCCTTTCCTGCTGCAAACAGGCACTGCTCAAACCACCAGATACTTACCTAGTGCCCACGACCCAACCTCCGCAGTCTTATCTTAACCTTCAAGGAAAGGGACTCAAAAGCCCAGAGTGACTTCGTCTGCCTGCTCTTAGATACAACTCCTGAGATCTTCTATTCCCATCACAGTGGGATCCTAGATTATCTAAGCTCTAGGAATAATTTCTAGAAAAGAAAACAATCTGGACCTGCCTGACTTATGGACACCTTACGGGCCTCAGAACAGTTTCCTTCATACTGAAAACCTACATGCATGACTACATAAAAGCAATAATCTTAGTTGCTTAGAGGAACTGCTTATATTTTATGCCTAATGCCATTACTCTCAATAAAATTACTGCTCTTATTAAAAATCAGATTAACCTTTCTCCAAGTCTTATTTAAAATTATTATACTAAGTTTTGTTCTCATACAGCCAGAAATCGTAGCTGGTTCTTATAACCTGGTCATCTCCTCACAACTGGAAGTTCATAGAATTGTTCTTAAAGAGAGTACAATAAACATTCCATAAATGTAATGAGATTAAAGACAAAAAATAAATGAATCAAACAACAAGGTCCTATTTGTACAGCACAGGGAACTATATTCAATATCCTGTAATAAACCATTATGAAAAAGAATATTTAGGGCTTCCCTGGTGGCGCAGTGTTTGAGAGTCCGCCTGCCAATGCAGGGGACACGGGTTCGTGCCCCGGTCCAGGAAGATCCCACATGCCGCGGAGCGGCTGGGCCCGTGAGCCATGGCCGCTGAGCCTGCGCGTCCGGAGCCTGTGCTCCGCAACGGGAGAGGCCACAACAGTGAGAGGCCCGCGTACGGAAAAAAAAAAAAGAATATTTATATGCATAACTGAGTCACTTTGCTGTACAGCAGAAATTAACACAACCCTGTAAATCAACAATACATCAATAAAATTTTAAAAAAAGAATCAATACCAGTGAAAATTCTCTGAAAATTTCTGTAAGTTATATCCAGAGTAAACTGATAACACAGCCTGTGATATACAAATCCAAGTCTTTTAAGCATGCTTACCTCTTCCTTTTCATTTAGGCAATTACGTAGAAATAGGTCTGCTGACACCCATCATGGTTATTTGTTAGAAGAGATTTAGTAACTACAAAATACAACTTGACGTACCCCCTCCAAGCATCTGTTTTCCTCCATCTTACATTTCTTTGGAGGCAAGTTTCAGTACACAGTGTATGAAACACAAAATGCACAGCTTTGGGGTTTTCTTTCTGGTTTAAAAAAATTTTTAATACAATTTTCAAAGGTTACCTTTCATTTACAGTTACTACAAAATATTGGCTGTATTTCCCATGTTGTACAACACATCCTTAAGCCTGTCCTACACCCAATAGTTTGTCCCTCCCACTCCCACCCTTATACTGCCCCTCCCCCTCCCTCCCCACTGGTAACCACTTGTTTGTTCTCTGTATCTGTGAGTCTGCTTCTTTTTTGTTATATTCACTAGTTAGTTGTATTTTTTAGATTCCACATATAAGTGATATCATGCAGTATTTGTCTTTCACTATCTGACTTATTTCACTTATAAAATGTACAGCTTTTGGGGTTTCCCTGGTGGCGCAGTGGTTGAGAGTCCGCCTGCCAATGCAGGGGACACGGGTTTGTGTCCCGGTCCGGGAAGATCCCACATGCCGCAGAGCGGCTAGGCCCGTGAGCCATGGCCGCTGAGCCTGCGCGTCCGGAGCCTGTGCCCCGCAATGGGAGAGGCCACAACAGTGAGAGGCGACGTGTACCACAAAAAAAAAAAAAAAAAAAAAAAGTACAGCTTTTGAAAGCAAAGAAGACAATATAAACAAGAAAATTCCAATATTATTTTTCTGCATGGAACTTTAAAAATGCCATTTTATAATACTGTTTTCACTTACAGAAAATTAGTATTATGCCAAAACTATTTTATTGGTTGAACAAAAAAAAATTTGTGTTGTTTTATCTTTAAAACATATCTTTACATTATTTTCCTCCTTTTATTATATTTAATTAAATTATTATATTAAAATAAAAAATATAATCCTACAGGTAATCAGTAGGCACCTCCTTACCTCTGGGTTCACCTTGGCTACGTGATCTGCCCTCATGGTCGTTATATGCTGCTTATTACAATATCACAGACTTTTAGGGTTAGAATGGACCGCTTATGTATTTTAATGACGAAGCAATGGAGGCCCAGAGGGGTCGAGTGACCTATCCAGTCACTAAATTAATTCAGAATTAGAAGTACTAGGTTCAAGCTCTAGCATGAGCACTCACTACATAACCTTGAACAACATTCATGATCCTCAATTTCCTTATTTGTAAACTTGTAATAGTATATCGTTCACATATTAGTGAGGAGTGACATGACACAGACTAGAAATCTAATCCTGTACATAATGACAAAAATGTGCACGAACCTTCTGAAGCTCATCAAATAACAGACTTTTCACATGTTGTACTGAGGCCAGATGCGTATTTACTCTGACAGTAGTGAATGATGGAGGGTGGGACAACTTATGTAACAGAGTTTCAAACTTCCTTTCTGCTGCTTCTTTACCTAAAACAGATACAACCTGAAAAGAAGAGAAGAACAATGTTTCAGTTTCATGATACAAACTAAAAATATTAAGCAAGATATATGTCTATACATTTGTTCCGACTAATGAAACATCATTCGGCAATTATTCGGTTCCATTTCACTTTTCTGCATTGTTTATGTGTTAATAACACTACGGGAATCGCGCTATTTCACAGGGTTATGCTAATAAACACATAGTGAAACACCAGACAAAAAGGGCTTAGAAAACGCTGCCTCGTGCTTCCCTGGTGGTGCAGTGGCTAAGAATATGCCTGCCAATGCAGGGGACACGGGTTCGAGCCCGGGTTCGAGTCCTGGTCCGGAAAGATCCCACGTGCCACGGAGCAACTAGGCCCGTGCGCCATAACTACTGAGCCTGCGCTCTAGAGCCCGCGAGCCACAACTACTGAAGCCCACGCGCCTAGAGCCCGTGCTCCGCAACAAGAGAAGCCCGCGCACCGCAGCAAAGAGCAGCCCCTGCTCGCAGCAACTAGAGAAAGCCTGCACGCAGGAACAAAGACCCAACACAGCCAAAAAGCATTATTAACATATCTGCTACATTTATTCATATAAATTCAGGATTTCATTCTACTTATTTCTAAAAACATTAACTGTTACATCACTTCTGTAGAATTAGTTCCTTGCTAACCCCGTATCCTAGAGCAAATTGGTTAGTAACGTTTTAAAACACCAATACTTGAAGAGTAAGTAACACTGATACCGTCACCCAAAGAGCCCCCATAACATCAGCTTCTTAATATAGTATGATTAAATGTAAAAGATATTGTCCAAATAAAGACAGGTAGCAAGATACCTGTCAGAAATAAAGTTATAAAGACTCAAACGACCGAGTTTCCTTGTAATTAACTAAAGCTTTTGAGACAAGTATTTCCTTTTTTTTGTCATCTTTGACTATACCCAGCCTCACAGAATCTTCATAAACCACTTGCCAGCCTAATAATCCACTAGCCTAAAAATATTCGTACTCTCTCAAGGTTTGTTTTTTTTAACTGAATATTCCATTACCTTTGATACTTTTTACAAAGGGATGGGTTTTCTTTTTGTAAAATCGTATAGTTAGTGGGTTTGCGGCAGAAGTGGTGTCAAAGACAGACATTTGAATCTTTTTTTATAAAACAATGTTAACCATTTTAAAAACTGCTGGGAAAAAAAACTGCTGACTGCCTCTATTTCTCTTAACACGCTCCTTATACTATAAGTTCTTTGAAATCAAGAAGGTATTTTCTCTTTCCGTACTGTCTTGCCCCTTAACATAACCTCTGGAAATAAAATGTAGAAATCAAACCTAGAAGTCATGGCTTCACCAAAATCTTTGAAAACGAGTAACATTTACGCGGCTTCACTTCGAATAGAAAACCAAAGAGTTGGAAAATACAAAATTGCCTACAGGCGGGATGGTAAGGTGGAGAGAGCACAGGCTTGGCAATCAAAGACGATCAACATTCACTGAGGACTTCTGGGCTCGGCACTGCCAGCAGCACACAGAAGGAACATTTGTGGAGGACCCATTAGGCGCCAAAACGATGCCAGGTGCTTGCACTTACGATTAATACGTTAAAACAACAACCTTGAAATTTTAGTACTGTTAACCGTCCTCAAATTTCACAGAAAAGGAAAGAAAGGTTAAGGGATGTGAAGTAACTCACTCAAAGCACTGGGATGCAAACCAGGGGCTTGGGGTCCCAAATCCATTCCTTTTCCCATTGGACCTGAGCTCTTTACCTTCACATTTCAACACTGTTACATGACAGCGGTGTCAATTTGATTCACTTAACGTCGCTCTTTGGACCCTCAGTTCTCTCATCTATAAAAATTGGGGAGGAAATCTCTACCAAAAAAAGACTGCGCAGATTAAGATATAAAGGTCTGCGGTTCATCTAGCACAACTGGTGGCATTTAAGCAGCACTCACTGAACGATAGTAAACCTTTCACCTGAGCGCCAGGGCAGGCGCTCTAAGAGTACAGGCGTTTCTTCTCTACAGGACTTAAATTCTCGGAGACGGGGATCTTGTCTTGCCCCTTGTAATCCCTTCAGCGCATTCTTCCCGCCAGACACACAACCGCTTTTTACCCCTCCCTCCTTTCCCATTCCTAAATGTTAAAACATACACCCCATACACCTTTTAGCTCGGAAAGCATACAATAAATACCTGCAGAAAGATATTACCATATTTTACATTCGGAAAGACGAATACTAAGAAACAACGGCTGTACACATTTCATTGCCTTTTAAATTATTTTCCTATTTCTCTAAAGCGTGTAAATATTTGAATTTTTGCAAATAGCACCTAACGTGTTTATCTGACCTACCTCCTCATTCATAAAGCCCGCTTTCAGATAGCTTTCAACCTCAAGTCTCAAAGATATTTTAGGGAAAATAGACATGTTCCTATCGCTTAGTTCTCCTCCTCCACGAGAAATGCTGGAAAACGGTGGTTTTTCTCTCTCCTAATTACACGGAGCGTCTGGGCAATGAATACCACCCACAACGTGCCGGGACCACCGAGGCCCGGGAAGAGCGCGCTGCTCACGACGAGTTAAAATGGGAAACGCGGAGGTACTTCCACGCCTTCTGGAGCTTGGCCAGTTTGCAGCGGCTTCCTCTCCTCCCAGGTCCTCCTTTAGCGACGCCCACGGAAATCACTGCGAGGCAACGCCACTCACGTTGCAGAGAAAAAAAACAAAACAAAACAAAAAACCGTGAGGAGTGAAGCCGCCGTGAACTGGGCGGAGACGTGGAAACCGGGCTGGGAGCACCACGGCCCAACCTCCAGTCCCTCGGCCCCGGTTTCTCGGCAGAAAGCCGCTTCCGGCATGCGTCACTTCCGGCAATGCGGCCCACCCCTCCTTCCCCTGCCCTCCAATCCGCAGCCGAAGATTGCCGCTACGTCACGTCTCCGGAGTTTCCCAGCTCCGCCCGCGGCGAATCCACGTGCAGCGGGCCTGGGCGGGTGCTTTAAGGGGATGGAGGCGGAGCTGCCTCCGGGACCTGCAAACAGATCCAGCTGTTGGGCGGAGCTGGGCGGGCAGAGCTGGGTGCTAATTGGGGAGGGTTGGGTCGTGCTAGCCTGAATAAGGTGAGGACTCAATCAGTTACCTGCTGGGTGATCTCCAAAGCAAGTATGAAACCTGAATTTATTTGGGCCTATCATCCACCCTTTGATTTTCTGAAATTACCTTCCCTCTCTTAGGCTTGCTGGTCTGACTTCAGTTGTGAAAAAACAACATTATTCACATTTTTAAAAGCTGGGTTAATGGTCTTGTAATATCCATACATGCTCAGGTAAAACTTTAAAACGCACAGGTAGTTTTTACAATTAGTTGAATAAGACTAACAGGTTCCCTGTATCGGAGCTGATTTCTACTTTAAAACTCGGGAGACCTTTGGCGTAATCTTTGTGTTTCAGGTGAGGAAAGATTCAAAGGGAGAAGGGACCTAATGAAAGTCGCATAGTTTCCTGTGATTAAAATAGGAAACTAGAAATAATTCTTCTGTCTCCGAGACAGTGTTTTTTGAAACACACCGTTTGTCATTAATACAGAACTGTAGGAAGTTTTTTCTTAAGTCTTTTTCTGTTTAAATCTCACACGGAGGTGTTTTTAAAAGTACGATACACTCTCTCACAATGAGTGAGAACGTCAGGATAAAGACCGTAGCCACCTGGCTTCTAAAACCAATACCTACTTTTTCCACCACGGCATATTTCTTCGGTAAATTTATGGAATTCTTCTGTGGCTAAATCATCTGAAAGTGATCAGGAAAATGTCTAGTCCAGCCATTTCCAAAGGAATTTTTGCAACCTCAAGATTGTGACCACAGCACCGATGTTTGGGATCGATATCTAGGAGAAAAGGGAGAGGAAGGAACAAGGTGAACTAGATTGTAAACTCTGAGAAGGTAGAGACTTTACCTCACTGCTGCAGACCCAGTGCCTACCACGTAAGAAGCACTCAAATATTGAAGGAGTAGATGAATAAGTGGAGGGACAGCTCTGTAAACCAGAGAAAGGAAGTGCTGATAAAGCATATATATTGATATTTGATATTTGCTGGACATTAGTTCACTAGTTCAGCACTTGTGAACAGTGCTGAGGACATTTAGACAATCTTTGGCTAGACATCACTGAAGTGACGGTTATGTTGATGATGAGGTCTCTTGGTGTTCTAAAGTTGGTCCATATTACAGATCTGAAGTTGGCATACTAAATTCATATTGTCTAAGCAAAAGAAGACACCTATAACTCCACACTTCCACTGCTGGGGGCCTGGGTTCAATCCCTGGTGGGGGGGACTAAGATCCCGCATGCCGTGCAGTATGGCCTAAATAAATAAATAAAAAGAAAATGTAAGCTTTAAAAAAACGAGGAAGACCCCTATAAGAATACACCCATATAAGGGTGATTGGGGTTTTGTGTTCTCGATGGGGTGATATGGCCCCCAATGTGGGGAGAGCAAAACAAAATCTTAGATATAATCATATAATCTTAATCTCAATTTGTGATGCTCCAAAACTTTCCTTTTATCCCCCCCAAAAAAAACATAAAAACCCTATTTCTCAATATTTAATTTCATGAAGAAGGCATGAGAGGATTAGGAAAAAAAAGTCTAGGAAAGGCTGGAAATCTATCAATCTCAATTCATCTGGAGACTAACCTCCATAAGTACATATTAACTCAGAATGGATCCTAGACATCCCTACATGTAAAATCTATAAAGTTTCTAGAATAAAACATAGGAGTAACCAGAGTTACCTTACAGCCAACAAGGTCAGAGGAGCAGTCAAGAGAACTTGACCCCCGGGACAGGATTATGATGAGGCAAGAGAGGCCCCTAGTGTGCACCCGTTAAGGAGGCCCTCACTCTCATGTGTGAGCCCTGAGAGCACCCCCTCAAATTTGTGACTGTCTCCCTTGGGCTCGCCATCATCTACACACTGCATCTTTTGCCATCACTGACAGCTCCAAATCCATAAAGAAAGACAGATTGCATTGCCCAAGCAGCAATACAGCTTACATCACAGCCTGGACCTATGATGCAAACCCCTTTTCTGCCAAAGGCCCAACTCAAATGTGGCCATCTTCCACATCACATGCTTGACGTGCTGGGTCAGTACTCGGAGTTGCGGGATGTATTGTCACCAGAAGCCAAAGAAACCAGCCAGATACTGTACTTCCTTCTTTGTAGTAGGGTGTGCATTATTACTGGGGGTGATGTCATCGTAATGGGGGCAAAAGGTGGTTCTAAGGGGGCAAAAAATGTATACAATACAATGATTTGTGGTCCTCCAAAGGCCACAGTAACCTCAACAAATATACAGTATACCTGTACTGTTAATATTCCATTATAGGGAAGTTGTTAGACAAAAAAAATACCTTAAAAGTTTCCTTAGCAGGGCATTAATGACAACAAGCTTGAAAATCAATGTATTGTAAGGGAAGACGGAACAAAAAATGACATCCCTTGAAAAGGATGTTCCAACATGCCCCTGACCTCTAAAGTATTTACTGAAGTGATGGGTCCCAGAGTCTCGAAGAGCTTATCTCCCCACCCACCCCACCCCAGCACAGTAAGTGTCAGAAAACGCCTGTTACACCAAGGGCAACTACTGTGCTCAGCTCGCCCGGATCCAGCCTCAGATCGGGGCCCTGGAGGAGCAGCTGTACCAGGTCAGGACTGAGACCAAGGGCCAGAAACTGCAGTATGAGCAGCCCCTCAACATCAAGGTCCACCTGGAAAAGGAAGCTGGGACCTACTTTCTCCTCATCGATGGAGATGATGGAGCTTGCAAGTCTGGAGGTTACAAGTCGAAAGACTATGGACCTGGAAATGTGGGAAACCAAATTAGTGGTTAAGAGAGGTCCTGAGGAGGTTAGACCAATGCAGCAAAATACTTACACCAGGCTGCACTCCGTGGCAGAGAGATCTCAAAGCAATTAATGTGATACACAAGACAGAGCGTGTGCCAAATACTCTCTGAGAAGAGAAGGCGTTAAATATCTGTCTGGAAAAGTGAGCAAGTGTAAAAAAAAGGTCTGTCCTCTTGTCTTGCTGTTACCGAAATATAATCTCTATCTGGGCAATCAATAGCATTATTGATGGTATCTTCCCATTCATCTGGAAGAATGTCACATACAATATGATGACCCATCTGATTACCCTACAGAAAATGTTGTCAATTCTTGGTAGTCAATAAACCTTCCTTTAGCAAATTAAAAAAAAAAAAATGCCCATCACTAGCTGGGTTCTGTTAGATCCACCAAGTCATAAATAGACGTGAACCCAGCAGCAACCCATCATGAGATGGAAAAGGTACATCTGGGATTAAGCATGAACAAGAGTAATCTACATAAGGAAGTAACCTGCACCCCCATGTCACCCACCACAGTTGCACCCACCACAGTTGCTTCTGCCTCAGCTCACATCTCTGGCTCTATGGGGGTTTTCTACTACCAGCTGAATGAGAAAAAAAAATTTAGAGGTTGGTTTTCAGTTCAGTTGTCCAGGTATGTGGGTAGAAGACAAAACTAGATAGTGGTGGGACTACAGTCATAGTTAGGGGTGACCTTGAATGACAGTGTCAAGGGAAATTTTTCCTGATGAGAGAATCTGTGAGCAGTGTATTTGCTACCCACTTTGCATGGAGGAAGTGGCTCAGGATGAGAATATATATTGACTCCTGGGTGGCAGCAAATTGCTTGGCCTGCTCATCAAGGGCATGGAAGAAAATAGACTGAAAGGTCAGAGACAAGATCTTAGGCAGAGGCATGTGGATGGACATATGAAAATTTTCACATCACATGTAATTGCCTACCAGAAGGCATCCACCACCGAGGAAGCACTGAACAACTTAGTGGACAGAATGATTCAGCCCATTGATGTTAGCCCACCTTTGTCTTCAGCCACCCCATGCCTGGCACTATGGGCACATGAAAGAAGTAGTCACAGTGGCAGAGATGGAGTCGCTTAAATAATTACCCAAAATACAGGTTAGGCTATGATGAAAACTAACATTAAGTTCCACGTCAGTCTTACTTACCTTTGTAGACCCAGCCTTAGGGCACTACCTAGCACATATTAGGCACTCGGTATATATTGATAGGTGAATAACTGAACCAATAAGAATAGTTTATCCTTCATATCCAGCAAGTATTTATTTAGGGTCAGTAAGCAACAAGCATTGCATTGGGTACTCAGGCATAGCAGCCAGAGAAGACAGTCAACTGCCGTCACAGAGTTCACAGTCTATTTTGGAAGTAGAGAAGATTATTAAGCAGTGAAAAATATGATGAATGTTAAAACTAGGGAAATATGGGGTGCAAGGCAGAGGAAATGGCAAGAAAATCTAATTTAATCTCATCTAAAACTGAATCAAAGAGCACAAAAACCTCTCAGAAAGGAGACGTGGCCTCCCAGAAGAGATGGTTACATTAAAACCAGAAAGCTGACTTGGAGTTAACCAGGCAGGAGGGGTGAGGGACAGTGGGGAAGATGAGGAAAAGACCAAAATGAGAATATTCCAGGCAGAAGGAATTGTCATGTACAAAGCTGGTACATAGTATGGGAGGGGTTGAGTGCCAAGAGTATAGCATGGAGAGAGAGAGAGAGACCCAGCCCTATTTTTGAAGTTTCCTGTTAGCCCTGGTAAGCAAGGAAGAACTTCATCCTCAGGCCAATGGCAAGTCATTAAACAGTTTCAAAGCAGAAGAGTAACAGGCTCAGATTCATGTAACATTTTTAAAAGATCATGCCAGATGATTGTGGGAAAAGGTCTCCAATTGATGCAAGAACAGAGGCAGAAAAACCTATCAGAATGCAGTTCTAGTAATCCAGGCAATGGGGTCAGAGGGAGGTGGGTAGATGTGAAAGACATTTAACACATGGAATTCGGTGGGACCTAGTGACTTAGGTGGATGCATGAGGACAGGGGAAGAAAGAATCAAGAAGAAGTTCCAACTTTCTATGGACCCACCAGCATTTGCACCCATATTTCTGCCTTCCTACCTATTAACTTACATAAATCATGGAGATGATTTGTTATTGTAATCATTTTAATTCAACTCTTTTCTGGAATTGTCTGGAATACTTCTGTCTTTGGGGAGCCTTATGCATTACTCGTTATCTTCCAGAATTTTATACTTGTGTGTGTTTCTTCTGACAATGGAGTTCTATCCTAGGAATTAAATAAGATTATGTACTACATATGAAAGTTTTTGTAAATTGCAACAAAGAATGAGCTAGAGCAGAACTGTTCTCTAATAGGCTTATTTACATTTGGAGGGCAATTTTAAAAAAGGACAAATAGGACACCAATGGAAAATTTACAAACAAGCCGTTTTGTTGGGTTACGTTTTTAGCGGGTCAGTAGTCAATCAATATTGATTATTGTTTCAGCTAGATGATGTGGTAGGTTGAATAAGAGCCCCCTCTCTCCCTCACAAAGATGTCCTTATCTTAATCTCTGGAACCTGTGAATGGCAAAGGGATTTTGCAGGTGACATTAAGTTAAGGACCCTTGAAATGGGGAGAACATCCTGGATTAACCAGGAAGTCCCAGTGTAATCATAAGGGTCCTTATAATAGGGAGGCTGGAGGGTCAGAATCAGAAAAGGTGATGTGATGATGGAAGCCAAGGTCAGAGTGAGGTGGCCACGAGCTAAGGGTTGCAGGCAGCCTCTAGAAGCTGGAAAAGGCAATGAACAGATGCTCCCCTGAGCCCCCAGAGGGAACACAGCCCTGCCGATGCATTTCAGACTTCTGACCTGCAGATTACAAAATATTAAATCTGTGTTGCCTTAAGCCACTACATTTGTGGTAGTTCCTTATGGCAGCAATAAGGAACTAATGCAGGTGCTCTTTAAAGCAATGTATCATCAACCTGGGTTCTTCTACGCACAACAGGTGATTTTGCCTCTAACCTACAGATAAGACAGAGGCAATTAATTGTGAGTTTCTTGCATCAAGAGCTCCTATACACCTAAAAACTTTGTTTGTGCATACATGTAACCTCCTTTTCAGCAAACTAAGAATTTCTGCTCTCTGAAAACTTATTCTCTTCACCTGCCTCTATTTTATAGCATCTCATTTCCACCTGTGTCTTCCTCCCTTGGTAATTCTCTCTCTCTCTCTCTCTCTCAGTCACTCACTCACTCTCTCTGTCTCTGTCTCTCTCTCTCTCACACTTGTATCTTCACGCTCTCCCTTTAAAGAGGTTCTACCCACCACTCTATAAACAGGTTCAAATAATAGTCACAGCAACATTTATTGAGCCTTTTCTAGGTACCAGGCATTAGGCTATGGTCTACCTCATTATAGCATTTAATCCTCTGAGATTAAACTTTATGAGCAGTGGCAGATTTAATGTGATACTAATGAAACTTAAATTTCAAAGCATTCGATTGTACAAGTCATCCAAAGCATGGTCTAATTTTTAATTTTTTATCTTTTATTCCTTTTCTTTAAAAGACCCCCCAAATTGTATGAATTTCAAGGTCCCACAAAACCGGGATCTATGCCTACCTATGAGGTAAATATTATTATTCTTATCCCCATATTACAAATAAGAAAACTGTGCTATCGTGAGGTTTTATAACTTGCCTAACATTATATAAGCAGTAAGTGGCAGAGGACTATTTCAACCTAATTATTCGTGACTGGAGAGTCTAAACATTGATCATTTACTCATTCAATTATTCTGTCTCTTCAGGAATTTTCCTACCTTAACACACCCCTTCCTTTCCAACTTCAGTTTTCCTCTAGTGAATACTTTATATGCCTTTTTCATTTTATAATCCAAAGAATAATCTACACTTACCATCTTGAGCTCCTTACCTGTCATTTACCTTCAACTCGTTATAATCTAGGGACTTCCCTGGTGGTGCAGTGGTTAAGAATCCGCCTGCCAATGCAGGGGACATGGGTTCAATCTCTGGTCCGGGAAGATCCCAGGTGCCGCGGAGCAACTAAGCTCTTGGGCCACAACTACTGAGCCCGCAAGCCACAACTACTGAGCCCATGTGCCACAACTACTGAAGCTCGTGCGCGTAGAGCCCGTGCTCCATAACAAGAGAAGCCACCGCAATGAGAAGTACGCGCACCACAACGAAGAGCAGCCCCCACTCGCCTCAGCTAGATAAAGCCCGTGCGCAGCAACAAAGACCCAGTGCAGCCAAAAATAAATAAATAATAAATAAATAAACTTTTAAAAAACTTGGCTACAATAAAGCAATTGTTAACACAAAATTTATGGGATTAGGCGCCCACCATGGGCTGAGCGGTGTGCCGGTTGCTCTTGAGGAACACAAAACCGTAGCAGGGTCCTTGCACTCAATCACACATCACAGCCAAAGCATTCGCAGGGCAGCTTATCTCAAGAATATTAAACACAAGTACTACTAATTAATTTTCATTATAATTCACTTTAAGATATATACGTATAAACATCTATATTTAAGTTATATACACATAGGTATACATTCCTACAACACAAAAGAGAAATTAAAAGGGTGATTAATCCCATTATAGAGCTCTTTTAAGCACAGAGCTTGACTGTGCATTAAAATACTGCATCTATAAAGAAAGTAATTTGCAAGCATTTCAGGAATTGTTCTCTTATATAAATTACAATGCACTTCCTTGTAAACAGATTTCTACAGAGAGCAGTGCCTTTTAATCAGGGAAAGATCCCTGAAGTAGGTGAGTTTTAGATGAATTTAAAGGACAAGAAACCTATGGAATGGTAGAGAGGGACTTGGGTAAATTATTCTGGATGAGGAAAATACCTTTTGTGGCAAGTCTAAAAGGAAACGAAAAGTGGGGCTATGGTAGAGGGCCAGGGATGAAGGTCATTCATTTAAAAAAAGTTTTTAAAAGTAAATTAACTTTTAAAACTGGGAAACTTAGGAAAGTTTAAGAGACATAAAGTATAAGAGACATAATGTTGGTCCCACTTGGAAAATTCTCCACAGCTAGATCATCCTTCCGCCCCAAATTCAAAATGGATTAAAGACTTCAATGTAAGACCTGAAACCACAAACTCCTAGAAGAAAACATGGGAGTAAACTTCCTGACATGTGTTTTGGTGGTGATTTTTGGATATGACACCAAAAGCAAAGGCAACAAAAACAAAAAAGAAGTGGGACCACACCAAACGAAAAACCTTCTGCACGGCAAAGGGAACCATCAACAAAATGAAAAGGGAGAAAATATTTGCAAATCATATCTCTAATAAGGGGTTAATATCCAAGTATATATATAAGGAACTCATAACACTCCATAACACACAAAAACAACAATCTGATTAAAAACTGAATAGACTTTTTTCCAACGAAGATATACAAATGGCCAACAGGTACATGAGAAAATGCTGAACATCACTAGTAATCAGGAAAACAAAAATCAAAACCATAATGAGGGCTTCCCTGGTGGCGCAGTGGTTGAGAGTCCGCCTGCCGATGCAGGGGACGCGGGTTCGTGCCCCGGTCTGGGAGGATCCCACATGCCCCGGAGCGGCTGGGCCCGTGAGCCATGGCCGCTGAGCCTGCGCATCCGGAGCCTGTGCTCCGCAACGGGAGAGGCCACGGCAGTGAGAGGCCCGCGTAACAGAAAAAAAAAAAAAAAAAAATTATAAAAAACCATAATGAGATATGGCCTCACAGCTGTTAGAACGGCTGTCATCAAAAAGATAAGAGATACCAAGTGTTGGTGCGGGTGTGGAGAAAAAGGGAGCTTGTGCACTGTGGGTGGGAATAGAAATTGGTGCAGCCACTATGAAAAACAGCATGTAGGTTTCTGAACAAGTTAAAAATAGAACTGCCATATGACCCAGCAATCCCACTTCTGGGTGTATGTCTAAAGGAAACAAAATCACTATCTCCAAGAGATACAAGCACCCCAGGTTCACTGCAGCATAACTCACAATAGCCAAGACATGGAAACAACGAAGTGTCCATCAACATATGAAAGAATAAACAAAATGTGAGATTCTGTGTGTGTGTGTGTGTGTGTATGTATGATATGTATATATGAGATATCGATTTTTTTCTCTGCCATAAAAAAAGAAGGAAATCCTGCCATTTGTGACAACATGAGTGAACCTTAAGGGCATTCGGCTAAGGGAAATCAGTCAGACAGAGAAAGGCAAATACTGTACAATCTCACTGATATGGAGAATCTTAAAAAATCCAACTTGTGGAAACAGATGACAGATTGGTGCTTAGAGGCGTGAGGTGGGCGTGGAGGGGGTCAAAAGGTACAAAGTTCCAGTTAGAAGACAAATAAGTTCTGGGGATGTGGTGTACAGCATGGTGACTGTAGTTAACAATACTCTTGTATATTTGAAAGTTGCTAAGGGAATAAATCTTAAAGGTTCTCATCCCAAGGGAAAGAAGTTGTGATTATGTGAGGCGATGGACGTTAGTTGAATTGACTGTGGTAATCATTTCACAATATACAGATATTTCAAATCGTCGTGTTCAAACCCTAAGGTAATACAATGATATATGTCAACTATATCTCAATAAAACTGGGGAAGGGGCAACGTTGACCCTATTGGGGGCATTCTCCACAGCTGGGTCACCCTCCTTCTGCACACTGCACCTCCACTTCCTCATGAAGCAGTGAGAGAACAGAAATTGTTCCCACAGCTACAAAGAGTGAATAACAGTTGCTCTAGGTTGACTCCGAGAGAGTATTTTCTACTCACCACCAAGACTGCCTTGTGCCTGTTTCCCAGGGGCGGGCTCTGGAGAAGTTAGCGGCGCATCTGCATTCAGCGAAGGTCTTGGAAGAGACCCAAATCTTTACATTTGGAAGAGATCCAGGAACTCTGGGAAGCTGAACTTTCCAAACAGGGAGAAAGAACACAGTAATCCAGGCTTGAAGTGGAGCCTGGAAAGGAATCTAGTCACTGGAGGCATGAGTGCGGAAAATGAGCGTTTTAAATTAAAATTGCTCAGGAATTCCAGAATCAATGGAGGGTCTATATAGTTAATGTTTGAAATATGCTTTTTTACAGCAATCCTTTCTGTTCGTTAAACTTCTTAAAACAATTCTAAGCAAGAGTGCTGACAAAGAAGAGGCTGTGGAAGTGAATGCTGGCTGATTCAGGATAATACATATCCCCATGTGGACACTTACCATATTCATAAGGAGTATATTAGTAACTAAAGGATGCTTTCTAAGGACGTATTACACTTTCTGCAGTTTCAGCATAATGCAGCATTGGGGGCACTTTGAACACATGGAGGAACGTAATATTAAATGATACATAGGAATTTTGGTAAGTATATCTTAGAAAATTCATTTTTAAAAGGAAGCCCACCAATCTCTGGCAGTCAAGTGGCTAAGAGTCAGCACTTCCAATGCAGGGGGCGCGGGTTCAATCCCTGGTGGGGGAACTAAAATCCCACATGCCGTGCAATGCCAAAAAATTAAAAAAAAAAAAAAGAAGTCCACCAAAGGAAATTCTGACATATGCTACAACATGGATGAACCTTGAGGACATTATGATAAGTGAAGTACGCTGGTCACAAAAAGACTAACACTCTGTGATTTCACTTACCTGAGGCATCTAGAATAGTCAAATTTATAGAAACAGGAAGTAGAATGCAAATATTATATGATATCACTCCTATGTGTATTCTAAAAAAAAAAAGATACAAATGAACTTATTTACAAAAGAGAAGTAGACCCACAGACATAAAAAACAAACTTATAGTTACTGAAGGGTAGAGGAGGGGGTAGGGATAAATTAGGAGTTTGAGATTAACAGATACACACGACTATATATAAAATAGATAACCAGCAAAGACCTACTGTATAGAAAGGGGACTATACTCAATATTTTGTTATAACCTGTAAGGGAAAAGAATCTGAAAAAGTGTGTGTGTGTGTGTGTATACATATATTCAGTTATATATATGTATAACTGAAACACTGCGCTGTACTAACACCGCATTGTAAATCAACTACCATTCAGTATTTTTAAAAAAAGACTCTAGTTTGGGGGAGGAAAAAAAAAGTGGAGTCATGGTTGCCAGGAGCTGGGGAAGAGGGATATGGGCAATTGTTGTTTAATTGGTATAGAGTTTCAAAACTGCAAGATGGAAAAGTTCTGGAGATTGGTTGCACAACAATGTGAATATACTTTACAATACTGAACCCATATACTTTAAAATGTTTATGAGGGTAAATTTTATGTTATGTATATTTTTCCACAATTAAAAAATATATATTAAGTAAGGGAGGGGGAAAAGGAAGTCCTCCAAGTGCCCAGACTTTCTGAAAAGCAGTTGCAGAAGGACTGAATGAACTTTAAAAGTACATGAAATGCATTATTTTAAAGTATGCAGTTGGAAGAAAGAATAAATGGGCATTTGTTGGGTCCCTATACAGGTTCATCACTTCTACATATGTTGTATTAAATTCTCACAATAAACCTGAAAGTAGCTATTCTAGTACGGATTTTGACGTGTTAGTCCTGAGGAAACTGGGGTATAGAAAGGACAACTATGTTGCCTAAGGTCTCACAGCTGCTCAGCAGCCTAGGCAAATAGTATTGCCTATTACTGGGAAAAAAAAAAAAAAAAAGGGTCATGACAACGAAAGTTTAGAGAATTAAGAGAAGAACTATTCTTCTACCTCCCCCACTCTAGTTTCACTTATCTTTCTCATTTATGAATCCTGGGAAGAAATTTGAAAGCTAAGTTAGTCTAGCGATTATGGAGGAAATTACAGGGAAAAGCTATGAGAGTTTCTTGAGTGAATTAGCATAAACTTTTGGAGCTGGAAGTAATATCAAGGTGCCTGACAGAAAAGGGGGCCCTGAAAAAGGTCTCATGCACCTGACCAGGTGCAAAATGAGTCTCCAGGGGAAAATAAAATAAGGCTGGGAGCCGTGCACATTTTCCACATAGGTGGGCTTCAGTTTGCTTTTTGATATAAAGTGTGTCAGTCAGAACACCAGATTAAATTGAACTTCCGCCACTTCAATCCTTTTTATAAAATTTAACCAAGGAAGTTGTATTGTCAAGATCACAGCAGGAAACAGATGTCACGTTCAAACTGAGCACTTTGAAGGGAGTTTAAGAAGGGGTTCTTCGTGGAGGTGAGGGCAGGGCATGAGGAAACCACAAGGGACAGTGCAGTACCTTGGGGCTAGTGACCAGGATTTAACCACCCCCCCTAAGGCCCCCGTGGAGACAAAGGAGTGAGCTGTGACTGAAATGCAGAGAGAGGGCTGCCTGGCTGAGGCTATGTTCTTTGACCACTGGAAGCAGCCAGTTTGCAGCGACCCAGCAGGGAGAAGGTTCGGGAATTAAATATTCCCACTCCCACACTCTGTTTCTCCTTCTGCTCTTCTGTCAATGCTCCGCATTGGCCAAACGTGACGTTAAGCCCCTTAAAGCGCAGAGCCTGCTGGGAGAGAATGGAGAGTGCATTTGGAGGGGCAAACAGATGGTATCCAGCATGGAGAAGACTGACTAATATTTTATAGGTCATGTGTGAAAATAAGTTTAAGGAAGAACTAGCAACTGGAACAAGTCCTCTGCCGCGGACCAGCCAGAGAAAGAGGATTTCACCGCCCAGGGTCAGGAGAGAAGGGGTAAGGAACTGAAGTAGCACCGACGAATGGGGTCAGAAGGGCCAAGACAACAGACGGCTGCAAGGCAAATTTTATTGCGCTACAGTTGCAGATTATCTAGACTAGAAAAAGGGAGGTTGGTTGCCAGACGGTGGTTTACATTATGTACAGACTGTCTCAGCTCAAGGTTAACTTCCCTGGGAGAAAACCCATAAGCCCAGAATCATCAAAAATAACCTGCACGTGCCGGGGGGAGACAGCTTTGCTTGTCTCAGTTTACATTCTTTCTGATCTCTGGGCCCTGGTGGTTTATCTCCCATGGAATGGAACAAGGAGGGGAACAAGTAGGCACAGTCCCTTCGAGCAGCGGCGGCATGCCTGGCATGTCTGCACCTGGCTCTCAAGGCTGACCGTTTCCCACAGTCCTCTGTTTTTCTGTTTGTTTTTTTCTTTTAATAAAAATAGAAAAGATACTACTAAATTTGGGGAAATGTATTCATCAGGTTTTGCTGTGATAATGCGGCATCACAAACAACCCCCAGGTTGCAGTGGCTTACAATAATGAACACGCATTTCTCACTCTCAGGTCCACAGGTCAGTTCTGGTTCAGATACACTTGGCTCACTTATCTGGACGTGGCTCCAGGCTGAAGGTTGGGATCAAGCGTGCCTCCCGTATCTTCTCATCCTAGAGCTCAGGTTAAATGATCCGTGATTACCTAGAGCGCGGCAGGTGGTAGGAGCCCAAGGGGAAAAACGGTAAGCATAACATCTCTTAACTTGTACTTAGAACTGGCGGGCTATCACTTTCGCCCTATTGAATCAACCAGGGGAAGACTTTTGACCAAGTCCAATGTCAATGGAGTGAGAAAGTCAATGGCTGGAGAGTGGAGATGGGTAGAGTGAATATTTTCTGAATAATAATTAATATATTATACTTGGTAAAACTGCCCCTGAAAATACGCTTTACATGGAAGCATCCAGGCATTATGACTGCAAATCGATTTTACTCCATTAACTGTTTCTATGTATATACTTTTTTCTTATTTAAAGTATCCTCTGGTACTGTTTGTACTTTCCCTGTCAATCACATTTGCCTTCTACATTACTAAAAAGTGACTGTAAACACTATTAACAGAAATACCAGCCTGAAAGCATATTGTATGTCCCTTCTTATATAGGTATGGGCCGCTGCCTAAAGCATCTACAAAAGATGAAAGCAATGAAAGTTCATACGTCACAGCCTAGTAACTTACTATTTCAAAGCTATCACATAGCCTTTTCTAAATCATCAGCTGAATAGATCAATTTTTAAAACATATTAATGATGATTTTGAAAGATTTTTAATGATCAATGTTTCCATGCTGCACAACTATAGTTACAATGTTTTTCCCAAGCTTTACTGAGCTAATTGACATATAACATTGTGTAACTTTAAGGTGCACAATCTATGAATTGATACACTTACACACCCCACTATAATTACCACTATAGCCTCAGCTAACACCTCCATCATGTCATATGATTACCATTTCCTTTCTGTAGTGAAAACGTTTAAGATTACTCTCTTAGAAGCCTTCAAGTATATAATACAGTCTTATTACCTATGAACACAGTACTGTGCATTAGATCCCCAGAACTTTCAACTGCCACTTCGTATGCTTTGCCCAGCATCTACTCATTTCCCCCAACCCCCAACCCCTGGTGACCACCATTCTACTATTTGCTACTACAAGTTTTTTTTTTTTTTTAAGGTTACACATATAAGTGAAATCATACAGTATTTATCTCTCTCTGAGAAATATTAATTTTTTTGTCTCTCTCACACAATGTTTTTTTCAGAGCATTAAGCTTTGCAGTTTTGAAAGGCAGACTAGTACAGAGGTTACAAGCACAGACCCTAGACTGCCCCAATTTGAATCCCAACTAGCATCTGACTTGACCTTGGACAAGTTACTCAAATGGCTTGGTTTTCTCCATCTTTAAAATGGGCATAATAAGAATCCCCAACTCATGTGGTTACTGCAAGTTTTAAATAGTTAATGCATGTAAATCAGTTCGGACAGTACCTAGCGCTGGATAATAGTAGCTATTAATATCAGTTAACTATTTTAATAAGTAATTATTTTCTCTCTCTCTCCCTCAATATTCAGTTTAAAATCCTCTTGATCAGACTGAATCTCTTGGCAAACATCCTTTTCAGCCTTAATAAGAATCACAAGGTAGGAACTTCCCTGGTGGCACAGTGGTTAAGAATCCGCCTGCCAATGCAGGGGACACGGGATCGATCCCTGGTCCAGGAAGATCCCACATGCCATGGAGCAACTAAGCCCGCGAGCCACAACTACAGAGCCCACGCACCACAACTACTGAACCCACACACCTAGAACCTGTGCTTCTCAACAAGAGAAACCACCACAATGAGAAGCCCGCACACCACAAATATAGACCCACCGTAGCCAAAAAATCAATCAATAAATTTAAAAAAGAATCACAGCGTTACTTTCCAGAAGTCTGTTGTTTTGAAACTACAGTAGTGGTTCAGGTAATCAGAATCTGATCTCGGATGCCGTCTTTGTAGCTTTCTGACTGCAGAACACAGCCAAGGTAAGTCACAGTTTCTCCAGGTAGCACAACAGACTGGAGAAGGTTGGCATCTGGAGCCCAACCACCAATGATGTGGGACAGAGAGTGGAAGAACACACCCCTCCTCAGGTACTAGAAAATTCAGTCCACATTGAATTTACTGAATATCTGTCATAATACCGTAGCACAGGTATTGTGCTAAGCCTAAAACCAGAGTAGGAAACAAGGCAGTCATCGCTTTCCCAGAGCTCAAGGCAAAGACCGACATTAAGTAATCGAAGGCCTGGGAAGTGCCCTAAGAGGTGCAGGGTTCCACGGGAGCTCGTGGTCACAGTCAGCAGAACCCAGGTGAATTCAGCATAGGCTGTCGAGAAGGGTGGTGGCCCTCAGCAATAAGGAAGACAGCAAGTATTACTCAAAAATACACCGAGGCATGCGGGGACTCTTTCTTCTGGAAGTCCTGGCAACCCAGGGACGAGAGCTTGCACACTTTTGCACACGAGGCGGTGGACCTCTGCCTGACGACGTGCAGCCTCCTGGCGCTGGGGCACTACCCGCTGGAAGCTCATGCTTCTCTCCCCCTTTCCACCGACTCGTAGCACCAAACTGAGCCTCCGCCGGTGGGGAGAGAGCAGGCTTCTTCCAGCTACCGCATGAACCCCAGTGGTCCACACCCACATCAGGACTTGTAACTAGTACGGCCTGTATATTTGCACCTCAGGGCACAAATGAAGAAATAAGCTTCCCTCTCCTCGCTCTGTCTCTCTTTCTCTCATTTTCTCTCTCTCCTGCTAGTTTAGCTCAAAGTCCGGCAACTTCTCCTTTTTTTAAAGTAAGTAAATAGCTCAATGTTTACTTGCCTTCTCCCTCATGTGTCTAAAGGAAATGATAATATAGCCCTTCATTTTTCTCACCATGAGTGATGTTTGCTGAAAGCCGGGTACTAGTGTTAGTGGGGGGCTGCATGGAAGGAATCTCTGCTGGGACCTCTCAGTGAGAAAGGAAGAGAGACCCCCGTTCCTCCTGAAAATGTAAAATACGCCCCTCTATCTCATCTAAGAGTTGTTTTTCTGTGACTGTGTTTCTTGGAATCCTGCCAAGATTCACTTTGTTGTCTTTTTAAGACTGTACAATTTCGGAACTCTGTTCGCGTTAGAAAGAATATTTGCTTACAGTGCATAGATTACCTTTTTTGAAATAATTTCAGATTTATAGAAAATTTGACATTCTACTGTAAGGAAAAGCTTTCCTTCTCCCTACATATTTGTGTCGACCTCTGTGTGGATATGTGGATTCCTATTTTATTTAGTGTGTTGTCATCTGTTACTACCACTACTTAACTTTGATGCTTAAAATGATCCAGATTTGGCCAGTGGGGATCCCTTCAAGCTGGCTTCTGTTCTTGGACAAGTGTCCATGATTCCTTGAGCACTTCCTTACTTTCTTGAGAGCCACAATCATCTTGTACTTCCTCTGCTTCAACCCTGAGGCCAACCATTTCCAACAAGTCCTGGTTCCTTTTAGTGGATGTTGATATTTGGAAACCAAGGTCTGGGCACTCAGAACGTTTATTTCTACTGGGCTGTCGTTTGTAAACCTCTCAGAGACTCGAGCTAGGAAATATCTGCATGTGTGCACACTGACCCACAGACATACAGACTCCACAGACAGCTATGTTTCCCTACCTCTCAGTGTGTCTATTTTTTAAACTCATTAGTTTACACACCAGTGCTTTCAGTTCCAATCCAGCACCTCAGGGTTCTCTTCAGCCTCTCTCCTTCCATATTTTTTTTAAATTAACTTATTTATTTATCGGCTGCATTGGGTCTTCGTTGCTGTGTGCGGGCTTTCTCTAGTTGCAGTGAGTGGGGGCCACTCTTTGCTGCGGTGCGCGGGCCTCTCACTGCAGTGGCCTCTCCCGTTGTGGAGCACGGGCTCTAGGCATGTGGGCTTCAGTAGTTGTGGCTCACGGGCTCTAGAGCTCAGGCTCAGTAGCTGTGGCTCATGGGCTTAGTTGCTCCGCAGCATGTGGGCTCTTCCCGGACCAGGGCCCGAACCCGTGTCCCCTGCATTGGCAGGTGGATTCTTAATCACTGCGCCACCAGCGAAGTCCCTCTCCTTCCATATTTGTCAGTCCCTTCTCCAACAGTGAGAAACGGTGTGTATTTATTTGCTCAATGTCCCTGTGTGTAATTGATCTGTCTACCATGCCAGCTGCCCCCTCAGCCTCCAGGGATTCCATGAGGGAGGAGAATGGGTAGAAAGAGTGACAGAATTGGAAGGAAGGAAGGAATGGACAAATGAAAGAACGAATGAACAAACAAACAAAAGAAGGAGGGAAGGAAGGAAGGGAGGGAGAGAGGGAGGGAGAAAGGCACTAATTCCATCTAAAGGCTTCTCACCTGCAGATCGTTCAAAAAACACCAAGGCTTACTCAAAGGGAAGGGTTCAATACTGTTTCCCAACGCCAAATAGGAAGAGAAATGGAAAGTCAACTGTTGTGCTTCTTGCAGCAACGCAAAGCCCCTGTTCACCACCGTCTCAAGGAGAACTATGGAGGCTCTTCCACAGACAATGAGATTACGGTTGAGGATGCTGTGGCCGCTGCCACCGCAGTGTCCCCATTTGGGCTCCACAGTTACGTGTCTCCTAATTCATACTCACGTGCTCGTCCGTGATCGACCACCCTTCCACCGTAGCTGTGTTAAAAGAAGCCTACACAAGAGGCCAAGAACAATGCTTCCCCACTGAAGCTTTTCTAACGAAAGCTCAGGCTCTTGGGGACCAAATATAAAGACAAGAATACCTTTAAAAAGGGTTATCAGGCCCTCATCCTCCCTAGGAAAGGTCTTGGTATTCTTTTTAGACATAAATAGTGATACTTTCTGACTTTTTCAGGGTAGTGATGATGTATAACAGGCTCTGCAATTTACAAAATTCTAAAGGTCGCATAACTGCTTTTGAGGAAAGGTAGGAAATTACCTTATAGACATGTGTGGAGTATGAATATTTGATTATGCTTGGAAGACCTCAGCAGAATTCCAATATATGAATAATATTCTTTACTTCCTCTTAGACAGAGAGGACTTAGCAAACCCTGATGGTAATCTGGATTCCTCCTTGGCTCACAGCTAATCTTTCATCTAAGCCTCCCTCAAACAATATCTTATCTAAGCCAACTTTTAGAAGTGTTTCTTTAAAGTCCCGAAGTCAAATTTCTGGGCCAAGTCTATCTAGTAAGTGATCAAAACGGTGCCCATCTGTCCACCAACAGCAGAATTGATAAATAAATTGTGATCGATTCCAGAGTGGAATATTATTCAGCAACGAATAATGCAACAACGCGAATGAATCTCACAAACACAACCAAACGTGAAAGTATACATTGTATGATTCAGTTTACATAAAGTTCAAACATAGACAAAACCGGTCTTTGGTGTTAGAAGTAAGGATAGTAGTTACTTGTCGAGGAGTAACTGAAAGAGGTTGTAATGAGGATTTCCAGAATTCTAATAATATCTTATTTCTTCATCTGTGTCTTGTTCATTTTTTAAAATTTCATCAAGATATACTCTTAAATTTATATATATATATATATATATATATATGTAGGTATGTTAAATTCAGTAAAGTAAGTATGACTCAAAAGACTCCTTGAGTGAAACACCATCAACCCTTAAGGATATCCACAAGTTTTGAGGGACAAAAGACCATTCATAGGTCACTTGCTAACATATCCAGGAAAAGTCAGAATTCTTTATGTCCCTGGCTATGGTGGTGGTCTTTTCACCTGTCCCAATGTCAGCTTACTCCAGAAAGCCTTAGCTTTATATATTTGAATCAGATACCTCTGATACCAAGTGGCTACCATTCTGTGGCTAGAGCACTTTTGGAGGTGAGGGGCCTCCATGCTTACAGCCATATTTTTGAGAAAACTGACCCAAGTCAAATTTGCTGATATGTGATTAAAAGCCCCCTGCTCACCCCGAGGAGGTGGTGATACCCAATAATGACAGGTGTCCACTGCCAGAAGGCAGGAAAAGTCAACTGTCTTCTTTAAAATGTTGAACCTTAGATTAAATTCAATCGTACTGAGATCCTGATCTCGTATCCCATCTTTTAGTCTTACGTAGCAGATATTTTTGAAAGCCTCCCATTCCCCAAGAGATTCTTTGCCCCTTCAAAATGATGTGAGCCTGCAACCACACTTATAGCTATGGGACCTAAACTGGTGGGGGACATTTGGATTTTTGTCACTTTGGAGAAGGGGAAAAAGAAAAATGAGATTTCTTTCTTTATCTCGTCCTTTGCCACAGGTTGCAAAAAATGTTAATCACAGAAAAGTTTTTGAACTCTCACTTAGCTTTCTAGGAAGCAATTTAATCTTAAGGTAACATGTACATAACTGTTCCCTAGATCCACACTTAATGGAGTTATGTGGCTGCTGATATATTCACAGCAGCACTGCTCTGTAATAAAGTGCTCAAGGTTGATGGCTTATTCTTATCATTATTATTGTCACATTTATTTACACCCAGATTTTTTTTTTTTTTTTTTTTGGCTGGGCGGCACGCAGGATCTTTGTTCCCTGACCAGGGATCGAACCCGTGCTCCCTGCAGTGGAAGCACAGAATCTTAACCACTGGACCGCCAGGGAAGTCCCCACACCCAGATCTTGCTCAACTGATTTAAAGAGACTTTCTAACGTTTTTTCATTGCTACTCTGTCATCTTTGCAGCTCTTTTTCCGTTCATAATTATATGTAAACATGCCTTATTCTCAGCCCAATTCATAGAATTGCTATAATATCTAACTAGCAATTTTCATTTGTTCTCCATTTATTTCTTCCAAAATAAATCACAAGTTGCCTCTTCCATGGCAAGTTATCCAAGGTTTAACCAAGTTATATTCCTTCATTTTTGGCAGCGCAACCCTTGAATGAATATGTCTGAAACTCATTCCCAATTGCATTTTAATCAGAGCTCTCATAAAACAATCCCTATATTTGGGCAATAGATGATTTATTTGAACTTCCTTGAATAAAAAATTATATTTCGAATGGTACTATGATCTGCGTACATTTCCTAAGCGACTTCTTGGCCTCTCTTTGCTCATTCAGTGATCAATAATATCCACAAGTGTAGCTACCACCCAAGCAACCCAGGTAGTATTTTATAAGCCTATAAAAAAAAAAGTAAAGAGGGACTTCCCTGGCTGTCCAGTGGTTAGGGCTCCACACTTCCACTGCAGGGGGCACGGGTTCGATCCCTGGTGGGGGAAATAAGATCCGGCATGCTGCATGACGAGGCTAGAAAAAAAAAGAAAGAAAGAAAGAAACCCTTCAGGATGTGTGTATATTTCCAAAATCAATAGATGAATGTGAAATGAAGCAGAATTTTGCTTAGGAATCAGGACTTGTCATTTTTCCACCAAGAACATGTACTATCCTTCTTTCTTCCACTTTTAATTTCTCCACTGCTGTGATTCCTCTCCTCATCTGAACAGCTTCTAAGCCCTTTGTTCTAAACTGACACTGTTTTTGCATTTCTCTACTGGTCTTACTACTCAGAATCTGCAAGTTGGGTTCACCAAACATGGTATCCTCTGGACTCAGCTCTGTGTCAGCTGCTGATGCACCCTTGTGGTTTCAAACCTCTACTGGCCCCTTCCCTCCATAGCCTCATGCCCTACAGTCTCCAGTTACTTCTTGCAACTGGCAAAGGGAACTCTCTCTGCTTTTCCTCACAGATAATGGCCTGTGATGAAAAAGGCAAGTGGTTTTGAAGCTTTTTCAAATGGGGAAAGCGATGGCACTTTAAGCGATCGCACTATAAGCAATGGCACTATAAGAAAGTTATAGTGCTTGCATACTGTTCAATAGTTTACGTAGTAGTTTATGTGACAGTTAGAAATAAACAACAGGCCTCCTAATTCCTAATCCCTGTGTCTGCAAAGAATTTAATAGTATTGTTTTATTGTCATTATATTTAGTTTTAAGATAATCTTCTATCATCGTAATAAGTGAGACTGTTCTCTCATTAATGGTGGCAACATAAAGTCTCCCTTTAAAATAACATATTTAAGTAAAACTATCATTTAAGAACATTGAAATATATGATAGTAAAGATGATATGAGGATATGGCAAAAAACTGACAATCAAATGACTGAAGTCTGTGAAACCTCACTCTCTGGGAAACGCTATAGAGACTGGTGTATAATTATGGCTGTGCTATTGAGATTCCACTGGCATTTACTCTGTTCTCTAATGGTACTTCCTGGGCCTCCTTGTGATTTAGATCTAGGTCACAATGGCAAGAGCCAATCCTACACTTTCTGTTCTGCCTTAATCCAGCCAAGGGCTGACTTCACCACCCTCCGTCCTGGCTGGCGATTAGAGAAGAAATCCTATCACAGGTTTGCAACAGCCAGGGAATACATTGACAGGGGCCGAACTGGGTGACAGACTTCAAGCCCTGTAAAGGCCAGAAAATTAACCCTAATAAAGAAACAGGCAAGTTGGCCAGGATCAGGGAGCATAGATTCACATGCCACCTCACCCTTGAACCCCAGTCTCTGAGTTTCCCTCTTTGCCGGCTCTTTCTAGAAGGTGTCCTGGGCAAGTGTACAACCGTGACAAAAAGAGCAGTGCTCTGGGAAACCCTGAAAGTCCACTAAGGCTACTGTAAGCTGGGGACCATCTTTGCTGGATATTTGTGTTACTGCTGTCATAGCAAGTATTACTCTAACTAAAAAATGATAAATAGCTTATTTAAGCGGCAGATAGTTGGAATGGTAATTTTGTTCTTGGCAAAGCCATAAGAGGAAAAGCCCTGCGGTGGGGGGGCAGGGGTAGGGGAGGGGCGCGGGGGGCACAGAGGTGGGGGAGATGGATATAAAGATCTGGCTGTAGAAGAGGAACTGTGTGTTTTCGTTTAAATTGTTAACAATTTACAGAACCAGAAGTTAGAACAACATTTATTAACCTTGGGAACGTCTTCAAACTTTTATAAGCTTCAGTATCTTCATCTGAAAATAAAGACAGCAGTGACTGAGCGACCTCACACCAGCTAATGTGTGGATTGCATAAGATTGTGCATATAAAGCACCAGGACATACTAGACGCTAAATAAATGTGACTTCTCCACGAAGCCAAAAGAGCTCAGGTCAAGATCTGAATCTTACTAGTTACGTAACCGTGGGTCAGTTTATTGGTTTATGCTCAAAGTTTTCCAATATGGACATGAGGCAGATTATAAGAATTCCAAATAATAAAACAATGCATACATTTTCAGAATCAGAGAAGATATAAATTAGAATAGAAAATCAAGACTAGGAGAGAAAATCTAACATAGCTGTCCACAGCAATAAGTACTCTACAAGTACTAATGTGGACCAACTACGAAATTAGCTCTGGGCCTCCTAGCAACCCAAAAGAAAATGGGGAAAATGTTCAGTTACAAAATATTCCTTCATTCTCCATGAGGGAAAAAAATATCAAATGCTCATGGCAAACACGTTTTTCAGGGCATATCACTTCAACTGTCCAAGCTTTAGTCTCCTCATCTTGATAACAACAAAAAAAATATCATCTAGCTTCCAGGGTAGACGTTGAAGGCTAAGTAGAATAATATATTTGGAAAAGTTTTCTTATAAATGTGATGTGATTTGTAAGTGTTACTTACTATTTTATATACCTTAATTTATCTAATAAAGAAGGCTTCTCACACTGTTGGATCTTCACTTATTTCTGAGCTAAATTTTTTTTTTTTTTTTTTTTTTTTTTTTTTGGTTTGCGGTGCGCGGGCCTCTCACTGTTGTGGCCTCTCCCGTTGCAGAGCACAGGCTCCGGACGCGCAGGCTCAGCGGCCGTGGCTCACGGGACCAGCCGCTCTGCGGCATGTGGGATCTTCCCGGACCGGGGCACGAACCCGAGTCCCCCGCATCGGCAGGCGGACTCTCAACCACTGCACCACCAGGGAAGCCCTGAGCTAAATTTTTTTTAAATTTATTTTATTGAAGTATAGTGGATATACAATGTTGTCTTAATTTCTGCGGTACAACAAAGTGACTCAATTATACGTATATATACACTCTTTTTCATATTCATTACGGTTCACCACAGGATATTGACCTCAGTTCCCTGTGCTATACTGTAAGACTTTGTTGTTTATCCATTCTCTCTCTATATATAATCGTTTACATCTGCTCATCCCAACCTCCCACTCCCACCCTCCTCCCCCACCTCCCCTCCCCCTTGGCAGCCACAAGTCTGTTCTCTGTGTCTGTGAGTCTGTTTCTGTCTCACAGGTATGTTGATTTGTGAGATACTTTACATTCCACATATAAGTGATATCATCTGGTATTTGTCTTCCTCTTTCTGACTTACTTCACTTAGCATGCTAATGAGCTAAATTATTTTGACCATAGGAATACCTAGCAGGCCCAGGCACTATACTAATAATTTACATGCATTCAATTACTCCTCGGAATAATAGTAGGTACCATCATTATCCCTATTCAGATGAAGAAATTGGGGCACAAAGAGGTCCAGCCTTCCCAAGGTTACTCAGAGTTAAGACTGATATCCAGAAATTTGGCCCCGAGTTCATTCTCTTTAACCATCCCGGTCCTCACATGCAACTAGATGTAAACTCCTACTTATAGAGCTTATGTGACTATAAAAAATACCAGTCTAGGGCTTCCCTGGTGGCGCAGTGGTTGAGAGTCTGCCTGCCGATGCAGGGAACACGGGTTCGTGCCCCGGTCCGCGAAGATCCCACATGCCGCGGAGCGGCTGGGCCTGTGAGCCATGGCCGCTGAGCCTGCGTGTCCGGAGCCTGTGCTCCGCAACGGGAGAGGCCACAATAGTGAGAGGCCCGCGAACCGCAAAAAAAAAAATCAGGCTATAAAGTGAATATACACCAAGCAATAAAACCAGAAAGTTTTAAAAGTTTAATTTAATGTGACAGATGATATTGTTTTACTCACCACCAGTTGTAGCATGAATTTCCTCGTCACCAGGTGACGACCAGGTACTGTGAGATGACAATTCTCTATCACTTTTTTTTCATTCAAATCACTGTAAACCATTTATTCCTGCAGCCTGTTTTGATATTATGTGCCCTTCGCTTGGCATAAACACATCATTTGCATGTTAAATCTGCTTTGGTTCTTTCTCATTAGCTCCCTGATTAAAATAGAACTGCTCAGTGCTAACTGAATTACAAACAGAAACCCAAGACTAAACTTGCAGGGTAGCGCTTGGTTATAGGGAAATCATTTAGATGATCCAGAACCTGCTCATATTATCTTTTAAGTTATTATTTAAATGAAAATGAAAAATTTAAAATTTTCACGGTGAGCTCACAGACACCAGAATCTCTAGTTTGAGAAATCCCACTACAGAATATGCTTTAAAAAGCAGGTGAGCAGATGACTTCTAAATAATCTGATGTTCAATCCTATCCCAGTCTGTTGCCTGACAGGAAGCCCTGGAGCATCTCCAGCTAGTAAGAGTGGAAAGTCTCCCAAGTACCACCCACACTCCTTCAAGGTTCCAGCCCTTTCTCTCGTGTACCCTTGGCTCTCTGGGGCACCTGGAGGTGGGGAATCCAGCTAGAGTGAGTGCTAGTTTGATACAGACCACTGGGGAAAGAGAGGAACAGCAGGAAGAGATACGTGTACAATACATCTCTTCTGATGGTACCAGTAGCCACATGCTGGCCCAAGGGGCTCGGGGTTCCCGAAGGCTCTTTGGGGTTCTTTTGGCAACAGTAAATTCCCAGCATCCTAGTCTACTCAGAGTCCCAATCCTAACAGGTTGCAGCTCTCAATGAGAAATCCCACCACAGGGTATTCCTAAAAAGGCAGGTGACCTGAGGACCTCTCTGTACTTATTGCAACCCTATCCCTGTTAGTTCAGCCCCTATGCCTCAACTGGTCCAGAAGCACTGC
Source organism: Lagenorhynchus albirostris (assembly GCF_949774975.1). Classification (NCBI taxonomy): domain Eukaryota; kingdom Metazoa; phylum Chordata; class Mammalia; order Artiodactyla; family Delphinidae; genus Lagenorhynchus; species Lagenorhynchus albirostris. Next base: position 188,730,417 of record NC_083095.1, read on the forward strand.
TTCAGGATTGGTTCAAAGCAGAAAAGAATTTAGCCTTGTTTCCAATTGCATGTATCCCTCAAATTATGGTTTGCAAACTCAGGTTTGATGTACTGGTTTCCAAACATGCACAATGGACTCAGCAAACTGGTTTGAAAATACAAACAGCTTAAGATAGCTGTTAGTGGACATTACATTTTAAGACTTGTATGATGACACTGAATATATTGCAACAGTCACTACAAAGAGGCCAAGACAGAGTCCATAATGCCAGCTTCCGGCTTAAAATTATCATAAATAAAGAGCTAATAGCACAGGTCTTTACCAGCAGTTCTGAGAGTGAAGTCTGGACCCTAAAATAGAGGGACTCTAACCCACTCTCCTGACGACCGAAACCTGATCTTGGCTTTGTCAACCTTTTACAATAACTCCTAGAAAAACAATCTCTTTAAAGAACCCTCAGTGAGGGTCCATAGAACCCACCTGGCATTTCCTTCTGTTTGTGAAAATAAGAGGTGAATGGTGGGGGGTCAAATATTAAGGATGGTGGGACTTCCCTGGTGGTGCAGTGGTTAAGAATCCACCTGCTAATGCAGGGGACACGGATTTGAGCCCTGGTCCGGGAAGATCCCACATGCTGCGGAGCAACTAAGCCCGTGTGCCACAACTACTGAGCCCACGCACCTAAGCCCGTGCTCCGCAAGGAGAGAAGCCACCGCAATGAGAAGCCCGTGCACCGCAACGAAGAGCAGCCCCCGCTTGCCACAAGTAGAGAAAGCACAGCAACGAAGACCTAACACAGACAAAAATAAATAAATAAATAAATTTATTTTAAAAATTAAGGATGGTAATATCAAACTTGTCCTATATATGGTAAGAGCAGCCAACAGTTGACTGCCACCAGAGCTGTAGGTTTGTTTTTTTAAAGTTTACATAAAATGACCACATTTCCTGATTTACCCTGTATAATCCAGCCTGTTGTCCCAGTGCAATTATTGACAGTGCCCTTTTTTTTTTTAATTTTACTGTTTTCTTTTTTGTTTTTTTTTTTAAAGAAGATGTTGGGGGTAGGAGTTTATTAATTAATTAATTTATTTTTGCTGTGTTGCGTCTTCGTTTCTGTGCGAGGGTTTTCTCTAGTTGCGGCGAGCGGGGCCCACTCTTCATCGCGGTGCGCGGGCCTCTCACTGTCGCTGCCTCTCTTGTTGCAGAGCACAGGCTCCAGACGCGCAGGCTCAGTAGTTGTGGCTCACGGGCCTAGTTGCTCCGCGGCATGTGGGATCCTCCCAGGCCAGGGCTCGAACCCGTGTCCCCTGCATTGGCAGGCAGATTCTCAACCACTGCGCCACCAGAAAAGCCCGATGGTGCCTTTTCACACTTTTTTTTTTTTTTTTTTTTGCGGTACGCGGGCCTCTCACTGCTGTGGCCTCTCCCGTTGCGGAGCACAGGCTCCGGACGCGCAGGCTCAGCGGCCATGGCTCACGGGCCCAGCCGCTCCGCAGCATGTGGGATCTTCCCAGACCGGGGCACGAACCCGTGTCCCCTGCATCGGCAGGCGGACCCCCAACCACTGCGCCACCAGGGAAGCCCCCGTTCTCACTCTTGAAAATGTTCTGGGTTTTACTCTATCTGGTCACCCTATGTGGCACCGTCCCATATTATTTTATGCCCCAGCTCCCTCTCCAGACACGTCTTCTCCCTCATCCCCAAGGAATCCCCTATCTTCATTTTTGTCCATTGGCTATCTTTCTCTGTTTTCCAAGTGTTCATTGCCCCAAAATTAGCCCTGTCTTCAACATTCACTCCCATGTAACCCCATTCATTCAGCTCAGATGATCTTGGTAAATGATTAGGAAGCAAAAGAGCAATCTGATTATTTCTTTTAAAGTAGTTTGTACTGGGACTTCACTGGTGGTCCAGTGGGTGAGACTCCATGCTCTCAATGCAGGGGGCCTGGGTTCCATCCCTGGTGGGGAATTAGATCCCACATGTATGCTGCAACTAAGAGTCCGCATGCTGCAACTATAGATCCTACATGCCGCAACTAAGACCCAGAGCAGCCAAAATGGACAAATAAATAAACATTAAAAAAAAAAAGTAGTTTATACTTGTGATTTTACAAATGATTTAGAACTATAGAAGGGACAGTTCTTGCAAAATCTCTGCCCTTTATCAAGGCAGGGTGCAACTGTGTTAATTATGTAATCATTTCTGTCTGAGTTATTTTTGTGACTGCTGTTATATATACTTGTTCAATTATATAATAGGGATCTCTGATTCGGCACCCTTTATTCTGAAAGTTTGCCAACACAAAAAGAAGTACAAGGAAAGACACTGGAAAGAGACCCAAAGAAGCAGGACTGCAGGTGGTTAGTATGGTCTTCATTACACATTTCTACCTTTTCCAAATGGCTGGTAATGAGTTTATATTACTTTCACCATCTGGGAAAGAAAATAAATACAATGGAAGAGAATAATATGCAAAAAAGAGTAAAGGTCACTTAGACTGTTGCTTATTTTTATCAATAAGAAAATCTGAAAGCTAGATTTGAGATTGGATAATAGTCTGTTGAATATAAATATATATATATATTTATTTATTTACTTATTTATCTCACATATGTGTCAAATAATGATTCTTTCAAGGGTCAAAAGATTGAAATGAATTATCACACTAGCAATCCAGGTTTGCAAAAACTGTTTCTCTTTTACTAGTTACACTTAATTAGCAAAATCAAGGCCCCTGTTTCCAGTGTAAGGCCCCGTAAGGTGTTAACCCAGCCAGACAGGAATAAGCTTTGTAAAAGCACATTTTCTGTAAGAGGTGCTGGTCTCTTCACCACCTACTCTGAGCACCAGAATTTTGATTGCAGTTGTCAGTTGAGAGTTCTTCAGTTCCCAAATCTAACTTATGACGGTGCCTATCGTGTTCTTTTAATGCTATACAATATAGACAGTAGGATCCATTAAGAATAACTGACCAAATATTAAGATACAATAAACCCCCCGTGCAGATTCTGTCGTTAACATCCACCCTACTCCCTCCACATGAAGGACTCATAAGAATTCTTAGCTAGATAGAGCTAGGGAAATAATTTACAATTTGATCCTATTAAATTGCTCTTCCTTTGTCATCCTAGGCCTGAATTATTTGCTGACGCTTTTTTTATTCCAATAATGATTCATGTTCCATGACAGTGAATGGTCTTTCTTGTATGGGAGCTGTAGTGATCTCTTATAGAAAATTCTCGTCTCTCTCTCTATGATTGTCCAGGTTCATACTTTAATCCAGAGGCTTTACCAACTGTGTTTCTATTGCTACAGCTATTCCAGTCCCTTTTTGACCTCATAAATCCATGCAATGCTGAAATATTTTTAGTAAGTAAGACATTTTTTTGAAGAGTAGTTGATTTACAATATTATATTCGTTTCAGGTGTACAACATAGTGATTTGACATTTTTATAGATTGTACTCAATTTAAAGTTATTACAAAATAATGGCTATATTTCCCTGTGCTGTACAATATATCCTTGTTGCTTATTTATTTTATACACAGTAGTTTGTGTCTCTTAATCCCTTACCTTTATCTTGCCACTCCCCCCTTCCCTCTCTCCATGGTAACCACTAGTTTGTTCTCTATATCTGTGAGTACGTTTCTGTTTTGTTATATTCATTCATTAAAAAAAATTTTTTAGATTCCACATATGAGTGATATCATACAGTATTTGTCTTACTCTGATTTATTTCATTAAGCATAATACCCTCTAGGTCCATCCACCATGCTGCAAATGACAGATTTCTTTTTTTATGGCTGAATAATATTCCATTGTGTGTATATCGCATCTTCTTTATCCATTCATCTATTTTTGGACACTTAGGTTGCTTCCATATGTTGGCTATTGTAGATAGTGCTGCCATGAACATTGGGGTGCATGGGTCTTTTCAAAAGAGTGTTTTAATTTTCTTTGGCTATATACCCAGGAGTGGAATTGCTGGATCATATGGTAGTTCTATCTTTTAATTTTTGAAAAACCTCCATACTGTTCTCCATAGTGGCTGCACCAATTTACATTCCCACCAACAGTGCACTAAGGTTCCCTTTTCTCCACACCCTGGCCAACATTTGTTATTTGTAGACTTTTTGATGATAACCATTCTGACGTGTGTGAGGTGATATCTCACTGTGGTTTTGATTTGCATTTCTCTGGTGATAAGCAATGCTGAAGTTTTAAGCAGTATGGTCTCTGTAAATGTATGATTTTTTTTTTTCATCAGTAACCTGCAGTCCAGGGTGGGGTGGGGCAGTCAGGGAGGGAGTTCTAGACAGTCCAGTTTTTTAACAGCAAAAAGAATAACTTTCATATTGAATACTAGATGAAAAATTCCTTTGTTGTGTTTTTACTGTGATACTTCCAATACCATATACTACAAAAAAACTCCAACCTGGGGTTTTGCTGTTTAACCACTTCACTAGGTCCACAATAGGTCAGTTACCACAGAGCCTAGAATTCTGATAAGCCATACAGGAATAAGAAATCTGAGTGGCCCAAGACTTAGGGTTCATAAAATGAAGATGACTGCTGCTGATGGAGACATGTGCCTTGCTCTCAAAGAAGAATATAAGAAAAAGAATATTCAGAGAGGGAGTAGTGATGGAATATGTGGCTCTAGGACACTGTGTCAGCAACGTGGTTACAGGGAAACAAGTAGAAATGTAAGCTAACCATTTTTTTAAATTAATTAATTCATTTATTCTTTTGCCTGCATCGGGGTCTTAGTTGTGGCACGTGGGATCTTCGTTGCGGCATGTGGGATCTTTTTGTTGTGGTGCGGGGGCTTCTCTCTAGTTGTGGCACATGGGATCCAGAGCGCGTGGGCGTTGTAGTTTGTGGCACGCAGGCTCTCTAGTTGAGGTGCACGGGCTCAGCAGTCGTGGCATGTGGGCTTAGTTTACACAAAGCATGTGGGATCTTACTTCCCCGACCAGGGATTGAACTCGCATCCCCTGTAATGGAAGGCGGATTCTTAACCACTGGACCACCAGGGAAATCCCAAGAGAACCATCTTTTTTTTTTTTTTGAGAACCATCTTTAAATGAGGGAAATGGGTACTTGTCTTAGGCACTTGTATCAAAGAGATTATTGAATATTTTTTAAAAGAATTGTATCTGTCCAGCTCTTTTACAGTGTCTATATTCAAATTATCAGATCCCACTGATACAGGAGGGAAGGGGGTAGGGCACAACCCTTAAAGAATGACACAGCCATTGAGAAAAATTGGATACAACAAAAAGTGGTCTGAACAAATTAGGCCCAAGATGGCGGAAGTTTCGACTTCCAGCAGAACTTAAGCCTCATTATACGCTCAATGCAACACATCAGCACCTAAATGACACACCACAGGCACCATGATGGTTCCAAGGCTGATGATAAAAGGCCAAAAAGTGGGCAGTGGCCCAATTCCTGGAAATCCCCGCCCCTTCTCCAGAATAGTTGGAATACTCCTCCCACGCATTAGCCTGTGGAATTACAAAGCGCATAAAAACTAACCATCCCATATTTCAGGGCCGGTCTCACCTTCTGAGACAGGCTGCACTCTGTCTATGGAGTGTGTTTCTCTCTCAGTAAACCTGCTTTCACTTTGCTATGGCTCTCGCCCTTGAACTCTTTCCTGCACGAAGCGAAGGGCCCTCACTTGGCGGCCCACCCCAGGGGCTCACGTGAGACCTGAGACAGGACCATCCTCTTGTGCCCCGTTATCCTGCAAACTCTTTGCAAATGATACTGATAAATCCACTTCTTACCTATCAATCACTTTGCTCTTGCTGAATTCCTTCTTCGCCAAGACATAAAGGACCTGAGCTTCAGTTAAGTCCTGACACCAGGCGAGTGATTTTAATTAAAAGACGGTGGGTGGGTTCGAGTCCCAGCCCATGGGTTCAAGTCCGAAACTGAGTTTTGGCTGGTTTCAAATCCCATCTGAGGCGTTCGGTTTCAGTTTCACCTTCACTCTGTTACACATTAAAATAGCTTTCTTTAATTAAGGGATAACATACAATAAAACACATTCAGTGCACGCATCAACGTACAGCTCAATCATTTTTACATATATGATATACGTGTACATACATGACACATACATGGACATAGATAAATTCATATCTCATAACTATGTAATCACAACCCAGATTAAGACAGATTTCTTGCATTCCCTAAAGTCCCCTCATTCTCCTTCTCAGCCTGGTAGTACAAAGCATTTAAAAAGTAGATGAATATAGGGACTTGCCTGGTGGTCCAGTGGTTAAGGCTCCACACTTCCACTGCAGGGGGTGTGGGTTCGATCCCTGGTTGGGGAACTAAGATCCCACGTGCTGTGCAGCACGGCCAAAAAATGGAAAAAAAAAAAAAGTAGATGAATTTAACAGAGAAGATACTTTGAAGATTACTCACACTAATTGTACTAGGAATTGCATTTAGTTATGAGGAAGATACCCCACAAAGCAGTGCTTTAAACAGATTGGTGGTTTTCTTTTTCTTTTTTCTCTCATGTAAAAAAAGATGCAGATGGTAGGAAGGCTCCAGAGAGCCTAGCTTCCTTCTTTCTGTTCAGCTACCCTTGGCCTTGAGCTCTCCTCCCGGTTGTCAAATTAGAGCTCCTGACTTCACCCAGGTGTGGTGACCACACTCCCAGCAGGAAGAGGGCGAAGGTGATGAGCAAAAGGCACCTCCCGCTGAGTCAGCCCCCTTCACAGGCTTTCTCAGAAGCTCAACCAATGGACCTCTGATTAAACCTCACTGTTTAAACCTGTGTGGGAAACACAGGTCTGGCTGGCAAATCCAATATAAAATCCAATTTTAGGGGCTTCCCTGGTGGCGCAGTGGTTGAGAGTCCACCTGCCGATGCAGGGGACACGGGTTCGTGTCCCGGTCCGGGAGGATCCCACATGCTGCGGAGCGGCTAGGCCCGTGAGCCATGGCCGCTGAGCCTGCGCGTCCGGAGCCTGTGCTCCGCAACGGGAGAGGCCACAGCAGTGAGAGGCCTGCGTACCGCAAAAAAAAAAAAAAAAAAAAAAAAAAAATCCAATTTTATTAGGAAGAAAGAAAGGGAGGATGGATATTGGTTAGTCAGTGAGCAGTCTCGGCCACACTGATGGTCTACAAACTGCTCCCGGGAATGACCCTTCTAGAAAATGCCACCTGGCTTGCAGTGGATGAATGCGATCTAAAGTCATCCCACAATGGGCAAAGAGGTTTAAAGTAAACACTCTTAGCCTCTCTGCCAGAGACATATTCAAACATTTGGGAAAGAAAAGGTCTGGTGAGGTGCTGCTTTAAAATACTTTGCCAAAAAGGCATAACTTTCACTATTCCTTTTTTTTTTTCTAGATTGAAGTATAGTTGATTTACAATGTTGCGTTAGCTGCTTCTGTACAGCAAAGTGAATCTCACTATTCTTAAGGAAAATATGGGGGAAATCATCAGGGGTAAAATTTAGAGGATTTGTCCAAGACCGAACAAGTAACTAAAGTAATTTGTTAGTGCAGAGTACCTTCATTTATTAGGGCCCGCAAATGGAAATCTGACCATTTCCAAACTGTAATTTTGTTTATTTCTTTTTATTGGATATGTTTCCCTGTGCTATACAGTACGACCTTGTTGTTTTGTAACTCTGTTTATAATCATTAGGATTATGAGCTTTGATTTAAGCTAAGAATATCTTTTTTTGTCATTCTATTTATTTATTTATATTTTTTCTTCCAGTTTTATTGAGATATAATTGACACACAGCACTGTATAAGTTTAAGGTGTATAGCATAATGACTTGACTTACATACATCATGAAATGATTACACAGTAATTTTAGTGAACGAACATCCATCTTCTATAAATACAAAATAAATAATAGAAATTTTTTTTCCCCTTGTGATGAGAACTCAGGATTTACTCTCTTAATTTGCCTGCCACATGGGTCTGTATTAAGCAATCTGGCAGGCAGTATTCTCATGTTTAGCTTCCCCTTCCAGATATTTTTTCCCTTCTCTGAAGTCATAGTCCTTTATAGCATTATTTCAGACAGACAGAATTACTTTTGAACTCTTTTTTTTTTTTTTTTTTTTTTTTTTTTTGCGGTACGCGGGCCTCTCACTGTTGTGGCCTCTCCCGTTGCGGAGCACAGGCTCCGGATGCACAGGCTCAGCGGCCATGGCTCACGGGCCCAGCCGCTCCGCGGCGTGTGGGATCTTCCCGGACTGGGGCACGAACCCGTGTCCCCTGCATCGGCAGGCGGACTCTCAACCACTGCGCCACAGGGGAGGCCCTGAACTCTTTTTCTTTTAACATAATTTTTTTCAAAGCTCTTACTGAGAGAGCCAACTTTTGGTTTGGCTCAACCCTCCTGAAAATAATAAAATTTAATATTCCACCTATAAATATCTACCACACATGAAAATATTCACTATTCTAGGCCAGACTCAGGTAGGAAATATACAATTTGTTTCTTAAAATATGGAAACCCTTGACAAAAATTTTAAAGGGTCATAAGAATATTTTTTTAAGAAACAACTGGAATGGGATTAAAGTCCACGGTTGCACAATCCCTTATCCACAGTCAAGGATTCTCCAAATCTTTGAAAACTGAAAGCTTCCTCAAAAGTTGTAGTATCTGTTTGGTGACAGAAGCTGACCTGATCTAATATAGGGCTTCTTACGGTCTGCCTTTACCTCATTTAGTGTGACTGATCACATATTTCATTACAATATATTATTTTATTTGATTATGGGGTGATTATGATAATGCATCTATTACTATTTTTTAATTATTTAAAAAATCTGAGTTCCAAAACAAATCTTGCTTCCCCACACAGTTCTGAGAGGTAGAGATCTTAAAAACTGCATTACCTAATTGGTTCACAATTTGATTTGTTTACAGATTCCTATTACTATCAAAGCTCATTCAAGGGATTACATATCATTGATTTGACCTACTTTTAAAGTCTAAGAACCTGCTGTTCTAAGTCTTGGAATCTGAGAAATTGAACACATTGTTTCTGCCCATGTGTGCATAGGATTTTGTTTGCTAACAACCAGTTAGTAAATTCAAAAACAATAACTGTTTTTATTCCAACTATATGAGTTAAATTCTAGCTTTAATAATGCTTTGCCTCATTTGTTTAAAAAGAAGTGTTAATTGAGCTTCGTTCAACTGATATGAAATGTGAGGTTTTTTGAATAAAAAATACCAGAATTGGGGCTTCCCTGGTGGCGCAGTGGTTGAGAGTCCGCCTGCTGATGCAGGGGACACGGCTTCGTGTCCCGGTCCGGGAGGGTCCCACATGCCGCGGAGCGGCTGGGCCCGTGAGCCATGGCCACTGAGCCTGCGCGTCCGGAGCCTGTGCTCCGCAACGGGAGAGGCCACAACAGTGAGAGGCCCGCGTACCACCAAAAGAAAAAAAAAAAAAAAAAATACCAGAATTGACACTGTTAAAGAGAAGCACAAAACTGAGGCACACCGTTGCCTTAATTCTTCCTTTTGGTTTTCCTAGTAATGTATATGGTCTTAGATATTTGTTTCTTGCTCATATTTCTTTATGAACATAGTCATCATCAATGTCTATAACAATGCAAATGAAGTGTGGATTTTTAAAAATATAATACCAAAACACCGCGATACAGCTATGTAAATTCAAAATTAGCGTGGAGGTTTTTTTTGTCACTTCACCACAGCTTCGCTGGATCTTACCCACACTGAAGCCTTCAAACTCTCAAATTCCAACATTTTACTCTCTAAATAAGATTCACTTTCTTCAATGTGGAACTCCTCTCTGTAACTTAAAAACTTCGGCAGGATGTCACTCCATTTCTGACCTCCTCCGATGTCATTTTCCCTTTCTCTCAACATGCTGCAGGGCCATTGAGCTCATTTTACTTCCTGGAATACTCCAAGCTCCACTCTGCCGCAGAGCCTTTGCACACGCTGTAACCACTTCCGGGTCTGCTATTTCTCATGCATTTTTCTTCTCACCCTTTGGCTCCTTCTCTTCCTTCAAGTCTATCATCAATGCCATGTTCTTAGAAATAACTTTCCTTATCCTCTTATCTATGTCTTTCCCTCCCTGTTATTCTGGAAGACTGCACTTTGTTTATTTCTTAGTAGCAATTATAATTTGCAATTATGTATTTGTTTACTTGCTTGTTTCTTTGTGTTCCCACGAGACTGTGAGCTTCATGAAGGAGAGGAACTTCCTGCTTGTCCATTAATGTGTATGTAGCACCAAGCATCACGCCTGGCACACCCTAAGCTCTCAAGAACTATTTGAATAAACAACATGAGAATTATTTATCCTATGTCTTTCAGTGATAATTTTTCCAAAACATCTCACTCTACATTTGACTTTTACCAAAACAAAAGATGCTCAGATCACGTGTATAATGAATATTGTCTCAAAAACTCTGAAGAAAATTCGGCCTTTCGGAAGTGCATAACTTGAAATATGTGTATTGTGGAAAATGCATAGAATATTCTATGGACATGCACATCCATATACTTATATATAGATGTACATATATACTTACATTTACATGTATAACTGTATGTATATATACATATATGAATCTCATGCATATGTAAGGGTGGGGGAAGGGATGGGAGAGAAAAGGACAGGGCTGGGGAGGTGGATAGACAAAATAGTATATAGTGAAAATGGCCCCTAGCAATTTTTTTTTCTGTTGGAAGGACAACTGCGTAGAAATTTCTCAAGAATTGTAATCTACTCTCTTCACTAGATGACTTCTTAAGGATGTTTTCCTGACTGATCACATAAATGTCGTTGAAATCGACTCTCATCAGGTAACTACTGATGAGATTACAGAATAAAACGTTCGAAAAATGTCCTGGTTTAGACAATAAATTGTATAGTCACCCTAGCTATTGCTCTCTAAGAATGTTACCTATTTTTTTTAACATCTTTATTGGAGTATAATTGCTTTACAATGGTGTGTTAGTTTCTGCTTTATAACAAAGTGAATCAGTTATACATATACATATGTTCCCATATCTCTTCCCTCTTGCATCTCCCTCCCTCCCACCCTCCCTATCCCACCCCTCTAGGTGGTCACAAAGCACCGAGCTGATCTCCCTGTGCTATGCGGCTGCTTCCCACTAGCCATCTATTTTACGTTTGGTAGTGTGTATATGTCCATGCCATTCTCTCACTTTGTCACAGCTTACCGTTCCCCCTCCCCATATCCTCAAGTCCATGCTCTAGTAGGTCTGTGTCTTTATTCCCATCTTGCCCCTAGGTTCTTCATGACTTTTTTTTTTTCCCTTAGATTCCATATATATGTGTTAGCATACAGTATTTGTTTTTCTCTTTCTGACTTACTTCACTCTGTATGACAGACTCTAGGTCCATCCACCTCACTACAAATAACTCAATTTCGTTTCCTTTTATGGCTGAGTAATATTCCATTGTATATATGTGCCACATCTTCTTTATCCATTCATCTGTTGATGGACACTTAGGTTGCTTCCACGTCCTGGCTATTGTAAATAGAGCTGCAATGAACATTTTGGTACATGACTCTTTTTGAATTATGGTTTTCTCAGGGTATATGCCCAGTAGTGGGATTGCTGGGTCGTATGGTAGAAAAATGGAGCTGGAGGAATCAGTCTCCCTGACTTCAGACTATACTACGAAGCTACAGTAATCAAGACAGTATGGTACTGGCACAAAAGCAGAAATATAGATCAATGGAACAGGATAGAAAGCCCAGAGATAAACCCACACACATATGGTCACCTTACCTTTGTTAAAGGAGGCAAGAATATACAGTGGAGAAAAGACAGCCTCTTCAATAAGTGGTGCTGGGAAAACTGGACAGGTACATGTAAAAGTATGAAATTAGAACACTCCCTAACACCATACACAAAAATAAACTCAAAATGGATTAAAGACCTAAATGTAAGGCCAGAAACTATCAAACTCTTAGAGGAAAACATAGGCAGAACACTCTATGACATAAATCACAGCAAGATCCTTTTTGACCCACCTCCTAGAGAAATGGAAATAAAAACAAAAATAAACAAATGGGACCTAATGAAAGTTCAAAGCTTTTGCACAGCAAAGGAAACCATAAACAAGATCAAAAGACAACCCTCAGAATGGGAGATAATATTTGCAAATGAAGCAACTGACAAAGGATTAATTTCCAAAATATACAAACAGCTCATGCAGCTCAATATCAAAAAAACAAACAAACAGCCCAATCCAAAAATGGGCAGAAGATCTAAATAGACATTTCTCCAAAGAAGATACACAGATTGCCAACAAACACATGAAAGAATGCTCAACATCATTAATCATTAGAGAAATGCAAATCAAAACTACAATGAGATATCATGTCACACCAGTCAGAATGGGCATCATCAGAAAATCTACAAGCAACAAATGCTGGAGAGGGTGTGGAGAAAAGGGAACCCTCTTGCACTGTTGGTGGGAATGTAAACTGATACAGCCACTATGGAGAACAGTATGGACGTTCCTTAAAAAACTACAAATAGAAGAATGTTACCTATTAAATGCCAGGTGAGAATAGGGATACCAGACCGAGCGTGCATGTGTGCGTGTGTGGGGGGGGGGGTCGGGGGAGGGATATGTAGAATGCAGGCACTTGCCCACTCCTTTCTTCAGCCGATTTCTTTAAACCCGGTTCTACCCTTGGCTCACTAGAAATTTAGCTGGCAAAGAATTTTATACCGAATGTGTTCAATTAACACATGTATGCAGTATTTGACATATTTCCATATTTGCTGACTTTTGTGGCTTTACATTTGCAATCAATCATAGCCTAACGTTCATCTAACGTTAATCCTTTTTTAAAGTTTTCAACTTCGTTTTTATTTAAAAGCCCAGTTGCAACCACCAAATACCTGACTCAGCTCACTGCTAGACACAGAGCGTCAAATTTCCCAGCCCACTTAATTTGAAAGCCTGCCAAGATAGGTGAAAGGCCTTATAAATATGTAAAACAGGAAGTTCAAATTACAGTCAAGTAAATCTCTAGTGATTGATGTTCTTTTCAAAACAGTTTTTTAAAAGAACTAATGAAAAGCAGCACATTTCTAAGACACCCCCCACCCCCACCCCCCCCGCCCCAGACCCCCAAGGCTTCACCGGAGTTCAGCCTGGACAATGTACTTTTAGTACTGTATTTATTTTGGATTTTTACCACTTCCTGGAGGCCTGGAGGAACCACAGTGGGAGGATCCAAAAAAACTCAGTACCACAGCCATTTTGTTTGTAAGGCAGGCTGGTAGAATTCTATCAGCCGGCAGACGTTTCTGAAACAATTTTTAAGAAGGAAAAAAAGAAAAAGTATGCCTATTGTTTGTAATGTAGCCGCTAAAAAGTATTATTTTATTTTTATTTTCTTTACAAATGGAAGTTGTTGTGGCTAAGCAGTTCTATTTTTTTTTTTTTTTCCCAAGGAGTTAAAGCTGCAGACGACATGAATTTTGTGCAAGGCTTCCTTAGGTACCTTCAGGACGTCCAATGGGGAAAAAAAAAAATGTTTGATGGGAATCATTTTTCACCGGCCACATTGGTATCCAAATTAGACATCGATGTCGGTGAATGACCATCTGCTTAAGAAAAGCATGCTATTCCCTAAAAACCCACATGCAAGAAATAAGAGCGTTGCCGGTCGTCAAAGGGACATTTTCCTGAGCTCACGGGCGGTCGTGGGCGCTATTGTTTTGCAGTGTCACTTCGTAGCGAGCTCAGACTTTGTCAGTTGGGGGGCTGTGTGTTTAAAAGCCCAGTGTAAAATGGCACTCACACTGCATTTTTTTTCCGAGCTGCAGAGGCGGGAGGAGAGGGGGACACTGGCCTCCCAGCCAATCAGGGCCTGCCTGCTTGCCATCGCAAAGTTGTTAACCCCAGAGTCTTCTAAGGCTGCCTCGGCCTCCTCTGCTTTTAATCTTCCGCGGATATTTCTCCGATTTCTCCCAAACGCCCACAGATCCTTGAGAAGCCACCGCGAGCAGCCACCGATCAGGGAAGAAAGTATGACTTTTTATTTACCCAATATTGTGAAGATGTTGGAAGATCCGTGTGCCGCCTGGAGGCTGTTGTTTCTAGGGACACAAGTGTCCAGCCTATATTGTTACAATTCTTTTTCCAGAACTGGCTTCTTCTTCGCCTCCGCTGATGGTAAGTTTGTAATTTTAAACATTTATGTCATTACATCTTTGAACGAGCCGCCAGCTAAGAAGGATTTTCATTGTGTTTCTTCTAACAAAACCAATCTTTGTATTTTTCTTTAGCTTTGATCTCTGCACATTTCCAGCTAATCTTGTCTGGCTAATTTTTACCAGAAGAAAAAAAAAATTAGTGTTTTTTTTTTTTAACCCCATGACTAAAGCTAAATATTTATGATATAAATTATACTTTAATTACTGTGAGCTAAGGGAAACTCAGCTATTTCAAGATGGACTTGTTTTGTGCTAGCATGTTGGTAACGCCAAATATGTGCACATCCTCCTTATAAAAATGATGTATTACCTAATTTGTCCAGGACTAAATGATTAGCAGGCGAACTATGGATGTAGTTTGGTTTGAAACAGGCCTATTGTGGTTTTCCTGGTGGATTACTTGGATACAAACTACAGAAAAGCTGCCCTTGGTATAATGAAGGTGGAGATTGACATAACCGGGTTTATATTAAGTTATGGCTGTTACTAAATAGTGGATCTTTTATTTGCTGATCAGATCTAAACTTGTGCTCCATGATAGTAATTCTCTGAGGCTCCTCATTAGATAATCTTTGCAGATCTATCTTGTTTTTTCTCCAAAAATGTATATTTGGGAGACATTTTGTAATTTGGGGCATTTTTCTAATTTTTTTTTTCTCTTTTTGCACACGGTGGGCGATCTTTTTTGTTTTGCATGGATCTGTGCTGGTGGCGCTGTATAGCTCTCAACAATTTACGTCAGTTTCACTAAAAGAAAAAAGGAGGAAAAAAAAAAGAGGTGGGGCAAGATTTGATCTATTATCCTCTCCCTTTATTTCCTAAAAGAAAGTTCAATTTGGTCAGAGGAAATTATTCAGTTGTATTAGTTTAATGTTTTCTGTGAACTGTGAAGGGTGAGAACAGACACGTCGTCACAGCCCGTCCGGGGAGCAGCAGGGCCGAGCATGCAGTTTGCAGTTGTGTTTTTTCTGATCTGATTATCTCTAGATCAGAAAATTTTCGATAGTAAGCTGTCAGCTTACCCTCTCTTTCCTCAGTAACATTTTGCATTTTCCTTCTATTACAATATCATCCATTGCTAATGTCTTCAACTGAACAAAACGTTTTGCGTTTTAGCTCACTGAACGTTGTAAAAGTTGAATTTCATTTTGAACCTAGGAATTTCTTAAATAACTATTCTAAGTTTCTCCTGGGAATTTTCTAGGAGTTTGACATATAAGAATGCCTACATTGTTGTTTGTTTTATTTTGAAGTGATACTTCAGTTGGATTTATGTACATCCTTGCTTTAAAAAGAGCAAATATTTTGGAATAGGATAATTTTTTTAAGAATATGGATACAACTGCTTTTAACTTTAAAAATATTGGTATTTGTATATCTAAATGCAGGGTAAATCTTTTCCATCTTTGTTCTTATTGGGAGTTATCTGATTAGAGAATATGGGATTTAGGCCCAAAGCCTCCCAAGAACAGAAATGTATATTATGATATGACATAGTTTTTACTGGTCTCTGTGAACATTTTAGTTGTTTATGAAGATAGTAAGTATGTCCTTAATTGAAAAAGAAAGTGGGAGAAATCAGTCATTGTACCTAAAAACACATCATTTTGCCAAATAAAACAAACAAAAAAACTGAAATAGTATCCTAAACCACCTTTTCATATGATTGTAGAGATGATTTCTTGAGTAAAAATTTCTGGAGTTATTATTAAGTGTTGTTATTCACTTTGAAATATGTAAATGCTCATTTCACTAATCATTAAAATTTTGAAGTAAAAGAATGTGTGAAAATGACTAGGAATAGTATTTCCAATTTCTGTGTCCCTATAATTTATTTATCTGTGTAGGACCCTTTCCTTGAACTTCAAAAATATTTATATATTATGCCTATATTTTGTTTATACTCTGCTATAAAAATTTGAAAATGTTCACTGTAACATTTTATCTCTTCATAAAATTTAAATGCCGCCATCAAGACTGGTTTTGACGTTATAGATTATTTATAGAATGGAATACTGCAGGTGTAAATATATTATCTAACCCCTGATTGTGCTGGAGTTTAGTTCCCCGAAGTTAATCTACTGAATAAAATATACTGCCCAATATGTTTATTGCTAAAATATTCTGTTATTCGGCTGGTGACGTTTTTCATTTTAATTTGTGAAAACTAAAAATGTTTATATAATGTAGCCCCTCTTTTAAAAACAGACTGATGCTGTGAAGTCCATATGTAGCTATGCAATGTTCTTTGTTCTCCTATATCATTGACTATTACATCATTGATTATGAGTAACCATTATAGTTACATCTTCACTTTTTAAAATCACCCATAGATATTTATGTTAAAGATATTCTTCTATCTGTGACTCTTACATCACTAAATAAGGAGGTTTAAATCTATGAGGCAAAAACAACTCATTGTTTTATATTATTCTCCATTTTTAAATCCACCTTGGGCTTCATTTTAGCTCTTCATTCTTTGGACGTTAATTTTTTTTTTTTTTTATTGACAACATTTTGTAGGCATTTAGTTTGAGTTTGGTGAGATTATGATTAGAATGATTATAATAAACTATGTTTTATCAGAAAAAAATCTTTATTTATTAAATTTGGTGTACAGGGAACTAACTCAGTTTTTCATAGTAACAGTTGCTAGATCATGAACAATAAAGAATTATTTTTTTAATCTTGAAATGTCATTTCAGTCAACAATTACACACTTATTTTTTTCTTGCACACCTTTTTATCAGAGATAGTAGCAAGTAGCAAAATTGACTATGTTAAAATATCGTTATCATTTTTTTCACCCTGCCCATCCCTCTGAGGGAGGGGGAGGGGTCAATGAGTAGTGAAATGGCCAAAAAACAGTTTGCAGAAAGAAGAAATAAATAATGCCAAAGACACGGAAAATCTGTAAATCAAATTCCAAACAATAAACCTCAGAAATACGAACTTGAAATTATGAGCTTGGTCAATAATGGAAATAAACTGAAAATTTTATTAAGACTTCATTTAGTGAACCAACATAATTTCCTAATTTATTAATTTGTATGCATTAGTATTGCTAAAGATTGGGGAAATTTTCAGGTTAGCAAACCTATTAGGAAAGATGAAGTAACAAAGGGAAGAAACATTTGCAGTGATATCAAGATGACATCATAAAATGCTGAAAATATCAATTAGCCAGAACCAATCTAATACACCTTGGAATAAACTTTTTTAAAAGAAGGAAAGATAGCTAAAAATTTTGCCCTCTGAAAACCAAGTTCAATAGAGACCTGAAACTATATATTTCTAATTCCACCCTCTTTTTGTGCGTACTTACCTGTGCTATTTCTTGGACATATCATTACATGTTTTGCAAAGGAAGAGACGGGGAAAGAAAATAAGAGACCAAATGGGTGTTTGTGTTATGACTTTGTTTTTTATCTTTCCCAAAAGATTCTCAAATGGAGACTCTGAAGGGAAAGTAAAGCAAAGATAATGATTTCTTGAAGAAAAAGATGAAAGGAGTATCCTTTATACTTGATTTATTCAGCATTTTTTTCTTTTGGGGGTTTGTTTGTTCTAGTTTTTCTTCCTATTATGTGCTATGATGCTAAAGGGCTGAGATACAATATTAAGACAAAGAGGCAAGGATCCCTGCTCTCAGGGAGTTTACAGTCCAATGTGGTTCAACATTTTAAAGATACTTAAATCTAAGGTCTTGGATGTGGGAGGTTCCCATCTGAGAATAAAGGCAAAGTAAGATTTCTGGGGTAAAAACTTAAAAAAATTTTTTTTAATCTATTTAGATAGGATTTAACAAGTGTCCTTCTGTCCTTCTACTAAAGGACCATTATTTGGGACACAGTGAGGGGAAGATAGCCCTCAGCTTTTAGATATAGCCCAAACAGATGCTATATAAATAGCTGGTTAGCTAATGCAAATTCCTATTGCAAAGTGAGAAATAAAATATTAACTTATTCGCTTGAGAAGAAAGGAGACGGGGATCACTCTGGTTGTAGGAATTTTGGATGTGTCCTTGTGAGGTCCATTTAATGAAAACTTTGTTCTTAACGTGGTGAAGCCTCATTTTGTACATTTTGCTCTCCTTGTCATGAAATAAATGTCAATGTCAATAAAAATTGTGAGATGAAGCAGGGAAATACAATTACAGTGTTGAAGGATTACATCAGAATTAAGATATTTATTTTTATTTTGAAACTGAAAATTTTAGTGATATTTATGTAACAGAAATTTTTATAATAACCTTTGTATTTTAATTTATGAAGGTAATATAATTAGACATTTAGCTAATGGGTAATTAGTTAAGTACATCAGATATGGAGCAGGAAAGTAAGACTGCTGTTATATACAGATGAATTGGAAGGGAAGGAACTCTTCATTAAATCTCTACGTGTGGTTTAAGATCATCTCCAGAATAAAGTCACCAAATTAGTTTGTCATACAGCCAATTAAGACACTAAATGTATTATATCATATAGTTTGCTTTTGTACTAACGTAGGATCCTACTGATAATGGTGTGAAAAAATGAGGAGATTTATTATTTCAACTAAATTAATATCAGGAGGCAAGCCAGTTCTAGGTTTGGTTCAATAGCTCAACAATGTTATCAAGTTCTTGGTAGGTTCTATTCTTTTACATTGCCATAATGTCAGCAGTGTCTTTCCTCATAGTCACAAGATGGCTGCTGCAGCTCCAAGCATCATATCCTGATATTACAATTTCCAGAGGGAGGAGAGTTTCTCTTATGTATCTTTTTAGAAGGGAAGAAATTCTTTCCCAGAGGCCCACAGCACACTGCTTCTTACAGTTCTTTGGCCAGGTTTGTAGGAAATGCTCATACCTAAACCCTTCACTGACCGGGAGATTGAAGTTACCTTAATCGGTTTAGCTAGGGAGGATCTTTTGGAAAGGTGAACACCTGCTGAGTAGCCAGTGCTCAATGTGGCTAGCTCCCATTTGCTTTGTATAAACTTTAATGGCTTTGTAAAAACATTCTTCAACGATAAAACATGAATATCTGTTTTCATAGAGAGCAGACTGCTCATGGATGCAGCTAATTTAGAAAAAAATAAACATTTAATTAGAGCTTACTATGTCCCAGCCTCTAGGTTAAATGCTACCTTTATTAAATATCTCCTTAAATCCTCACACAAACTTTCCTCACAAATGAGGAAACTGAGGCTTAGAGAGGTTTGGCCCAGGTTACACAGTAAGTGAAAAAGGTGGAGTTTGAACCTGGAAAGTCTGAAATCATAGCCTGTATAACTACCTATTCTTCTATACTGTCACACTGGATATTTGTGAATTTATGTTCTGTAAATTGGCATATTTTAAATGCACTGTATGATACCCCTGTTTAAATGAATCCTCTAGTGACTAATTTTATAAATCTAATAATCTTTTCTTAAGATGAGTAGTGCTTACCTAAGTTATCAGTTGTACATATCTGAATTTTTGTATTGAATTTGCAGAAGGCACATGTACTGCATCTCATCTCTTCAGGAATATCTCTGAAATTCTTTTAGAAGTTGCATTTCTATAGGGAAAAAAAGATCAGAGAGTAGAGAGTCAGTGAGGCTTTGTTGAAGTGGGTAAATTCATGATTCATAGCACTAGGTTGAAAGAGAATACTGGCTCCTATTTCACAACTTACAAGGTCGATTTTATGTACAAAATGTTTCCATCTTTGGGATGTATGGAAGTTTTCCCCTCTGGGATATTTTTGGGGGATTCAGTGTACCTCAAACTTGAGTGTGCACCAGAATCACCTAAAACACAGGTGTCTGGGCCCACACCTGGGGTTCCTGGATCAGTGGGTCTGGGGTGGGGCCTGAGAAGTTGCCAGCCCCCAGGTGCTGCCGATGCTTTCAGTCCAGAGACCACCCTTTGAGACACTGCTCTAGAGGATCAGATGGTACCTGCCATGGTAAATATTCTGGCTTGAAATATGCCAAACTGTAAAGGATGTCATTTCATAAATGGCGAATATATGAATAAATACATATGCAGGTTGAATAGGTGGTCAGGATATCCTGCTTGAGAGCTGAGCGATGACTTGAAGGAGGATTCCTCTTATCCTCAGCATGAACAACACATTTGAGACTTATTTTTCCATCAATTCATATATGTGTGTGTTTTTAACTTCAAAAAATATTAGTCCATAATTTACCAATTATTTTTAAAACCAAGTAAAAATAGAACTTAGTTGTACTCGGTAGCAAGTTACATCTGAAAGAGACTTGTGTATCTGTGGCATTTTGATGGTTTTTCTCAAGATTTTATCCCACCAGCCACTAAAGCCCCACTTTCATTAAAAGGACACAGTTTTGATGAGACTGAGAAAGAGAGGCCGTCATGCCAATGACCTATATTTAGCTCTGAAACTCAGGCCGCTGCCCCAATGCACTGGAAACCCTCCATCCTCCCAAGACAGAGGTCACAACCTCCAGCTGAAAAACACTCTCACGTGCCAAGGAGCCAAGAGGGCCTTTCCAAGAGTTTAACTGCTTCACTGCTTTGAGACATAAGAAACAAGTTAGGGACTTCCCTGGTGGCCCAGTGTTTAAGAATCCACCTGCTAATGCAGGGGACATGGGTTCGATCCCTGGTCCAGGAAGATCCCACATGCTGCGGAGCAACTAAGCCCATGCCTCACAACTACTGAGCCTGCGTGCTCTAACTACTGAAGCCCACACGCCTAGAACCCGTGCTCCGCAAGGAGAGAAGCCACCGCAATGAGAAACCCGCGCACCACAACACAGCCAAAAATAAATAAGTAAATAAATAAATTTTAAAAAAATAAATAATTTAGTTCTGGAGGCTTTTGCTCATTTTTCATTAAAGTATAAAGTCCAAGAAACAAACCTCCCACATAAATGAGTAAAAAACAGTCAGCCAATTCAATGTCCTTAACATTTCCAGAAGCCTGTGTAAGTGTTGAGTTATCCCTGTATCCACTGGAGGCCTTGGCAAGAAGCTGGGATGAAGTACCCCGAGGAGGCAGCTTTGTACTGGTTTTGTCCAGTATCAAAAAGCGTCACTTAGCACCTATGTAATAACAGACACACATCATTTAAAATGGCCAGGACTGCCAGAACTGTGCTGTCCAGGATAGTGGCCACTAGCCACACGTGGCTATATGTAAATTTAAATTTGAGGTAATTAAAATTAAACATTCAGGGCTTCCCTGGTGGCGCGGTGGTTGGGAGTCCGCCTGCCGATGCAGGGGACACGGGTTCGTGCCCCGGTCCGGGAAGATCCCACGTGCCGCGGAGCGGCTGGGCCCGTGAGCCATGGCCACTGAGCCTGCGCGTCCGGAGCCTATGCTCCGCAATGGGAGAGGCCACAATAGTGAGAGGCCCGCGTAACGCAAAAAAAAAAAAAAAAAAATTAAACATTCAGTAGCTACACCTGGCTGGTGGTTATTGGACAACAGATTTGTGGAATGTTTCTGTCTTAGTCGTTCAAGTTGCCGTCACAGAATATCATAAACTGGGTGCCTTATAAATGACCGAAATTTATCTCTCACAGTTCTGGAAGCTAGGAAGTCCAAGATCAAGATGCCAGCAGATTCTGTGTCTGGTGAGGGTCCACTTCCTGGTTCATAGATGTGTCCTCGCACGGCAGAAGGGGAGAAGGAGCTCTCTGGGGTCTCTTTTACAAGGGCACTGATCCCATTCATGAAGGCTCCACCCTCGTGACCTAATCACCTCCCAAAGGCCCAACCTCCAAATGCTATCACATCGGACGCTAGGATTGCAATATATGAATTGGAGGGTGGGGGAGGACATAAACGTTCAGTCTGCAGCAATGTCCATAGTTGTGGAAAGTTCTCTTGGAACTTCAGACCACGGTAGGCTCACAATGTAGACCAGTGGTTCTCAACTCTGTCTGCACTTAGAATCAACCAGAAACTCAAAAATAAAATGCCTGCACCCCATCCTCAGAGGTTCTAGCTGATCTGGGTGGAATCTGGGCGTAAGTATTTTGCAAAAGCTGTCCACGTGATTCTATCGATATTACATAGCCAGGGTTGAGAATTGCTGAGCGACACTACGGAAGAGAGCCACTAAACCAAAAATTGGGGTGGTCAGTAGATAGTGTTGCTACTTCTCATCTCAATCTTTCAAAAGCTACAATCCATCTTCTAGGAAGTGAGGAAGGTTCAAACTGAAAGAATAATTGGACAGTCCAACCAGTTCTGTCAACATATTCTGATTGCCTAATGAACAACTTTAGTTGGAAGAAAAATGGATCAACTGCTAGTCTTCAGTTACAAGTTACTTGATGCTCTCAAGGGTGAGTCTTGTATATTGAAAGACTATAGATAGTCTTGTATATTGAAGGACTTTTGGTCTCATATAAACACCTCCCAACTTTTTATATACATTTATACATTTACTACATCTGATTGCCTACTTTGGTACTTTAGCAGACATTTTTAAGTTAAGAAAGTCTTACCTGTCTCATAAATTGAACTTCTAAATATGTTGATTCTTAAGTTCTCTTTAATGTTTATACTTCATATAACTTAGTAGGCGTTCTACTTAAATGTGTAATAAGCTAACCTCTTACTCCATTAGGTCAAATGTTCTGAAACAGAAAAATTACATAGACTAAGAAAACATTTCTGTACTTATCCTAAATCTTTCTGAAGTTGAAAGATTCTTACCTACTAAGAAAAGAGTTATCCTACCAAACAATTTGTGGTGTTGCCTTCTCAAGTTTATTTTTTGTCTGCCTTCTCAGCTAATTGAAGTTTCTTGATGAGCAGAGATTTTGATTAGAACACAATTAGATCCTTGTCTGAGACACTGATGTGACACAATGAGCCTTATTTATGTTCACTGTATCAAAAAAAACAAAAAACTATTCTCAAAGTCTACTTCCCTGAGATATTGAGTCATATCTTTACTTTTTTTCAAGTCATGTCAGAATTGTTGGTCCCCGTACAAGTGGCTACATCAACTGACAAATATTTGGATTTCGCATTCTTAATCTTTTAGAATATATAACTGTCCCTTAGAGACCTTTGAACTTGGCAGGCTTCTACATTCTTTGTTTTTTTTGTTGTTTTTTTTTTTAGTTCTCTTAATAATTTTATCTTCTGTAGATACAAATAAACATGTTTCAGATTTAAGGATTTCAGTTTCCCCCACCACATAAGAACACTCCCCATGGGGACAATCTTGTTTTACTTCCCATCTGCCAAAAATGGAATTTGATAATAGACGTAGCTCAGTAGAAAAGGCAGACGTTACTTATAACTATTCAATTACAATTATGAGAAAACTTAAGAGCTGGCTACTTATACCCATTCCTGTAAAAAATAACAATCATCACAATAATAGAAATAATAGCTACCATTTATTGAGTTTTACTGTGTTTCAGGCACTGTGCTAAGGGCTTAAAGTGAATTATGCTGTGTAACCCTCAAAGCCCTGTGAATACTACCGTCCCCCCAATTTCCAGAGAAGAAGAAAATGGAGGCTTAGAGAAGTACTGTCTCAAGAGCCACAGAATTAGGGAACAGCGGAGCCAAGGTTGCAAGGCAGACAGTCTGCCTTGGAACCCCTGCTCTTAATCACTGCTACAAGCTACAAGCACTCAAAGAAGTCAAATAGAAGTCCCTCCCGTCCCAGGTTATCTTCATAAAGTAGTATGAAAAAGTGGAAGATGTAAATGAAAAAGGCCAAAAAAACCTCCGGTTATCCTATTATGGGGGGAAAACACAAAAACCCAAAAAACCCTTTACTAGTTGATGTTACTTTTCTTTCTTTTTTTTTTTTTTTTTTTTTTGTGGTACGCGGACCTCTCACTGTTGTGGTCTCTCCCGTTGCGGAGCACAGGCTCCGGACACGCAGGCTCAGCGGCCATGGCTTACGGGCCCAGCCGCTCCGCGGCATGTGGGATCTTCCCGGACCGGGGCACGAACCCGTGTCCCCCGCATCGGCAGGCGGACTCTCAACCACTGCGCCACCAGGGAAGCCCCCGTGATGTTACTTTTCTTAATCAAGAAAACAAAATGCCATAGCGTACAGCTCAGAGCAAGTCATATAATAAAAATACCAAGAAACAAAATAAATAAAAATGTACATATAGCATCATTAGGCTCACTTTAGTCTAAACAAATATAGAACATTCAAGAAATCAATAATTCTTGCAGGCTCCTACATTCTTTCACGTTCTGTCTTGTAGGGCAATCAACTCTTGCAGATATTAACAGATTTAACTGACACTGAGTCTCTCTCATGGCTTTGATCTGACTATGTGGTCACAGTTTCCAAGGCGATTCTATTGACAAGGTTTTTTTTAACTTCCAGATAGCTGGCTGGAAGTCTCTCCATACACATTTCTGTTGAAGACATTATGAGAACACTTTAAATACACAGCTTTGACCAATCTGAGTTCCTCGGTCTGCCCTTTACGACGTGTGTAACCTTTGGCCAGTTACTCAACTGTGCAGAACCCCAGTTTTCTCTTCTATGAATCGAAGTGCTATTACTTACTCCCCTGGCTGCTGTGAGATTACAGTGGGGTTCATGCATCTAAAACACCTAGAATGGTGCCTGACATGACATAAGCACTCAGTGTGCACTTTAAGTTCACTTTTTCACAGTCACTCCTGATTTTAGGGATCAAAATCAGTCTTACTTGGTGTGATGGGAATTAAAAAGACCACTCTATTCAGGTGTAAGGTTGTTGCAATATTAGAGAGGCTCCCTTTGTCCTCCCCCAGGTCCTCTACAAAAAGTCAGTGAATCAGCTATCCTCTCCAAGAATTAAGATTCCTTTGCTAACTGCTCTTCACTCATTAAATAAATCCTTATTGAGCTTCTACTACATTAAAGCAACAACTATATTGTGCAGGGCCTTAAAGGATTAAAGGGAGAACAGAAGAGAAAGATCTGGGAATTGGGGTAAACCTCGTGGAGCAGGTACTTTTGACCAGAACCTTGGAAGGTGGGTAGGCTTTCAACATGTAGAAATTGAGAGAAGACATGCGGGTAAAGAAAGCAGTGTGAGCATAGGCAAGGAGGAGAGAAAACTCTGTGGCACTTGGGAATACCAGCTAGAAGTCCAGTGTGGGTAGACAGTAAGCTGTAATGCTTGGGGGCTAGAGACTGGGGGGAGATAGACCCATGATGGTAGCTGGGAAACAGCACAGGGAGGACTTGGGAACCTGGATGTTGGTCATTGCCCATCAAACATCAGTTCAAGTGCTTGTAACTGGCCAGAAAATGGTGATGGGTTAAATAGGGAGGAACTACTTCTTTGATATATAAACCTGTTTACGCATTAGGCTGGTAGAGGAAAACTCCAGTGGTCTGGATCTCCGGCCAGATAAGTTTTGGTGGGAAAAGTAAAGAGAAGTAAAATAGGTTGAAAGTTTGGGACAATTTTCAGTTAAGTGTGAACACTGGGCAGCAGGGGGCAGCAGGGGGCAGCACTGAAGAATTGAAAGAATGCATAAGGGATTTATTTGCTTTTGTTTACTATTTCTTGGCAATTATGAGTTTGTATCTATAAGGCTACTTGTATTGATAATAACTGAGTATTCTTTTTCCCTAAATGAATAGACATGTAAAGAGAAAAGAAGAAAAATAACAGGCTAGCTGATGGCAGAATGACATTACTCTTCATTTGAGACCATAAAAATAGACGGTTGTCTATGTATTATTTCCCTTCAAATGTATGGGAACTCAAATTTCGTATAAAATTTAAAAGTATACATTTCAATTGCAAACACATCTTTATTTGACTCTTTAAGATTTTGTGCTGTTTGGAAGCACACTTGTTCAGCCATACTATGTTAAAGGAACTAGTGAAACAGTGGCGGAAATCTTGAAAATAAAATTTGAGTTAAACAATGAATAGAAATTTTAAGTACACATTCTATTTGACATACCAAATATATGGAATTTCAAATTTTGGTTTTTATGATTATGAAATTTTATTTTAAAACTGTTTATTCTTTAGATCTAAAATTCAAGATTAGCTACACTAAATTTCCTAAGATTTTTCTGGCGTAATTCACCTCTTACTAAACTTTTTAAAAGTTTGGATGGTTAGTGATGTTAAGAGTGGAAAATTGGAAATTTCCAGGTAGTTTCTTTTTAGCTCTGGAATTTACCATTGCAAATGCTACATTACACCCAACAGAGAAACTCTCTCTCTCTCTCTCTCAAGTGTGTGAGGAAGGTGGTATCACGCTGCTTCACACACTTGGGGAGGAACTTTCTTCTCTCTGTTCCTTCGTGATTCTCTCATTGTCTATCATAGATGTTTAGGAGGTCGTGATCCCTGTGTGGGTTCCTCATGTACTGCTCTTTGCTCCCTCGTTTCACCTTTGCTGTAGGTGCTTCTTTCCATGTACTGCCATAACACCATTGTCACTTTAATAGATACATAAATTACTTACTTTACAAGGTTGTGTTAATTTCTGCTGTACAGCAGTGATTCAGATATATATATATGTATATATATATATACATATATATATATATAAATTCTTTTAAAAATATTCTTTCCATTATGGTTTATCATAGGATATTGGGTATAGTTCTCTGTGCTATATAGTATGTGTTGTTGTTTATCCATTCTGTATATAATAGCTTACATCTGCTCACCCCAACCTCACTCCATCCCTCTCCCGACCGCCTCTGTCTGTTCTCTATGTCTGTGAGTCTGTTTGTTTCGAAGATAGGTTCATTGGTGTCATATTTCAGATTCCACATATAAGTGATATCATATGGTATTTGTCTTCTCTTTCTGATTTACTTCACTTAGTATGATAATCTCTAGTTGCATCCATGTTGCTGCAAATGGCATTATTTTGTTCTTTTTTATGGATGAGTAGTATTCCACTGTATATATGTACCATATCTTCTTTATCCATTCATCTGTCCATGGACATTTAGGTTGTTTCCATGTCTTGGCTATTGTAAATAATGCTGCTATGAACATAGGGGTGCATGTATCTTTTTGAATTAGAGTTTTGTCTGGATATATGCCCAGGAGTGGGATTACTGGGTCGCATGGTAGTTCTATTTTTAGTTTTTCAAGGAACCTTCATACTGTTCTCCATAGTGGCTGTATCAATTTACATTCCCACCAACAGCATAAGAGGGTTCCCTTTTCTCCACACCCTCTCCAGCATTTGTTATTTGTAGAGTTTTTCATGATGAATAGTCACATAAATTGATGACTGACTAGTCCATGATGGTTGAATATTGATTTCCAACTTCATTATGGAAAATCTGAAATGATGAATAAACTTTCGGTTTAAGATAGTTAACCTGAAAAATTAGTTCTTAAATATCATGAAAAGAGATGAAAATAAACCAGTTTGTAAAGTAAATTTATGAAACATTTCCAGTATATTTTATTTCAATCATTTGTAAATCTGAAAATATAAAGATATAAAATTATTTTAAATGTTCCTTTCAAACCAGGGTATCCCAGAATATTCACACAGGACATACCCTGTTTGTTTTTACACAAATTAAGTTCATTAAGGACAATGCCATCTTTTTCTTTGTATCTCCCATGGTTCAGAATACAATGCTTGCACAGAGATGGAGTCCCATAAATGAAACAATGTTAGGAAAACTTATTAAAGTATATAAAACGTAACCTAGTTTTTTGATGTAAGATTTAAACGTACTCTTCATACTTTCATCATACTTTTCAAATTGTTATTGGTTAAATTGTTACTATTATTGTTGTTATTGTTGCTGTTTGGTATTTTTTTTCTCAGTGCTTGAACAATAATATTGTGTTAATTACTTTCTTTATTACATAGAAATTCCCTGCCCTTTTCCAGTGGTAATATCAGACTAACTGCAGACGTTTTATTACCAGACTTAATTATTTTGACCATTTCTGCTTCAGCTTTTGTTCCGAAGTTTGTATCTTTCTTTCCATATTAATTCTGAATATTTATTTTCCAGTTTTAATGATATATTTGTAAGCTACATGGATTTCTCAGATCACATTTGACCACACTTATGGCAAGACTACTTCTACTAAGCATTCTTTAAGAACTTTTTGTTTAATCATCAAGTGTTACTAATTACCAACTAACACAGTATAACATCTTGACTCACTCATTGAAATTACTCTCCCTAAGGCATATCTTCTAGGACTTTATTAGCTCTCATAACCTTCATAAGGGCCTTCTATACTATGTAAACATAGAGTCAGGAAATGCTGAAGGCATAGTTTCCATGGAAATCACATATCTCAAATTTAATTTTCTTTTCCTA
This sequence comes from Lagenorhynchus albirostris, assembly GCF_949774975.1. Classification (NCBI taxonomy): domain Eukaryota; kingdom Metazoa; phylum Chordata; class Mammalia; order Artiodactyla; family Delphinidae; genus Lagenorhynchus; species Lagenorhynchus albirostris. Next base: position 188,758,924 of record NC_083095.1, read on the forward strand.
GCGTTTTACATTTAGAAAATTTCATGTATCCCCATTTTTGTCGACCAACTACAGCAATGGGGAGATAATCATAAAATTTGAGTTGGAACCATTGGAAGGGATCAGTAAGTCTTAGGCCTTTTTTTCAAAGTCGAAGATACTGAGGTCCAGGGAAATTAAGATCAAGATCACACAGCTAGTTGGTGGCAAAGCCAGGATTGGAACCTACATCTTTTTTTTTTTTTTTTTTTTTTTTTTTTTTTTGCGGTACGCGGGCCTCTCACTGTTGTGGCCTCTCCCGTTGCGGAGCACAGGCTCCGGACGCGCAGGCTCAGCGGTCATGGCTCACGAGCCTAGCCGCTCCGCAGCATGTGGGATCTTCCCGGACCGGGCCACGAACCCATGTCCTCTGCATCGGCAGGCGGACTCTCAACCACTGCGCCACCAGGGAAGCCCCTGGAACCTACATCTTTTAAAGTAAAATGCTAATAAATATTTAATACAGATGAGATAGCCTAGTGTGAATTATTTTTTAATTCATTGATGACTCAATTATAAAAATGTAACATGGCTTAAAAAGCTCTTTGCTTTTAAAAACTAGTCCTAAAAACTCACGTAATGGAGACAATATTATTATAAAATTAGACTATTTCCTGTATACTTAAAATTGTTTTGTTTTTTTATTCCCATGGGGAATTAAGAAAGACCATTATATAGAATATTGTTAAAAATTAATGCTGAAGAATCATTGTTTTTCAAGGAGAGCATGAAAGTTTAGTTATTCAAAAAAGGCACAGGTTATGGAACAACCCAAGAAAATAAAGGCAAAGAGAATTCTCTTAAGGTGGAAGGAGGGTAGGGGCTTCCCTGGTGGCGCAGTGGTTGAGAGTCCGCCTGCCAATGCAGGGGACGCGGGTTTGTGCCCCGGTCGGGGGAGATCCCACATGCTGCGGAGCGGCTGTGCCCGTGAGCCATGGCCGCTGAGCCTGCGCGTCCGGAGCCTGTGCTCCGCAACGGGAGAGACCACAACAGTGAGAGGCCCGCGTACCGCAAAAAAAAAAAAAAAAACAAAAAAACAAAAAACATGGAAGGAGGGTAACGAGATGCTGGATAAACACGCAATAGTGTCCCCTACAAGCCTGATGTGAAAAAGTGTGTGTGTGCATGCATGCGCACACAGGCACTGGTATTTTTGTGAAGGGAATGAGAAAGGATGGGGTTTGGAAAATTATTCAAGAGGGAACACTTTTTTATTTAGATAGCATTTCTTTTTTTTAAGGTTTGGGTTTTGAATGTTTTTGTTCAAGAGAAAGGAGGACTAAACAGCTAGTGTAAACCCAGTGTAGCATTTATGTTAAAATGAAAGTAATTTGGACCTGGCTCACCCTACCTGAGCAACCAATTTTCCACCCTCCACTGGAAACTATTTCTTAGTCTATAAGAAAAATACTCAGGTTTTTTTGTGAAATAATATCCAACACTTATTGGAATCTTACTATCACGACAGGAACCGAAGCCATTGTAAGATTTTGTAAGGATTAAATGAGATCGTGCAAACGAAGCACACAGGCCAAAGTAAGAACTCAGTAACTTTGTTTATGTGGCTTATTGATCTATTCCAAACAATACTTGGAAGTATGCATTATCTCAGTGTAGTGTAGAAGTTAAGAATTTTATACAGGTTCACAGAGCTAGAAAAGAGCAGAGTTGAGATTCACACCCAAATCGTGTCTGACTCTGGAGCCAGCACTTGTAACCACTATATTACACTCTTTTAACAATTGTTCTTAAATCTCCTCCGTATCATCATCTGCCAGAAACCTTGAATGCTGTTTTAAAGGTAAACTAGTGAACGAAGTCAAGAAAACATTTTTATTTTCTGTTCTAAATGTGGGTTTAGATAAGGAAAAATTTGAGAAAACTATAAAAATTTATAACCATAAAAAATATAATACAGGTACATTTTTTATCTCAAAATAATTCAAACTTATCATAGATTTCCTAAATTTTTATCTTGCGCTAGACACTCTCTCTAGAATAACTGAAAAAATATGGCAAGATAAATTAAAAGTGGTGAAAGAAAGACTATTGAAAAATAAATAAAGTGGGTGAATTTTGGTGTTGTCTTGAAGATTTCCTAAGAAAATGTCTAAAGGGCCCTAGACTAGCGATAAAATCTTCTGTGATCAACTGCACGATTTGAACAGCTGACAGATGTTCTGTTTCAATGTGTTATTTGGGGGCAAATATACCTATGCCCTTCCTAACCAACTATGGTGAAATGGAAATTAAACAACATATTCTTCCTCATTATATGGCATTTTGCAATTGTCAAAGATTTTTCACAATACTATCTCTTTTTTTTTTAAATATCTTTATTGGAGTATAATTGCTTTACAATGGTGTGTTAGTTTCTGCTTTATAACAAAGTGAATCAGCTATACATATACATATATCCCCATATCTCTTCCCTCTTGCATCTCCCTCCCTCCCACCCTCCCTATCCCACCCCTCTAGGTGGTCACAAAGCACCGAGCTGCTCTCCCTGTGCTATGCGGCTGCTTCCCACTAGCTATTGGTTTTACATTTGGTAGTGTATATATGTCCATGCCACTCTCTCACTTTGTCACAGCTTCCCCTTCCCCCTCCCCATGTCCTCAAGTCCATTCTCTAGTAGGTCTGTGCCTTTATTCCCGTCTTGCCCCTAGGTTCTTCATGACCTTTTTTTTTTTTCTTAGATTCCATTTATATGTGTTAGCATACAGTATTTGTCTTACTCTTTTTGACTTACTTCACTCTGTATGACAGACTCTAGGTCCATCCTCCTCACTACAAATAACTCAATTTCGTTTCTTTTTATGGCTGAGGAATAGTCCATTGTATATATGTGCCACATCTTCTTTATTCATTCATCTGTTGATGGACACTTAGGTTGCTTCCATGTCCTGGCTATTGTAAATAGAGCTGCAATGAACACACAGTACTATCTCATTTGTTCTTCATAATGGTCGAAGAGGGAGGAGAAAAAGTGTTCTCTTAGATCAGGCATACAAGAAGCTGAAGGTCCAGTAACGAAATCATTTCTATAGGCTCATGCTGCTGGTAAATGGTAGGACTTACATGAGCATCTGGATCTTCCAACATGGAAGCCAGCGTTCCTTCCAGTACATAATGCTGTGTCTCACTACACTATGTTGCTACTTTGAATGCAAAATGTTACATAGCATTGGACTCTTTTTTCACACAGCACTCACCCTGAGAGAAACTGTAGCAACCTGTGCAGAGAGGCCCTGACCCCCTGGGGAGGTGGCTTGACCAGATTTGGAGATTAAGCAGTCACTGGGCAACCGCCTGGTGAATCAATTGGCAATGGGGGGAGGGGGTACTGCAGAGGTCCTTGTAGATTTCAACATAGGAAACAAAACTCCGAAATGGAAACGAAACAAAAAGATGAGTGTAAGAGTTTACATAGATTAGTTTATATATGTATCTCGGTCTCTGGTTTCATTTGAGGATTTCTTAGTTTTGTTTCCTTAGCTAAGAGTTTTGAAGCCTTTACAATGAATGTTATGTTTTAGACTGTATGTACAAAAATAAAGCTCAGAAAAGTAGAATGACCTATTCAAAGGAATAGAATAAAAAAATCCTTAAAAAAATAGCTCGGGCTTCCCTGGTGGCGCAGTGGTTGAGAGTCTGCCTGCCGATGCAGGGGACACGGGTTCGTGCCCCGGTCCGGGAAGATCCCAAGTGCCGCGGAGCGGCTGGGCGCGTGAGCTATGGCCGCTGAGCCTGCGCGTCCGGAGCCTGTTCTCTGCAACAGGTGAGGCCACAACAGTGAGAGGCCCGCGTACCGCCAAAAAAAAATAGCTCGTGGGGGTTGATCGTGACTTTTGTGTCAGGTCCCTGCTAAACTCTTTGCATTAATGATTTCATTGAATCAATGTAACAACATAGGTGATAGATTGTATCATGATTCCTATCTTATGGACGGAGAAACTGCAGCTCCAAGAGCATAAGTAAGAGTAAAAAATAAAATTAAATTAAATTTAAAAACCTCTCTGAATCAAAGTTCAACATGCCCTTTTTAGTGGAGACACTTTTGGAAGGAAATGCAGCTAAATATTTTAGTTAATTTAGTATTAAACACCAAATATATTGCCAAAGTATAGCAGCCTGCTCTGTTCTAGTGCCTGTCTTATTTGCACTGTTTTTACCAGGATAAAAATCTTAAGAAGTGTTAATAAAGATACATTTATAAGAACTTTATGTTTTTTCAAAGTTCACATGTGAGACTTCTTAAGTAATTAGATAACTTGATCAGATAAAACTTCTATTTCCTTGAATTGCCTAGGTTAGAATTTCCCAAGGTGTGCTTTTATAAAACTAAAGGTAATAATTGATAGTATATGCATGGTAAGGGGTTGCAAGGTGAGATAACTTTGGAAAATACTGTTCTAAGTAAATAAATTTCTGCAGGACTTCTTTGAGCCTATACATTGTGAGCCTGTATGTATTTTAAAGAGAAAGATATAATTGGCAGTATTTCCCTCACTTATTGGTTTTATATGGAACTCTCATCTTAGAACATAACTTCTGGGATTAGTGTTTTATGAAACATACTTCTGAAAAAAACGCTAAGCTAACATTTGGGAAGAATATTTAATGAGGTGGTACTATCTCAAATTACACTGAGAAGTGAGGACCACAAAATAATATACAGTATTATTCCAATGTTATAAAATAAGAAAGTGAAAAACAGAAACAAAGCCAGAAAGACTGGAGGGAATAAAAACATCAAAAAGTTAACTGGCTAATGAATAAATCTATTAACACCAAAATATATATCCAAATATATGTGTTACCACAGTGTCCTTGTGCTGCTTGTAGCTAATGAGCCTAGTGTTTGAGAAACCTAATTCAGAAGAAATTTTAAGATCTGGGTGTGGCGTATGCTCTTGTCAATAACTCACTTCAACAAGTCAGGTTGGTCGTTTGTTTACTATTTCTGCAACTTTAAAGATGGAAGATGTGGTTCACTTCCTCCTGTCACCAGGATTTTGTGAGGACTCGAGAAATAACGCAATATATTCTCTTCTAATGGGTCACGTGGTGGCGCGGTGCTGCTGATATGTCCCTAGGCTAAGCTGTCCTGAGGCTAAGCTGATTTCCTTGCCTTCAGGGTGCTCTCACTCCTGTGAGCGAGTACCTAGAAAAGTCTCGTAAGGAGGCACTTATGAGGCACTTGACCTCGCTTGACTTGCCTGGGAAATGACTGATGAGCACGTTTCAGGCACCACTCAGCCCGTGACTCCTTCAGTTTTCCGCCCACGTTGTCCTGTGGCAATCGGGATTGCTGCGTCTCCAGGGACCTCCTCATCGATCGCCGCCTTGAATAGTCATCTGGCTTCTCCCAGCCTCCTCTGCTCTTCTCCTGGCCCTTCCGCCTCTGCTGTCTTCTAGATGTTGGTGTTCCCCGCGGTTCCATCCCCGGCCCCTTCTCCTCATTCCATGAATCATTCTTCACACCCATAACCACACTCCTCAGGTTTGAAACCATTCACCTGCCCTTCGCATCTCTGGAAGAGAGGAGGAACCGGACCCGGAGTGCTTATCTCGGCAATCGGCACAACGTTACTCAAAATGTCATAAAGAAGAATACATGTAGTGAAAGTAAAAGTTTTATTTCGCTAATATTACGTTTCAGATGAGTATAGCAATAAGTTCCTTCCTTGGGTCATAGGAGCAAAGGCAGTTCACGCAGTCTCTCTCTTGAATGCCTTCCTCCCTGTCAACGTTTCTTTGTCCATCACCCACTGGTAACTTTGACTTCAATCTTTCAACATAAATTTCGACTTCATTAAACAGCTTTTTTTCTTGTTCCTCTAAGTTTCATCCCTTCACCCCTCACGTACCATTTATACCATACTGATCTGTGTAACACTCAAGTAGTATGTTTCATATGCTCAAGACTGTAGGGCACCTAAAGGTTCCTACATTTCCCTCTCTCCTCCCTCTCGTTTATGTCCTTCTGCGCCTTACATTGGACCTACACGTAGGCTACAGACAGTGTCTATCAGTAAGTGCCAGTCACTGGATTAAATAAAGCAACCGTAATTTAAGGGGCTTCCCTGGCGGCGCAGTGGTTAAGAATCCGCCTGCCAATGCAGGGGACACGGGTTCGAGCCCTGGTCCGGGAGGATCCCACATGCCGCGGAGCAACTAAGCCCGTGCGCCACAACTACTGAGCCTGTGCTCTAGAGCCCCCAAGCCACAACTACTGAGCCCATGAACCACAACTACTGAAGCCCGTGCACCTAGAGCCAGTGCTCAGTGACGAGAAGCCACCGCAATGAGAAGCCCACGCACGGCAACAAAGAGTAGCCCCCGCTCGCTGCAACTAGAGAAAGCCCGCACGCAGCAACAAAGACCCAACACAGCCAAAAATAAATAAATAAGTATATTAAAAAAACAGTAATTTAACAAAATCCAGTTTAGATAAATACTACCAAATACATATTTATTTTTTATATTTATTTATATAAATACATATATATATTTATTATGAGCCTCCGGACGCGCAGGCTCAGCGGCCATGGCCCACGGGCCCAGCCGCTCCGCGGCATGTGGGATCTTCCCGGACTGGGTCACGAACCCGTGTCCCCTGCATCGGCAGGCGGACTCTCAACCACTGCGCCACCAGGGAAGCCCCCGTTGCAGCATATTTAATGGGGGTCACAGAAGAAATATCCGAACTGCTGATTTCTCTACAGAGTTGATTTATGCATGGAATTCTGTACATACTATTTAAGAACTATGTTTTGTATAACATAAAAACAGTTCAGAATATATCCAGAAACAGTCTGCCTCTACCTTAAAAGAATAAAAGGCGAGGGCTTCCCTGGTGGCGCAGTGGTTAAGAATCCGCCTGCCAATGCAGGGAACACGGGTTCGAGCCCTGGTCCGGGAAGATCTCACATGCCGTGGAGCAACTAAGCCCGTGCACCACAACTACTGAGCCTGCGCTCTAGAGCCCGTGAGCCATGGCCGCTGAGCCTGCGCGCCCGGAGCCTGTGCTCTGCAACGGGAGAGGCCACAACAGTGAGACGCCCGCGTACCGCAAAAAAAAAAAAAAAAAAAAAAAAAAAAATGCTGCAACGCAATTTCAACATTTACTTTCTAACATACAACACATCATAAAGGGCTCCCAGTTTTTATTTTCCTAAATGTTATTTTGGAAGAATTATTTGATGCCATTTCTTTATAGCTTATTATGAAAATAGAAAGTGAAGGAAAATGATTACTGCAGGTGAAGATGTATTTCGTACTTTTGCACAATGCTCTCAATTACAGCACTGTATCATTTTTTTTAATGTTGAGATCATTGTGCATCACACGTCTTGAAGAGATTAACTGCACATTTCCCAAGTAAATACAAGCGTGGTATCTTACTTTATTCTTAGCTCTGTGAGGCTACAGGGATCATGTCTTGTTTATTATTGTTCTTCTGCACAAACGGCTTTGCCTAGCTGTCTGTAACCATCCAGGAAATATTTGTTGAATGCTTGAAGGAGGGAAGAATCTGGACTCCTGCTACCCAAACTGGTATCAGGATTTATTATTATTATTATTTTTAATCTTTTGGCCCATCAATGAGAGTTTATCTTCTTTGGAATTCTTCTCTGAGAGTTTAACCTCAGAGGAAGTCGGTCCTAAAGTTAATCCATTTACATGATTCTTTGCTGTCAGCAAACAAATATGCCCACGCCTCTCCCACCCTCAGAAACAACGCAATCGGTGGCCCAACACGTCCCGCTTTCCTTCTCTCTGCCTCCTGCCCCGATTGCCAAGCCTCTCTCTCGGCTCACTCCCAGTTCATGCCTCACTTCACTTTATCATCTGGTTTCTGGGGCTCCACTCTGGAGTCAGATCCCAGGGATTCTGGTCTCAGCGTTGCCTCTCACCAGCTTTGAGAGGCAGAACTTGCAACCTCTCTTAACAGGAGGCACCTCATAGATATTGAAAATTAAGTGAGATGATGCATTTAAAATGTACTTCAGGGCTTCCCTGGTGGCGCAGTGGTTGAGAGTCCGCCTGTCGATGCAGGGGACACGGGTTCGTGCCCCGGTCCGGGAAGATCCCACGTGCCGCGGAGCGGCTGGGCCCGTGAGCCATGGACGCTGAGCCTGCGCGTCTGGAGCCTGTGCTCCGCAACGGGAAAGGCCACAGCAGTGGGAGGCCCGCGAACCACAAAAAAAAAAAAAAAAGTACTTCTGCGCTGCCTGGCACATAGTAAATGCTCGATAAGTGGTAGTTACCGTTCTTGCTGATTGAACACTCTAATAGGAGTTCAGAGATGAGAAAGATTGGCGAAGGCTTAAAAATTAGTTTGAATTCACCTAACTACTTACTCATTCTTCAGATTAGGAAATTAGAACCCAGAGAAGTGACGCCGTCAAAATTTCATGAAGGAAGATCACTGAGTTGCATTTTGAAGGATAACAGCAGTAGCTTACATCTATTGAATGTTTACTGTGGACCGGAGACCGTATGAATGCTTGACATGGATTGTTTCATTTGATCTTCAAAACATGCCTGTGAAGTAGCATTTCAGTAGCTAGAAGTAGATGGTCTGAAGCTGGACAGGGAGAATAGACAGAAAGGAATAAAGAAAAGACCTGGAGACAGGAAAGACTTGGCCGATTTCTAAAGCTGGTGATGAGATGTAAAATCCAGAGTGAAGAGCTTTTTTGTCTTACGCAGTAAGGAGAAATGATGTTGGAGAGAGTGAGGCAAAACTATAAGGCCTCGACAGCCATGCCAAAAAAAAAAAAAAAAAAAAAAACTGGCTCTATCTAATGAGCAAGATGAATCAGTGAGCTGGGGAAAGGAGGATACAGATGGAAGTGGGGCTTCAGGTTCACTGATTTGGGGGCCTGCACTGCACCGTGAATGCCTGAAGGGCAGTCTGTTCTGTATCGTCATATCCCCAGGGATCCACAGCCTCAACAAGCCACCGTTGGTTCCCAGCAGCCACCGTTAGGAGAGCATTAGCCCCGTTGCCTATAAAGTAGGAGTTGCATCGAGGCTTATTGAAGGAAGGAGCGAAATCAAGGAGACTTGGACTTGGAGGTTGTTTCTAGGTGGGACGTGATGAAAGCTGAGGTGATGGTGAAGACAGTGGGAAAGGAAATAAGGAGGCAAATCCTAGAAACAATTTCAAAGAGCATTTAATGGGACTTGGGCACATACTGGGCATAAACTAATATCTAGAGCTGCATTTCAGGTTTATCATCTATAGCAAAGTGCAGCGTCAGCGCTCTAGCATTTGACATATTCTCGTTGTTGTTTAAGCAGACGTTTTGTATGTGAGATCAATCGCAATGAATCACGTTGCAAGGTGATGATCTTATAAGCGATTATTATTACCGTTAAAACGTATGTCTCTTTCCTTTCTACTCCTTCTCCCTCCACCCAGGTTCTTGCCAGTTTTATCTTATACCTGTGTTGTTATCATCTCCTACTGAACCCTGGCCAAGTCCACCTTCTCATCTCCACACACACCTGGCAGTAGCCTCTGCCCCGCTTTCTGTCCATAGAGTTGCCCTCTCCCATGAAGACCTTTTCCTCTACCATTTCACTCCCGTTACCAGTTGGAATATTAGCCATCCTTCAGAACCGAATCACACGCTATCTTCCCCATAATGTCTGATCAACCCACCTGGAACTGACTGCCTTCTTTCTGAACTCCCAGAGCACTGCAGGCCACCATCCTGCCTGGTCATGGTCATTTTGTTAACGGGGTGACCCCTTAGCAGGATCTTATTTGTATCCCCGCCATGATCGTACTGTGTGTTGCCTACTTATTCAATAAAGATTTGTGGCGTGAATCAAAACTGTTTTAAATACTGCACGTCCCTTCCCAACCCAAAGCTTCCCTTTGGGGAAAGGCTAGTACATACAGCTTTACATTAGTATGTATCTTTTGCAACATGGCGAATGTCATCTCATTCTTGTTGTGGGTACTTAGAAAAAAAGGGAAGTTTGAGTTGGGAATAGAAAAAGTGAAAGGCAGTGCAGGATTAGCCATTTTTGCAAGGGACCTTTGGGTTGGATAAAGGATGCTGAGGAAAATTAAACCAGAGCCTTTATTGCTGCACTCCTGCCCCATAGGAGGGAGGGAAGTGAACTGAATGTAAGAGGCTTGGGACTCCAGCCTGTGGGTCTTTGGGAAGCAAGTAAGACCTACAAGTCAGAAATCCAGGGCATTGAGCTGGATGGGGACCGGTGGCAGAAAGAAAATGTCTCTCGGCAGGCAGATCACCTGCAAAAGGCAAGCAGAATTGGAAAGCATGTCTCTGAACCTGCCATGGAGGGTGAGTCTAGAATTTCTAGAGAACAGGAAATTAGTCGTATAGTGCCCATTATTACTTGTCTAGGATATGGAGAATGTTATCAATAGGCTCTTATTTTAATGAAAGTTTTATATATATATATATATATTCACTTTCTTGGTGGTTCACTCATGACTTAAGACTCTATTTTAGTTCTTAGGTTCCTCAATCAACCGAATTCTACTACTAGGATTTTCAGAAATCTAATATAGTAGGCTGGCGAGGACTACTGTACTAATATCCAGCCAGTATTTTCGGAACTGTTCAACCTGGCTAATTAAGTGTCATGGTCCACGGTGCGGTGAGGATCCCAGAAGGTGACACACCCACTCAGGGCTCTGGGTTTTCCCACGTGCTGCTCCCCTGGCCCAAGATACCTTTCTCCTCTTCATTTTTGCAACCTTGGCCCATACTTACCCTACACAGTTTTTACCCCGATATCATCTCCTCCAAAAAGCCTTTCCTGAATGCTTTCATTAGAGCCACTCACTCCCCACGGATTGGGTGCCACTTCTGCCTGGTTCCAAATAGCCTGAGCTCTCGCCCTCACACTTACCCCAGGTGTGGCAGTTGCCATCCGCCGGTCCTGCTCCCACCATGTAATCTCCTCCGGGAGTCCTGTGGGTGCTGAGTAATTAGCAGCATACTTAGAGGGCCGTGAAGTCTCAAAAAATGTTTGTTCACTGAATGAATAAATGCATCGTCTTAGTATAGGACATGTAGATGAATGTCCATCTGCTGCATGGGAGGTGAGCTGTCAGTATTAGAGTTTGAGGATAATTTTGGCGACCTGCAATCCGTTTTCTCCCCACCCCAGAGGGTGGTAGCGAAGCCAGCCTGAAAGATAGCACTTTGTTTCTGTGCCTTAAGCCAATAACAGTTCCCATCCAATTCAGTAATTAAGAATAGTGATCATTTTTACTAGGTATCCCCCGGGGAGAAAAGTGGAGATACAGGACATTTTTGTATCTTGGCAAGTATTTGAAAATTTGCTGTCAAACCTATTAAAACCACCGCAACAGTCTTCCGGATTTTTAAAATATTCTGCTGCAAAGAGCTCTCTAGATACTCATTTTCGTGTGTAATATAAGCCACATGGTAGCCATCACATCTATCTAAATCTCTTCTAACAATACATCTTTTCCTCTTTTTTTAAGTCTTCTTTTTTTGGTTTGACAGGAGCATTATAGGTCTTCATATAATTCAATTGTATAAAGTTTTTCAGAGGACAAATTATAAGTGTCAACCCATGGCTATGTTGAAGCAGCATTTTCTTCCAGTGTAGAAAAATCATCCGGCTCTCAAATTTTGAAGTGTCTTGCTTTAAAAAAATTTTCCCTGAAGGTTACGGTGTCCAATAATAATTATTCTCTTTGCTTCGATGACAATAAAAGAGTGCGGGTCGATAAAATGCAGGATGAAAAAAAAAAACCCACCAAAGCCCTACTTTGGAGCAACGTAGGACGCCTCCTGTTTACACGGAGCGCAATGATGGGAACTGACACAGGATCCACGCGGAGCCCATCAAATACAATCCAGAGTTTCATTAGACGTAAAGATAATGGCTGGTAAAAGTTCCGGCAAAGTAGCATCCTGCCGCGAATGCCGTCTGCATTTTCGTCATAAGACCTGAAGCGCCGCGCCGGCCCGGGCTGGGGGCGCCCGCTCTCCCACTGCCGGGCCGGGCCGCCGGGCAGTGACAGGTGCCCGGGCCGCCGCCGCCGCCGCCGCCGCCGCCGCCGCGCCGCGCCGAAAGCCGGCGCGCGAGGGGCGGTCGCTTCCCTGCACCCTCGCCTGTCAGCCAACGGCGCCGGGCGGGAGCGAGCGCGGGCGGCGGGTAGCGGGCGCGCAGGGCGGGGAGGTCGGCCGTGGCCCCCGGCGTCCGAGGGCCCCGCGCGTCCCGGCCCGGCCTGTTGGCGGCCGTGGGGGCGGGGGCCGGGCGGCCCGGCGCGGGGAGCGGGGCCGGGCGCCGGGGGTTGGCGGGACGCGCGCTCCGTGCCGGCGCCCGGCCTCGAGCCCGCGCCCCCCCCCCCGCGTGCCCGCGCCGCTGCGCGATGCAGTGTGGGGAATGGCTGGGGTTGGCTGAAGAGCGCACAGTGGAGTTTTAATGTCCGCCATGTTGGCCATGGCGTATTGAGGAGAGCGAGCGAGAGAGGAGCGGAGCGGTTCGGCCTCCCACCTCCCGGCGGCTCTGAGTGCCCGGACGGCGGGCTCCGCGCTCCGCCCCTCCAGTCCCCGGCAGCGGCGGGCGAGTGGGGACCGAACCCCCGGTTCTCCATGATCCCGCTGGCCGGGGCCGTTTCCCCAGAGCGGAGAGGTATCTGCTGCGCCTGAGATGAGTAAACTGTCGTTTCGGGCGCGGGCGCTAGACGCCTCGAAGCCGCTGCCGGTTTTCCGCTGTGAGGATCTGCCCGACCTGCACGAATACGCCTCGATAAACCGGGCCGTGCCGCAGATGCCCACCGGAATGGAGAAGGAAGAGGAGTCGGTACGTGTTAACTCCCCTGTCCGACCCACCGCCGGGCCCCGCTCCCTCCGCTGCCTGCGGCGGCGGCGGCGGCGGAGCGCAGACCCACACAAAATGGCCGCCATCTTCTCTCCGCCGCCGACTCCCGTCGCCGGCGGGGCCTTTACCTCGCCGCCCCCGGCCTCTCCCCCCGGCCGCGGCGGCCCGGCGGGGCCTCCTGTTGGGCCACCCGCTGACCCCGGCCCCTCGGACCCGGGCCCCGCGGAGTTCAGGCGCCCGCAAGGCACAAAGGGGTCACGTGACGAGGCTGCCGGCAGCCATTTTGTGGTCGGAGCGCTTGGGCTGGGCCTTGTGCATCCGGAGAGGGAGCGAGCGAGCGAGCGAGCGGGCGGGCGGGCGGCGGGGGGTGCGGCGGCCGGGCCGCGGAGGCCCCGCCTGCAGACCTCTCCGCGGGCCGCTGGGTGGCGCTCTGGGGCCGGCTCGGCCTTCGCGCTCCGCCGGCGCCGGCAGCGCAGGTTCCGGGCGCTTGGGGGCCGTGCTCTCCCGGCGGCCGAGGAGGCTGGCGGGGCCGGCGCGGCCCACGTGGAGCCGCCAAGGGGCCGGGCGGGGGCGGCGGGAGCGCTGCCGCGGAAGGTCGCGGCTCCCGAGCCGCCCGGAGCCGACTTAGGTGCTGCGTCCTCTTTGTGGGACTTGTACCTCCATCCCTCCCCAGTCCTATCTGGTCGGACTCCTCCTCCTGACTTTTCCTTTGATCCTTGAGAATATGTTGCGGGTTTGGGGGAGGGTACTACGTGGCTCTTCTGGAGCCTGTAACGTTATTAGTTGCTTCCCTAATAAAACCTGAGTCCGCCCGATGGCTGGGTTTCTCGAGCTAGGGGAGAAAGGACCCCATGTAAGCAGGTGTTAACAGATCTACCTGTTGGAAGAGGGCTTGCTTTCTTACCCGCCACCGAACTCAGGTTAAGTGAACCCCTTCCTAGAAATCTTAACCTGGAGGTGTTTCGGTTGGGTGGGCTTCGGCATGTAAGTGTCGACGGCTCCCGAACGCCGTACCGCAGCGGCAGCTCTCCCTGGTCGTGGAAGTTGGGCTCAGACCCACGGATAATAGGCTCTTCCCCTCGTTCCCCCAGGTCCTTGGCAGGGTCACTTGATGGCTTCTCACCCTAAGGAATTGCATACCTTGGTTTTCAGGTACAGCCACTTAAACAGGGGGCAGTGTGTTGACAGTTCCAGGAAGTCGAGGAGTCGCTGGATTGGTGCTACAGTTTTGTGGTGGAAAATCGTTCTGTCATACCTCTGTTTGGTGCTGTAAGAATTTTCTAAATGCAGAAATCCTGCTCTGTAATGTCGATTTCGAAAAATAAAGCTGTTTATACTCTTTGGGTTGTTTGACCTTTCAAAGTCAAATAGTGGTGACCGTCGCGTGCTCCTTCCGAGAGTAGCGTCTTAGCGTGTGGAGTAGTTGAGATTGTCCAGCGCGGTCCTGACCTTTAGCACGTTGCCTGTGAGACACCACCTCTCAACGTTTTCCTTGTATCAGCGGCAGAGTAGAATGGTGCCGCTTGTTTATTTTTAAATAAGTGATTTGTTTTTAAAAATTAAAGTACTTGTGACTGCAGAATCTCGTCTTTTGGTTTTATTTTTGTTTCCAAGTTTTGCAGGTAATACTTTCAAGTGGGGGTGTCGTCGTTACCACTGCCCTGGAAATTAATTGGTAGTTCCTGTTTTGCAGCCGAGGAAGGGGAGAGCTTTGATAAGAACAGATAACCCTGCAGTACACTTTGAAATTCAGTGAAGTCTTGCTCCTCGGAGCACATTGGACTGTCCCAAGGGCCCCAACCTGAAATCAGAGCTGAGCTCAACTGAAGTATCAAGGCTTATTAGGTTTTTACGGATCATTTCTGTTCACTGAAATGATTTTGACATTTTGTAGTTCATTGTTTTCTAACATGTTGAGTCCCTATTTTTGAGGGATTGTTTTTTTTTCCCCCTTCAGACTGACTTTTCCCATTGTCCGTGTAGAATTTGTTTCACTTCACATCCAACCAAAACTATGACCAGTGAAACATAGACTTCAGGAATAGACACTGAACTGAACAGAAGAATGTAAACAGTCCCAGGCAAACAGCTGCTGTCCAGTCCTGCGGTTCGTGCTGGCCGGGGGTGGGGGTGGGGGGAGGCTCTGTAGATCATAGGATTGAAAGTAGCATGTTAGCGCTGAAATGTATGCCAAGCACAATTAAAGGTAATTGAATTCCGGGTTAGCCTGAGGAGAAGAAACTTTTTGATAATTTGCTGAAGAATGATGTGCTTCTTATAAAGGCGAACTCATGCCTCCGATTGACATGTCAGGGTCAGGAGTGATCTAGAAACCTGAATTGAGTGTCTGGTTTAGAAAATGTGTAATCCTATGTTGATTATGAAAGATAGGGCAGAATTAGATGAGGACTGTATTGTATATATGTCACCTCACTAAGAAGGCATTTTATGATCAAACATATCTGGAAAATTGTCATGTGAACTGTACCTGCTAACTGTTACCATATTTTGTTTCTGTGGTAAACGTGGCAGAAATGCTAGGTCTAAACACAGGGAAAATAACACTTATTAAAGTATTCCCATTTAATTTTAATTTAAGCTGAACGCACTGCCTTAATTAGGCATGCCTCTTAATTTTTAAGAAACAACTTTCAGTAGAAGTCCCCTCCTCCCCTCCAAACATGAATTATACTCAACTTTAGAACTTAGTTGTTAGTCCTTTTTTGATGAGGATTGAGAAATAACTCCAGATTGTAATAAACTGAAGGACTTGACTGCCAAATAGATGTTAGAGATTCAGTGTCTCAATCGGTATAATGTGATACATTGTAACTTGCTGTATCAAAAAGTAACAGTTGATAAAGGCTTTGATTTAATGAATAACAAGTAATTTTCAGATCATGGGAAATCAATAGGATGTCAGCTCTAAATATGAAATAAGTCCCTTAATTTAAACACATGGGGGTGCAGAGGTTGCACCATTTTAATTTTTTACCATTTTAATTTTAAGATTATAATCTTAACTTTAAGGTTAGAAATGTTGAAATATCCTACTTAGTGCCATGGCTTCACCTTTAAATGAAAGGGTAGTTTTTCCAAGATATCAGTACAATTGAATGTTTTCGTTACAATTGGAGCTTTACGTTTTCCTTTATGGTTACTTCTCACTTCAGCAAAGACATTCTGAAAAAGTTGGTTTTAAAGTGATACTCAACAAAGTGGAGCTGCTTGGTTCCTCTAGTAGTTTAACTTTTTTCATTGGGATGCCAGAGTGTGTGACTCCATATACTGTAAGGGGTGGAGGCTTAACCTCTTCTCCAGCCGAGGAGAAGAGAAGGAAGTGTGACGGTAATTAAAACGTTAATGATGATACCGCCTTTAATGATGATACCGCCTTGTTACTGCCCTACGCAGCCACCTTTGGGACTGTTGGGTGTAGGGCCCAGCCGTCGCAGTCCAACACCTGGTTTTAATAGTGTTCTAATCAGACGTATAGTCCCAGACCCCTGTCTTTCCTCTGTTCAAACTGTATCCTTCATTAGTGGCCAGTATACAACGTTATGAAAACCAAGTTTATAAAGTAGACAGGTAGGTGTTTTTTGTCTTCAATTAGGGGTTAAAGTGGAAATACGTACATATCTCTGTTAAGAGGAAAAGTAGTTAAGCACTACATTTTCAAAACGATAAAAATCTAGTTCGTTTTATAAAAAGCTTAAATCACTTTAAGTGATACGTTTAAAAGTCCGATTTTTCTGACAGAAACTAAGAATCCTTTCTTTCCTTTAAAATTTTGTAAACCAAGATTTCTTAGTCCTTAATCTAGATTCCTCCATTCTGTCCACCGCATTGGAAGTGAAAAGAAATATGTGAAGTCGCACCTGTACTAGAAGCAAAGCTTAATTTTTACAGCTAGTTTGAATTAGAAAGGAATTGAGGTTATTTGGGGTTTTCCATTAAGTAGCAAATAATTTAAGTCAAAGATAATTGAGAAGCAATAATGAAGTCTAGTTCCAACTTTCTGTCCTGCCCAAGATATTTTTGAGTGTATCAGCTGGGTTCTGAGGGTTATGTGGAAATGATGCTAGAAGTAGTGAATTCCCATGATACGCATATACAGTTTTGTGACAGTATATTTTTCTCGGGACAAAATTCATGTTTGTCATGAGTTTCTCAAGGTATCGATAAAGGCAGAAAACCCAAGGTTAAGATTTGCTGTTCTAGAAATTTCAGCAGTCATTTTGGTTTCATCAGTATGGAAGTTATTACATAGACTTAATCAGAGAAGAAAAATTAAAGGCAAAAATTAATCGGCAACTCGGGAAGACTGAGGGCTCTTACCTACAAAAGGAGCCTCTTGAAAACTGTAGGGCCTGGTGCCTAAAGTGTTAATATTAGCTCTTGTTTCGGTGTGCTGTTTGATATTTATTATTTTGGATTAGTACCATTTGTACTTAGACTTCATTTTCTTATAAAACAATAATGAAAACTAATGGGCTTATGTGTCTAATGGTGTTTTGTGGGTGCTTGTGATCTGTAATGGAATTTATGCAGAACTACCTTTTCTTTCTGTTAATCAACAGGACTTAATTAAAAGTGCCATCTAAATACAGGAGAGCTTAAATCTTGTAAATAAAGAATAATAATCTGTGCTTACAGGTTCATGAATTTGTGGATAGGATTAAATATTAAACTAGCCATTCCTAATAGAATCTACGACTAGGTTTGGATAAACTGGAGGTGTAGGTTTTAGTTTAGTCTATATATTGCATTCGACCATATTGTGGTCTGTAGTAGTAGTAATGGGAGAGAAACAGATGGAAGATGTATGTGTATCTATGTACATACATAATGGCAAGAGATGAAGGTGTGGATTCTGACTATGTGATTCCATTTTTCTGAAAAGTTAAGGGTAGTTGTTATCAGCAATTGGTTAAAACGTAATTTTAAAGTAGAGGGTAGCATTTTATATAATGGAATGATGGTATGGTTTGTGATTCTATTTCTTAGAAGAAGACAACCCACAAGGAAATGAGAATTTTATATTGTAATTTGGGAGTAAAATGACTTCTGAGTCTCCAAGTGCAAAAGTAGTATGAAAGTATGAAATAAATACATAGGCAGAACTAGATAGTGTCTTTTACTTTTAAAGTAAGCTTTTGAACCCTTGAAGTGTGACTTATATTAATATGTTACAATAACTCCTCTGTAAGAATAAATCAATTTACAGGGAAATCACCGAGAAAAGAAGTGATTCAGATGTTTTAAACAACTTGCTAGAACTACTTTCAGTGAATTACTTGAAGCTTAACTGTTGACTTCTGCCCATTATCTTGGTCAAGTTTACTAAAGCCTCTGATAATAGTTAATGATTTTGAGCAATTTCGGTATTTTAAACAGAGTGGATACTTAACTTTTCACCTTTAAATATATGAATTGAATTTCATCCACCAGCCCCACTGTAGGTAGATGAAAATCAAAAACAAACGTGCTGTTCATAAATCTACTGTGACCCATGATCTTAGTTGTCTCTTTGATGAGTAGGGATATAATCAGTTCTTTAAAAGATAAAGCCCTTCTTCGATTATTTGTTGTCATGGAGGTTATCCTTAAGAAGTTGGTTCAGCTTCAGATACGCCTGGTGACAGTTTGCTGAGTTTTGCAACACATTATTAAAGCAAATCATTTTGGTTGAATTTCCTTCCGTATAGCAAGTGCTGGCTGAAGAAGTATGACGCAGCCTTAGGGTAAAGCCAGGGGCAAAGGTAAACTGAGGTTTGAAATATCCTGTGGGTGATTTACTAAAGGTTCAAATCTTCTTTCTATATTGGGATGAATTATTTTGATTATCTTAGAATCACAAGTACCAGTTGTATATCCTCTGAGAAGAATGTACTTTGGCATTTGTGGCCTTTGACAAGTCAGTTAAGCTTACTGGATGAACTTTAGTTTCTTCCTGTGCCAACGCTCTCCTGACCTACCTTATTGAGGGAGGTATAGCTCTAGGGAGTGAATCAGACGGTATCCGTGAAAATGCTGTACACATGCATTTCATTATTACCAAATACTAAGTGAATGTTCACGATGGCCTTGCTTTTTGTTGCTGTTCAAAACTACTTACATTTGTACAATCCCTTGTATTTAGGATTGTCTGGTATAAATTTGTTAGATGTGTTGTCTATCCTCAGAGGATTGTATGATGTAGTTGTGAAACGTTGTGTCTTTAAATTTAGGTAATTATTAATTGGGAAGAGCATCAAGTTGGGAGTTACTAGACCTGAGACCTCAACCAGCTTCTGACTGTGTGTGCACACGCGTGTGTGTGCGTGCACACGCGTGTGTGTGCGTGCACACGCGTGCTTGCGTGCTCTCACACACCCGGATTTTCTTAACTGCAAGATGAAGTAGGGCCGTGATAGTTTCCTGTAGTAGTGAGCATATTATGTTACCAGTGCATTTAGGTCTGTTAACTCATGTATTTTATGTGTTTTTAGAGTAATCATTACATCTTTAATTAGTTGATGGCTTCATTTGCACTCTACATAAACACAGTTTACACAGAGGTAAAGGTAACCTGGGTGCATGGATAATTGGTTCCAGTTTAGTCTAGAAGGCTTGTGTTTTTTAAAGCACTTAAAGAATATAAGTCGGCTGCAGTAGTCACAGAATGCTTTTACTGTTATGAGAGTTTGAAATTAGAATCAGAATATTGTATTGAAGGTTGCAAATTTGTGCTTTACATATAAGATAATAAGAGTCTGAAGGGGAAACAAAATATAAATATGGCTGTTTTGAAGTCTAAAGCAAGAATTTGATCATTGTTCTAATGGCTAAGTGAAGATTTTTGAGGTATATTGTACAAAGACTAAGAAAATATAGATAAATCCAATTTCATTCACTTTTGTAGCAAATATTTATTGTGCACTTACAGTGAACTAAGGCCTCCTGTGGGCTCTGTGGATCCGACAGTCAGCAAACAGCTCCCTTTTTCATGGAGCTCACATTCTAGCACCTAGGCTCTATGAGGGCAGGACTTTTTGTTTGCTTTGTTCACTGGTGTTTTTTCAGCACCTGAAATAGTGCCTGGCACATAGTAAGTGTTCAGTATTTGTTTAGTTGAATGACTGAATTCTAATGGGAAAACAGACAAAAAGCGAATGAATGAAAGTGGTGGTGGATCAAGACAGTATAGAATTTCAGGTGGCAGGAGGAGGATAGAGATTTCTTTGTGCAGAGGGTCAAGGAACGGTGGCTCTGAAACTTGAAGTGGGAGGAGCCAGCCCTGCGAAGGCTTGCATGGAGAACGTGCCAGGCAGAGAGACTGCAGATGCAGGGAGCCCAGGTGAGGGACAGAGGCCAGTGTGGCCGGAGGGCAGCGAAGAGGGTTGAGCAGTACGAGGACCCAGAGGACCCAGTCAGGGGCCTGTATCTGGTGAGGTATTGCAGGCTACTGCACGGAGCTGGGGTAGTTTTGAGGCGAAGTAACAAGCCTTTAGAGAGTTTCAGGCAAGGCAGTGACATGATCCGATTTATGTCTTTTCAAGGTTATTCTCTCTACCATGTGCAGAATGAGTCGTACTGGGCAAGAGTGGCTGTAACTAGGGTGGTGGTAGGGAAGAAGAGAAATGGATAAACTGGAGGTATAGTTTGCGGGTAGGACCAACAGAACTTGGCTGACAGATTAGAATGTACTAGACGGAGAGAAAGAATCAAGGATTAATCCCTGATCTTTACCTTGAGCAGCTGGGTGGATGGGTGATTAGGCCCCTGCTTCCTGATGTAGGGAAATTTGGGGGAGGGAGGGTTTATAAAGGATGGATTTATTACTCAGTTTGAAGTGCCTCTTACTCATTTGTGTTTAGCTGGGTACGCAAGAATGTAAGCATTAGAGCAATCTGCACTAGAGGTGCACAATTCAGAAGTCATGGGCTCTACGATAAATTTGAAGGTCTTTGGGTTACAGGTGTTTCTAAAGCTGTTCATTGAGGCTCAAGAAGAGGAGGAGCTGTTAGAGAATTAGGAAGAAAGTGAGGGTAAAGGTGTCTCAAGAAGGAAGGACATTGGTTAAGTCCGTCCACGGAGAAGATGAGTGAGGGGAGAGGGACCGTTTGATTTGATTAGATATGTGCCATTGGCCTATTTTGACAGCGTGGTGGGAAGGAAAGCCTGAGTGGAATAGAAGAAATGCTGAAAGATAAATAAAAGGGTCAGAGCAAGTATAGACGACTCCTTGGAATAGTTGTGCTGGGAAGAGGCACTGAAAAAATAGCTGGGGGGGATTGGGGGCATCAACAAATCATTTCTTTTAAAAATTAGTTACAAAGTTTAGGCAGACGCAAAGTAGGGAAGCAAAGCTGAGTCCTCCATTGCCCAGGCCGCTACCTAGAGAGTTTCCAGGCTACAGGCGCAGGTAGGGGAGGCCCCAGATAGAGCCTGCCAGCCTCCTGGAGTTGAAGAGGCAGAGAATTCAGTTTGGGGAGGCTACAGTGGCTTCAGGGCTAGGTACCAGAGATGCACCGAGGTCTGCAGAGAGGTCCCCTGGAGTCTCTAGCCAAAAACTGATCTGAGCCTGTCTGGGGGCGGGGGGGTGGGAAGCACCTGGAAAGAAGTAGGAGGGACATTTCTGGGAGCTCACACAGGGCTGGGAATATGTTATGTCCTCAGTGACCAGAGTGGAAAGACCTCCTAATGCAGAGGGCATCAGATAAGAGTTCTCAGAGGGTCATTTCCTTAGTGGTAGGGCCAAATTAGCTCTAGACTAAACTGTTCTGGACTTACCCTCATAAAGACTAAACGCTGGCCTCAAAAGGAGCCAACTAATTTCGGATAACTGTGTCCCAGAGTAAAGCCCCACAGCGTTTAGAGGAATACTAAAAGATCCTACGACATAAAACTTAGTGCTTGGCATCCAGTTAAAAAAGAATCACCAGGTATGCAAAGATGCTGGAAAATCTAACCAATAACTAAGGGAAAAGTTAATCAACAGAAAGAGATGTAGAAATAACCCAGGTAATAGAGTTAGTAGACGAAAATGTTAAAATGGCTATTATAAATAAACAAGTTACTAGAACTAGTGTAATCGTTGGAATGATGTCATTAAAAAGGATGAAATAATCCTGTTTCCTCTCCTACTCGAGGACTTTGTTCCTAAAAACTGTTTCCTATCTTTTCCTGGATTGCTTTCATGGAGGGCTTGGTCACTGATTTAAGCAGAAGTACTTTTTCCTTTTTAGAAGTAAGGAAGGATATGATATGACCAGTGGTAGAGTTGGCAGTGGGAGGGTGGGGTATTTATTCTATGATTCTATTGCCTGTATGCAGTATGAGGTGATGTCATCACCTGAGAGCAAGGGGGGGCCTTGAGACGAAGGTATGTGTGGGAAGCTCACCTACTAGAGAAGTGTAACAGGACTGATGGGCTAGCTGGGGGCTCAGGGTTTGTGATCATTTGAAGTGAGACCAGTCTGCTCACTTGGGCAGTTGAATGCAAGCATTCAACTTGAGTTCAAGAATAAAGCAGGTATATAATAAGGTCTTTCTAGGGTTGAGGTTTGCCCAGCAAGTACAAAGGGGGGAAAGAGGGATGAGGGCATTAAAAGTATGTGTGAGGTAGATGATCATGATAGACCTGGATCCAAACTGGTTAAGCAGGGAAAGGAAGGCCTCAGGGAGCTGGTGTGGACCGGGGAAGTGGTCGGACACACTGGGATGGCTCTGCGGGGGAGGGGTGCCGTGCTGGAACAGGGGAGCCTGAGCCAGGAGGGTGCCAGTTAAAGAGAGGGATGCTTGAGTTTCGATTTCAGCGGTGGGTCGTCCACGTAGACGTCGTTACTCAGGGTGATGCCGAAGGTGTGGGAATAGTTGAGAAGACGACCGTGAGCTCTGCCTGAGCAACAGAGTGGATACGGCAGCTCCGGGGAGAGGGAGTGAGGGTGTGAATAGCTGAGGGGTTAGGGTTTCTGAAAGGACAGTGGAGAGGAATGGTGTGGCCTGGCAGTGGCGGGCAAGGAGGACACTTAGCCCATCTGTAAGTGTGTGGGATGTGGGAAGATACACAGCTTCTCCTTGGAAGGGCTCCGGGAGTGCTGCTTCTGGAAGACACTGCCAGGCTTAAAATAGAGCAAGGGGATGAGGGAACGTTGAAAGAGGCTGAGACTGTGGAGAGGAGTTTACTGATACGTCTTATTCTAGAGAACAGAGTGGAAGTGTGGGGGAGGGGGGAAGACCAGAAGATTGGGTCAGATTAGGGGACGTTGGGTCAGAGTGGTAGTAAGAGCTAGAGTGATGCTGTCAAGTCGTGAACTCTGGTAATGGGTGTGAAGAACAATGGGATTTATCCGGCCAACCTCAGATGCACAGATGGTTCAGAATCCCTTCCTGCCGCTGGGGACGGGGGGAGAGCCCAAAGGAGGGGCGGCCCCACCAGACAGACACTGGCCCGATGACCTCCGAGGCCTGTCACTCCTGCCGCTCAGGTGTGTAATAATCTGTACAGAGAAGAGCTTTTGTTCAGCGCGCCTGTTTCAGGACCCAGGAAATGGGCCTTTACGGTTGTTACTGAGCGCCTGAGAACTCTCCCTCCTCTGCAGTGCTTCTCAACACTGCACCAGTCGCTCACCCTCAGAACATTCTGGAAAATGGGGGGGGTTTGATTGTCACAGGTTTGGGGGAGGTGCTTTGGGGGACAGAAACAATGCAAGTGCCACCACGCAGAGCACAGCCCGGCAAAACAAAGAATTGCCTGTTTGACTTTTTGACTGTCCCGCAGAACATCCCAGTTGGTGAGATTTCCATTTACAGATTATCTGAGTCAAGAACCTAATTCCATTTTACTTGTACAGTGTTTTTTGTGTAGTTTTGGTATACGCTAGCATTTCCAGGGCTGCAACTGTATATAAAGTAAGGGAATGTTGTACTTTATGTTGTAGAGAACTTTTGCAGTCACTGTTACCGTTTTGGAAATAGTAATAACTTTATCAACACTGTTAGTGGTATTTGAGTCAACAGTAGTACAGGCCTGCAAAAAGTCTGGTTTTTTAGCTCTCTGTAGACATCTCAGCTTCTGTAGTTACTTCCTTTGGTCTTCCTGGGTACATATCCCAATTATTTACATGTTGAAACACATAGTATTTTATTATAACTTACTTTCCTTTAATTTCCACTTGGTTTTGCAGTTAGATCTTTGGATTGATTATATTAAAACGTGCATAAATAGAAGAGTGGAGTAATGTGAAAAAAGGGAGCATTGGGTCTGACAGGGTTGAAAACAGCTGTTCTGCTGGGTTCAAAACACGAGCTAAGTTGTGGTCTGTGTTACTTACATTTGCCGCAGGTCTCTCTAAGTGTGGTATGAGAATGAAATGAGCCTGTGTAAAGTGTATAGCGTGGTGCTTTACTTACAGTAAGTGCTTGGATCTTTTTTTTTTTTTTTTTTTTTGCGGTACGCGGGCCTCTCACTGCCGCGGCCTCTCCCATTGCGGAGCACAGGCTCCGGACGCGCAGGCTCAGCGGCCATGGCTCACGGGCCCAGCCGCTCCGCAGCACGTGGGATCCTCCCGGACCGGGGCACGAACCCGTGTCCCCTGCATCGGCAGGCGGACTCTCAATCACTGCGCCACCAGGGAAGCCCGGATCTTTTTTACTTATTATTTTAGTTTAATTTTTGTCCTTGAAGGATGGAAATGTGTTTTTTAGGTAGGATTTTAAAATTTCAACAGATTTCCATCATAGCAAATGATTTTTGATATGGAGTGTTTTGATAGTGAGTGGGTATGTTTTTTATACGTATCTAGTTGTATTTATGTCAGAATGTGAGATAATAAGCAAGGTATCAAAAAACAAGGTCTTAAGTCATGTCAAGGAAGTCAACTCAAATGGATTATTTTCTCAACTTAAATACATGCTTGGTTTCCCAGCCTCAAATGTATGAAATGTGTTTCAAAGAATTTGCTGGAAAAAAATGTTTTCTGTACTTTTTAACAGGTTCTGTACATTTTAGTGATTTTTGGTTCTGTTTTTAAAAGATGTTTAAACGTTTTTAATCAATTTTTTTATTGAAGTATAGTCGATTTACAACGTTGTGTTAATTTCTGCTGTACAGCAAAGCAATTCAGTTATATATATGTGTGTGTGCGTATGTGTATATACATAAATATATATATACACACACGTACACACACACATTATTTTTTAAAATATATTCTTTCCCATTATGGTTTATCATAGGATATTGCATATAGTTCTCTGTGCTGTACAGATTTTTAGTTCTGGAGGCTGCTCTTTCACGTACATCCGTGCGTTTGGGTCTAAGAATTTCTGTTAAAAGATTAGGATGTGCTCTAATTCTGAAAGGTTTATAATTGCTTTTTAACCAGTCTCTGTACTCTAGTTTTCAATTTTACACCCCCCTCAAAGTTGTCAGGATGATATTTTTGAGTCTGGTTGTTATTTTGCTATCTAAAATTCTTAAATTGCTCCTTTTTCTGATAGAATAAAATGCAAAAACCTTTCAGTGGGGTTCCCTGGGCCCTGCAGGATCTGACCGCTGCCTCCATCCCCAGTTTTTCCCCTTTCCCCTCCTTCAGCCCTGTATTCGTTGTTTGTTGCTGCATAACAGATTACTCCCAAACTTAGTAGCTTGAAACAACGAACACTTAACTTTCTCACACGGTTTCTGAGGGCCAGGAACCTTAGGAGCAGCTTATGTGGGTGATACTGGCCCCGGATCTTTCACAGAGTCCCAGTAAAGTTGTTGGGACAGCAGCCCAGTAGGGCTGCAGCAGGCTTCCCCCAGAGGAATGGGTCCAAAAGAGAGAGAGAACACACAGTCTTCTGTGACCTAGTTTTGGAAGTTACACGTCGTCACTTCTATCTCTTGCTGTTGGTCACACAAACCAACCCTGGTAAGTGTAGGGGGCGCCTCACACGGCTGTGCATGCCAGGAGACAGGGATCATTGGAGGCTGGCTACCACAGTTGACCACATGCAGAATACTCTCCCTCCCTCCCAAAGCCCCCAAAAGTCTCGTCCCCTTACAGCGTAAGGATCTCATCCAGATTGGTTTCAGGTACAGCTGAGGCGTCTCAAATGTAGTTCATTACGTATAGCTTCTCAGGTACAAATTCCTCTCAACCTGTGAAGCTAAAGAGACATCTGCTCCCACCCTCTGCCACCACCAGTATACAGTATTGGGTCAGGCTTGGGATAACTGCTATAAAACGTTCCTATTCAAGGGGAGTTCTTGGGCCACAGCATTTCTGAAATCCCGCCAGGCAAATGATGGTAATTCCTTGGCTGAGTGTCAACTCCCGGGTATAATTCACGCAAGCTGTCAGTTTTGCCCTTTGGGCATTCGGTTCACCCTTCCTTTTTCACGAAGGTAGAACCTAACCTGTTTGCTACTGGGTTTTCTTAACTTGCTTCCTGCCAGCAAAGCCCTTAACTTGTTTTTAGGACTTTGAAGGCCTCTTCTCATTTTGTATTGTCTCTTATCTCCATTAGTTCAAGCTGGTAATGTTTCTGTCTATATAATTCTTTTAAAAACTTTGTGGGTCTTCCATGCGTTGTATTGGTCTTCTATTTAATTTTATTCCACTAGCCAAAAGCCACGCCCATGAACCTCTTTGAGGTAAGCCTTTTACTACCTCGAGCTCCTGCTGAGACAACGCCCTTAAGCTTCCTCACAGCCTTATTGTTTGAGTGAGAGAATCTTTGAAGCACACAGTTCTGTGTAGCAGCCTTTGGTCTGACGGAAGAGTACTCTGAGACATCATCTTGGATCTTTCTGAGGTCTTACAGAGGACTTCCTAGTCACTCCCTCAGCGTAGTGTTTAGGCCGTGTTTGTCTGTCAGAGCCCTGGATTTGATCTTAGGTCAGAATCCATTCCTGAATTTGAGCACCGTCTTCAGTCTGGTGAGACTGCAAATCGTCCAGACCTTCGCGTCCTGGCTCCTCTATAACGGTTCTTCATTTCATCTTCTCATTTTTTACCATATATGGCAGAAGAACAGGGCAGCACTTGCAGCTCTCTGGTGGAAAGCCTCCTTAGCTAAGTCGCCCAGTTCATTAGGCAGATTGCCCACTTTTCACACACCTGACGGGGTCGGTGTCAGTAAACCGTCTGCTCCTTCCTGACGGGGATACCCCTTCCTCTGGTTTCCAGTAACGTTCGCCTCACCTTGTGAAACACCGCAGGGCTTTTACTAACAGCTTCTTCGCTGACAGTGTCCTCAGAGACCGGGGCCCAGTGCCAGACCATTCCAACAGCTTAGGGTTGTGTTATTCAGTGAGGACTCTCCGTACTCACGTATGTGCGCGTTGTCCGTCGCTGCGTGACAGCTTATCCAGAGTTGCGCCGCTCACGACCGCAAACACTGATCCCGGCTTCTGAGGATCCGGAATCTGAGAGCGACTTTACCGGCTGGCTCTTGTCGGCAGAAGCTGTTGGCGTTGCAGCCATCACCGGGCCTCTCTGTGACTCCCTCCCGTGTGTCCACACAGCCTGACACCTGCACCCCGCCCCCCCCAGCAGGCCAGCCAGGAGCAGGTGCGCGCCCGCCCGACACGGGAGTGCCCTGGGCGTGGCCGCCATCACCTGTGCCACAGCCCTGGGTCACACAGGCCAGCCCTGGTACGTGCGGGAGGGCCGCCCCGGGCTGTGAGCACCAGGGGAAGGTGTCTGCATCGCTTGGAGCCTGGCCGCCCGCCGGGAGCCCGCCGCTCGGTAAGGCGGGCTCCCCGCCCTCAGCTCTCGTAGCTCCCCTGTCCGCGCGTGCTCGCTCCACCCCCCTGACCCCACGTGCCTTTCCAGGCGCCATGCGTAGTCAGCTTTTCTGAAGCCCTTCTTGACTTAGCCTCCCCGAGTGACATCACCGGGAGTTTTAGAGAACAAATTCAGTTATACGGCGGTTGCTTTCACCGCGCTTGAAGCCCTCGGAAAGCGAAGCAGTGCTGTAGCGCGGGAACTTAGCGCTGCTCTGGTACGGATGTTTCTGTAATCAGTGTTCATGTAGCTCTGGAAAAATCGAGGCACTTTCTGATTATCTGCACTCTAAAATGGTGGTCAGTTACCTGCTTTACCTGCCTTTGAGCTTTTGGAGCAGGCTGGTAAAAGTAGGATTTAAGCTATGGCTTTGCATGTTTTTCTCTGCGATCGCGAGGGACATGAGACATTCTAATAATCAAAATTTTAAGCCAGAGAAAATGTCTTGGCCTTTCCAGTGGTAAGTTTTGTGAAATGCTCTGCTAAAAGCACTTATTTTATATGGTGTTGATGTATCAAATATTTGTAAACTTACACTTACAAAGTATAATGCTAAGTATTATAGGGTCCACAGACATGTCTTTTCCTTTAAGGAGCTTAGACTTCATATGGTAAATAAACCATAATCTGAGGCAGTCGTTTTAAGTCCTGGTTGTAAAGATCAGAAATGTCTGTTTTTACTTTGGGTAAATTTGTACGTTATCACTCAGAGTCTAACAAAACTGTGTAAGCCAACTTCTAACGTTGAGTTCCTGAAAAGTCATCTCTTTTTTCGCCCCCCCCCATTTGAAGTAAATATAGGTAGAATCATGCAAAAATCAAAATCAATTATTTTACTGAAAGTTTTTACATTAACATTTTTACATTAAAGATTTTTACATTAAAGGTAATTTTTTACATTAAAATTCTTTCTCTCTGATCTGAAAGTGGCTTGAAAACCAAAATTTTGGTTGCAGTTATGTTTTTATCACTGTCTTTGAATTTTCCTTTTCATCTATCATAGTGGTATCTTGACACTATTTGTGAAAATTCTGTATGAACTTTTTTTGCCTTAGTGAATTTTTCCTTTGTAATGCAATTCCAATGAAATAAAAGCCATCTTTTTTTTTCTGTCTACCGGGAAATATCAGAATCAATTCCATAAAAATATGTTCCTTGATTCCTTTGTCTTGAGATTTTCTATGCACCACTTTAGAACATCTGTTGAGTTCTACTTTATGTATCGTCTGAACTTTTATGCTGTGGTTTTGTGGAATATACCTCAGAAATTCTTCCTATCTTTTTGTAGTGATGAAACATTTTTGTTCTGTTTTTTTTGAAGATGGACAGAAGAAAGAAATGCTTGTGGCAGGATTAACTTTTTTTTTTCCTCATCTTTCTATTTTTAGGGCTTATTTTTTTCCATATAAAATTTCTCAGTTGAACCTTAACTCTTATTCATATCTAAAACTGTTTCTCAGGGGTGCCTTATACATTGTATCACTAGCCAGAGGCCAATTTTAAAACTATAATGTCCCTTAATTTCTGGGCCCAGCCATTTTAAGTCCTTCCTGGAATAAATCTTACATTTGAACTTTTAAAATCTGTGATTTCTAAGATCCTGGTCTAGAAAGTTTTCAGTAAGTAGCCTGCCTTACCATGTGGGAAGCAATGGAATATACTATGTGTATCTTTTTAAAGTGTTTCTGGGGTCTGTTGGAGAGGTATCTTGTGATATAAATGTGTTTGCCAGCCGTATCATGTTGGTGTCATGCTGTCCTTTCACTCAGTTTAATGTATTTGGGTTTACTGTGAATCCGAGTGGAGAAATTAGAGAACTACGATAAAAGTTCAGAGAGGCTAGCAAGAGTTTAAAATATCTTGAATAAAAATTCCAGTGTAGTGGTATTTAATTCCCTAAATAGTTCGCACGTTATCATCTTCAGTGGCACTTCCCTAATTCAGGGTACTAACATCTCTTGCCTAGATTTCAGTACCTTCCTAACAGGTCTTCCCAAGAGTACAGTTGCTGCTTCCCTGATATTCTTAGCACAACCAGGGGTCCTTTGAAAACTGAAATCTCATTGTGTCACTTCCTGCAAAAGACCTGTAAAGGGTTTCCACTGCTCTTCAAGTGGCTTATCTGTGAGGCCTTACGTAATCTGGCCCCTGCCTCCGTTTTGTTCCTCCAAAGCCTTCAGGTTCCCTCCAGCAACAGGATCATTCCTCATTTATCCCATGTACCAAAACGTTACTCCCCTGCGGGTTGGCTTAGTACTCTCCCAGTGATCCCTCACATCTCCTCTCAGGGTCACTTGCTGAGATATCTACCCATTAAGATAGGTCGGTTACATGCTCCCATAGTATCATTCTTAGCAATTTACTTTTGTGAGCTTCGGGTCCATTTATGGAGATGTTTGATTAGTCTTTACCGCATGACTCGGAGCTCCCAGTACCTTTCAGCATTGGAGCTTGATGCCACCATTACTTGTTGAGTGAATGACTGGATTGGCCTATTGCTAATTTATTCATATGTTTCTAGTTCAGTCTATCCCAGAACTGTGTTTGGAGATTAGAACATAACTCACTCTGTAATTTAGAATTCCATGAGGATAATGATGGTTCCATCAAATTCTTGTACCATGTGATCACTCTGTGATCAGACAAGTCACTTAACGGTAGACCTCATGTTTATCAGTTGTAGAAGGAACCTGACATAGTTGATCTGTAAGTTTGCCTCTGACTCACGTGTTCAGTGGCGTTAAGGGTTTCCCTCCATTTATCAGACAGGGTACGCAGGGTTGTACTGTGAACACACAGCCGTGAAACCTTAGTGGCATTATAACAAAGATTGGCTTCTAACTGCACTGTCGCCTGGGTTGATTTGGGGGTTCTGTTTTATGTGCCCCCATTCCAGGACCCAGCTGACAGGACAGCCTCCATTCTGAACCTTGCTGGGCACTATACTAGAGGGAAGAGCTCTGGGAGGTCTCCTGTCTTGTATCAGTTACTCACATGCTCTGGCCAGAAGCCAGACACGAGGGTTTCATCACCTCAGCTCACAACTCATTGGCCAGAGCAAGTTACATGGCTCCACCTAACCGTATCTTTGACCAGGAGATACAATTCTGCCATAATGACCAGATGGCAAAGAACAAAAACATTTGGCAAACAGCAGTTAATGACAGACCTGCCCTTCTGGTCAACCAGAGATTTGCATCACTGTCGTTCCCACAGACAAAGTGTACTCATCTCCCCCGCAGTGAACCCAGCCTGAAAGAGACCAGCTAGACAGCATCAAGCTTGGAATATTAGGATTTCCAGGTGATACACATATTTCCCTAGATCAGGTTTGGATGTGCTTCCCCTTGACCTGGAGATCTGTGAGTGAAAATATTATCTGCCCCCCCGCCCCCTATCCAGTTTACTTTGGAAAAACAGAGGCCTGATCAACGCAGTAATGCTCCCCTTTGGACAATGGAAACAGCAGTTCCTGATGCATAGCAACTCAAGACTCCCACCAGGCTGGCTTTATAAGGGTCTCCTTTCCCTGGATGTGAGGAATATTCTTACGTAGGTACCAAGTGCAGGCTCCTGGAGGGGCTCCCAGTCCACTGGTTTGTGTGGCTCTTGACATTGATACCCAGGAGATGCTTCCTTTCTTTCCATCATCTTCTTAGCCTCATCTGAAGTAGGTATTGGGGGCCAAAGCCCTTCACAGCCTGCTCCCTTCCTCTAGAAGCTAGGAGACCTGAGGGTACTTGTAAATCAATCTGGGCTGTTGATTTTTGCTTGCTTGTTGGCAGCACAACATTGTAGGCTTGTAACGTGGTTCCGTTTAGCTCAGTGTGCAAGATGGCCTGTCCTCTCAGTTCTTTACAGCTGTCTGTCTGTCTCCTAAATGCTAATCCCAGAAGCCTGTTAGCTTTTGCTGGAAGAGCTGCATCCTTAGTGTCTGTCTCTGTCTCTCTTTTTTCTCTGAGCATTTTGTTGAACTGAAAGCACTTAACTGTGTGTCCAGTTTTATCTGGGTCTCTGCTCTGAGACTCTAATCCATTCGTGTGTTTTAACCGTGGGTATCCGGGCCATACCTTGGTTTGAGAGGACAGGCCATCTTGCACACCGAGCTAAACGGAACCACGTTACAAGCCTACAATGTTGTGCTGCCAACAAACAAGCAAAAATCAACAGCCCAGATTGATTTAAAAGTACCCTCAGGTCTCCTAGCTTCTACAGGAAGGGAGCAGGCTGTGAAGGGCTTTGTTAGTCAAAGGCCTTCTTGATTTGTTAATTTACGGGTTGAGTTGAGAAGCACTTTTCAAGCACTGCAAATCCTCAAATATTTGGCCTCTTCTCTTTTATTCCTGCTTACAAACTAGTCAATTTTTAAAATTTGTTTCTTTCTTGTAATATCAAACAAAGCAACCAACACACCATTTTAATATCCAGGTTTTTTAACCTCTTCTAGAGCTACAAGTTTATTAATTACATGATCTTTCCAAGATCATGGTAACTGACTTTTACCAAATATTTTGTACTACCTACTATGGAATGCCACCCTTTCAGCCTCTTGAGAAGTTTCCTTGCTGCCTGACCCCCAAGCTAATGGCATGTATTTTAGTCTTTGTGTTATAATAGTACCCCACTTCTGGGACCAGTTTATGTCAGTCAGGATAGCCAGGTTATGATGAGTGATTACAGACAGTCTCAAAAGTTTAGTTCTTGTTTGTGTCTTGTTTGTTTATCATGGATCAGCTGGGCAACCAAGCTAATGCAGCAGAGGTCTCAAACATGGTGACAGGTGGGAGGAGCGCTTTGAAAACGTTGCATCTTCCACCGGCAGTTAAATACTCTGGTCCAGAAGTAACGTGAGTCGCTTTGACTCATAGCTCAATGGCCAGCATTAGTCACCTAGCCCCAGCACCTACAGGAGGCCAGAAACGATTTGGGGACCAAAACTAAAGGCTGTTTATTACACGTTCAGTGTTCACCTTTGAAGATGAAGAAAAGAGGGTATTTATTGTAAATTACATCCTATAACTCCCTGCATTTTTGTCGGTGTGCTGGCTTCTCATGTTTAGAAGACATTTGTGAAGACAGAGGTGTAACTTCAGCAGTTAATTTGCCTTTATAGGGTTTAAAACACACACACACACACACACACACACACACACGGTAAATTTGGAATTCGTCTTATTAATTGATTCATGTATATAGCTACAGTAAAATAATTTCTATTAATAATTTAAGTTGTTATTATAATTTGCCTGTTAACAATAATAATACCCCAGGGCTTTATGGATATAACTTCATTTAATCCTCAGTGCAACCTGATCAGGTAGGTAGCTTTTTCTGCCCTTTACTAGTAGGAAAAAAGGTTAAATTGGTTTCATTATTTATAGTACAAAGAGCTAATAAGTGGGTGCTGGGTTCTGTGTTAAGAGGTTTCTCTCCATGTCTTATCTCATTTTATCCTTATAATGGCAGTTACCTCATTTCACTAATAAGGAAATTAGAATTTACAGATGTTAAGTCACAATTAGTAAAGGGCAGGATTGGGATTCTAATCCAGGTTTCTGACATAGAAAAATGTGTGCTCTTAAATAGTATGACTTCTTATATGTCTTTTTTTTTTTTGATAGAGTATTCTTTCCTTTTTTTTTTCTTTTTTGGGCTGTGCCGTGTGCCTTGCAGGATCCCAGTTCCCTGACCAGGGACTGAACCAGGGCCCCCTCCAGCAGTGAAAGCACTGAGTCCGAACCACTGGACCGCCAGGGAATCCCGAGAGCGTATTCTAATAAAGTCAATTTTTTTTTCTGTACAGTATGTTTTATATAAGAAAATAATTTATGGTACCAAATAACATTAAATTAATCAAAATCACTTGAAATTATGAAATATTTATTTTCGTCTATCAATGTGTTTGTTCCTTTAAATAAAGGAGGAGTGAGTTTAAGTGAGGGAAACAAACATTATTAAACAAAAAAGTTTTGAGATTATCAGAGCCCCTTCTATTTTTTAGCCACTCTAGAAGACACAACTTCAGAAATTACACAGGAGTTTTATGGTTTTGGTAAAACCAGGGGACTTGATTTCAGTTAAGAAAAGGAAGGAAATTTTGTAAGATTATTTTTAGCTTTGGTCCTAAGTGAATAATAAGTACAACATATGAACTATCACCTCTTCCCGTACTAACCATGTTATAGTATTTTCCACAATTACCTTAAACTTGGACAAATCTTAGCATTCCTACAAGCCCTAAAGTAGTTTTACATATGTTTTTTTAAACCATTTTTTAAGTTGAAGTATAGTTAATTTAGTTTCAGGTATACAGTAAAGTGATTCCGTTTTGTGTGTATATATATATATAATGCATATACTTTTTCAGATTCATTTTTATTACAGGTTATTACAAGATACTAAATATAATTCCCTGTGCTATACAGTAGGACCTTGTTGTTTATGTATAGTAGTGTGTATATGTTAATCCCAAACTCCTAATTTATCTCTCTCCCCTCTCCGCTATCCCCTGTGGTAACCATAAGTTTGTTTTCTATGTCTGTGAGTCTATTTAAAGTTTTACATTTTTGATGGGTAAAACAGTATTAATAAAAGTGTATCAACAGCCGAGTCTTGATTGCTACATTGACTGGTAGGAAACTACAATAGGTAAATCTGTTATTTTTGATAGAATAACAGGGGATGGTGCAGTGTAGTCTAAACTTGTGACTTTATTTCAGCCTTCTTAATTCATCACAGAGTCCTTCGCTCTCTGGAGTGGTAAATCATTTGGTATCCTCTGACTATTTTTATAGTAGATTATATAATAGTACCTAAATAAAGTACTTCTAAAGCCAAGTGAGTCCTTCATAATTTCCTTTTAACTAAAAGCTGATTCCCTTCTTTGAGGGAAACTCATATTACTAATTATTTCTATAAAAAGAAGATTATTTTGGCTCCGCATTTGGTGTATGTGGTGTCGAAGATACAGTAAGCAAAAGTGTTGGAAGTCCAGGGGAAGAAATAACAAATTTTAATGCTTTTTCTGTTGCCCATACAGCAAGATAAAACAATACTTACTAGAGAAGACTATACTTTACCCTTTACTATGAACCTCCGTCTTTGTGGGCGATTAAGAGTAGTTAGTTACACAGGGGAGCATATGTACCTGGCCTAGGCTCTCCTGTGACAGTAATCTTCCTCCGCTCCATCCTGCATATCCAGGTGCCTGGGTGTTGTCAGCAGTTAAGCTTTATGAGCTGTCATCTAGTAAAGTACTCAGAAGAGAATCCTGCAAGAGAAGTGAGGAAATCTGCCCTTACTTCCTTAACTTACCTGGTTGTAGCTTCCCCACGCTCCTTGTACCCACGATGCTGTCAGTCAATTCTTCAGCTGTTTAAAGTCCTTTCTGCTTCTCTCTTAGTATTCTGAGTCCTCCCCTGAGTACCAACCAGAGCTCAGCCATTCATGGGAAAGGCAAAAGAAGGCAAGAAGGAGGAATTAAACTACAGTAGAAAGACCATGGGGTTCTGGAGTCAGACCTCAAGCCAAATCCTACTTCCACCACTCGGACAAGTGACTTACCTTACTGAGCTTCACTTTCCCTGCAAAATAGGTATTATGATAATACACCTTCAGAATGAAGATTAAGTGTCTAACGTAGGGTCTAATACAGTGATTTTTTTTACTTAATGAGCTTCCTCTTTTGTCGTGTTCATCGTGTAAATAGCAGAGCGTGCTCTGTGTGTGCCAGTGATCCGCCCGACTGCTGAATCTCAAGCATTAAACAGCGCAAATAACTATCTGCATGAAGAGTCTGCAGACTTTCTGTGGACAGTCGGATAGTAAATATTTTAGGCTTTGCAGGCCTTACAGTCTCTGTCACAGCTCTTCTGCTGTTATGGAGCAAAGCAGCCGCGGGCAGTATGTAAATGAGCACGTGCGGCTGTGTTCTAATAAAGTATTTACAGAAACAGGTGGTGGGCCAGATTTGCCTCGCTGGCAACAGCTTGCCAAACCCTAGTCTGTATTATTGTCCGTACAAGGGAGACCTATTGCCAGAGATTTCATAGTCTTACATCGTAATACAGCCCTCCTTTTTAAAAATAAATTTAGTAAACTTACCTCACTATGAGTTGAACAGTGGAGTCAGGAGGTTATATTTCTCCAAACGGATAAAGTCTGTTATTGTAGAAGAGAGTGTTTCCTGTACCACTGTTTAACTGCAACTTTATTTTAATGTTTGCCTTACTCTTTCTGTTTTTTGAATTTTATTTTATTTATTTTTCTATAGCAGGTTCTTATTAGTTAGCTGTTTTATACATATTAGTGTATACATGTCAATCCCAATCTCCCAGTTCATCCCACCACCACCCCTCAACCTTACTTTTTAATACTGAAAATTAAAGGCTTGGTCCCACCAAACATTTATATAAATCACACTAACAGTGGTCAGTACATAATTAGGAAATGTTGACTTCTATATTACTCATTTGGAAAATCATGGTGCATTTCAGCAAATGCAAAACCACTGAGGATGCTTCTGTAAAGAAACTGTTCAACGTTGTCTGTTACTGTCTGTGCGTTTTCCAAAATTATTTAATCACAGAACTCATAGAACAGCTAATTATGTCCCTAGAACTATATTCAGAAGACGGTATTCTGAGGCGCTCTGGTCTCACTGACTTAGGAGATCATGCAGTTACTTAGCAATTCTGGAAGAAGAATTTACATCTCTTGCTCTTGAGTATACAGTCTACTATTTCCCCCCTCACCATTTCGTTCTGCTCTTAGCTTAAAGAAAACAACTATTACAGTTGACCCTTGAACAACATAGGTTTGCACTGTGCAGATCCACTTATACATGGATTTTTTTCTATAAAAACTACACCACTACAGGCCTTCCCTGGCGGTCCAGTTGTTACGACTCTGCGCTCCCATTGCAGGGGGCACGGGTTCGATCCCTGGTCAGAGAACTATGATCCCACATGCCGTGCCGAGTGGCCAAAAAAAGACTACACCACTACAGATCCGTGGTTGGTTGGATCCATGGATGCAGAACCGCAGATGCAGGGAGCCCACTGTAAAGTTATACTCAGATATTCGACTGACGGGGGGGCAGGGTCTATGCTCCTAGCCCCCGAGTTGTTCAAGGGTAGTCAGCTGTATTTGGAAATAATTTCAAACTTACAGAAAAGTTGCAAGAAAAAGGGGAGTACACCCATGTATACTGATTGTTACCATCGTGTCCCATTTGCTTTGTTTATGTTTTTCCATACACCCATTCTGTCATACATACACATGCACACGCATGTATTTTTTTTCCAAACCATTTGAGATTAGTTGCCTATATCATGGCCCTTTACCCCTAAATATTTCAGCAAGTGTTTCATCTTTTATGATGTGGACATTTTTAAAGATTAGAGTCCCTTTGATTTTTTTTGAATAGGGTGATCCCATTTTGGGTTTGTCTCATGTTTTCTCGGTTACATTCAGGTGTTGCATTACCAGCTAGCACATTATATAAATGATGTTATATTCTCATGGCATCACATTCAGAGGCACATATATCTCTCTGCCCCTCATTGGTAATGTTCTTTTTTTTTTTTTTTTTTTTGTGGTACGCGGGCCTCTCACTGTTGTGCCCTGTCCCGTTGCGGAGCACAGCCTCCGGACGCGCAGGCTCAGCGGCCATGGCTCACGGGCCCAGCCGCTCCGCGGCATGTGGGATCTTCCCGGACCGGGGCACGAACCTGCGTCCCCTGCATCGGCAGGTGGACTCTCAACCACTGCGCCACCAGGGAAGCCCCGGTAATGTTCATTTTGATCACCCAGTCAAGGTGTGGCCCAGTGTCTCCACTGTATCATTGCTAGTTTTCCCTTGAATTAATAAGTAATCTGTGGGGAATCTACATCCTTTTGAGAGTCGATGTAGTAAAGTTGTTAAGAGCTTATACTCAAGTCACAGCTGGGTTCGAGTCCAGCTAATGGTATGAACATAGGCAAGTTTATTATCTGTGAAATAGGGGAGGTAGTTGCCATCTCTTTATCTGTCTATTTATGAGCTTTAAATGAAAAAATGAAATAAGAATGTGAAGCTCAGGCCTGGCATGTAATAAATGCTTCGCAAATGTCAGCTATTATTTTAGTTCTGGAAATATGAATTAGTAGGCATAGTAGTAAAGCCTAAGGCTTTGTAACCCAAAGCTAAAAAAGACTTCCCGAAGTCATTTCTTCCACGAAGATTAACATTTTATCCAAGATGAATGTGTTTTTAAAGTATCTTCTTACTGAGTTTGTTCTTTGTCTTGGTGTTCTTTCCTACCTGCTGTACCCTGTCCCTTCTGGTATGTGTGAGACAGGTAGTTAAGGGGTGAAACCACTGTCAGGAAATATTCTTTCTGGATTCAGAGTTGTTTGGTTTCCAGTTTCATAAAGATCTTAATTGAACAGACAATTTAAAAATCAGCTGTACCTGTTTTCTGTGTTACTACCACTGTGATAGTCTCCTGTAACTGTCGTCAAAGACTTTCTAAAAGAGGGGTAGACATGCTAGTAGAATTAGAAAGAAATGAAAGAGGTTTAGATGGACTTAAAACACAGGGAGCAGCCTCACATGTAGATATTATTAGAAGGTGCCACTAGGTGCTCCCTGTGGCTGGCGTGTGAAGTTCAGGGTAGAAAGTGGTATGGTGGTGGACTGACAGAATTAGCTAGAGCTCGACCATCAGGTACCCCATTTTGCCACGCCAGGATCGTAAAGGCAATAGAGAGCCAAGGATTAAGTGTGAGAGTATCGTGATCAGACTTTTTTTTTTGGCCATACCATGTGGCTTGCAGGATCTTAGTTCCCTGACCAGGGATCAAACGCGTGCCCCCTGCAGTGGAGTCTCAGAGTCTTAACCGCTGGACCGCCAGGGAATTCCCCATACTTTTTGAGGAAGACCACTGACGGTAGCTGCAGAAGGGAAGTGGAGAATAGTGTGATGCTAGAGGTGAGAAGGCTAGCTGCAGCCTGGATGTGACAGTGGGATGAGAAAGCACTGAATAATTTCTAGACATGAAGGAGAAGTTTATAAGATCTGGTGCCTGATTTGGAAATGGGGACGTAGGAAGCAAAAGGGAGCTGGAAAAATCAAGGCTTCTGACTGGGTGACTGGAGGTACGATGGTGCGATTCACTGAAATTGATAAGACACAAGGAGGAACAGGTTTGGAGAGTCGGCAGATGGGGACGTTGATGT
Organism: Lagenorhynchus albirostris; assembly: GCF_949774975.1. Classification (NCBI taxonomy): domain Eukaryota; kingdom Metazoa; phylum Chordata; class Mammalia; order Artiodactyla; family Delphinidae; genus Lagenorhynchus; species Lagenorhynchus albirostris. Next base: position 188,797,780 of record NC_083095.1, read on the forward strand.
TAACACGAGATATGTCAGTGGAATATAGAGTAAGAGGTCTTTCTACATGTGCCTAACGTTCAACAGAAATCTGTGCTAGAGAGTAAGATTTTGAATTGTGTCATCAGCGTGCAAATGGTAGTTAAAGCCATGATAGTGGATGAAATTGCAAGAGTGAGTATGTGCAGGGCTAAGGACTAAGACTTGGTATAGCATTTGTTTGTATTAGCCTATAGAAACATGTTTAGTTTTCGATAAGTTTAAATTAGATGTTCAGTTTATTCAGTGCTGTGCTTTAGGGTCTAACCCCCCAAAATGAGAAACATGTTTGTATTTTATTTGACTGCATGGGTTAAAAGGTATTAAATAACGGCAGATGACTAGCTCTCTGGGGTACATTGGAGGTGCAGAAATCCTCAGCATAAAGATTATAAACAGAAACAAGAGCTTTTTGAGCTGTTTTAACTTTAATTTTTAGGGAAACATTCTGATTAGATTGTAATTTTATGAGAGTAGAAAGAAACTAATTTCAGTCCCTTCCCTTTCACATTGCCAAACATCACACTGGGCAGGCAGACTCTTAATAAGCACAGCACTAACAGCCCACGTCCAAAGGGATGTCAGGGGTACAAATAAGGGACATGAGAAGGTGAGGATCAAAATTAAACTGAAGGGCTTCCCTGGTGGCGCAGTGGTTGAGAGTCCGCCTGCCGATGTAGGGGACACGGGTTCGTGCCCCGGTCCGGGAAGATCCCACATGCCACGGAGCCGCTGCGCCCGTGAGCCATGGCCGCTGAGCCTGCACGTCCGGAGCCTGTGCTCCGCAACGGGACAGGGCACAACAGTGAGAGGCCCGCATACCGCCAAAAAAAAAAAAAAAAAAAAAAAGTAAAAAAGTAAACTGAATTTTGCCTAGGGCTGCCTTTCCTGTGCTTCTTAGCAACTTTAAGTCCTGAATATGTTATAAGTACCAAATTGACAAATACTTCACACTGACGAGAAACAAGAAGACTGGACAGTTTTACCCATACCTTAGCAAAGGTCTTCCTTTACTGTTTTATAGTCTAGAAGTAAAATAATTTCAGAGTACTGAGCTTTAAGTGAGAGGAGTAGAGAGTAATAGAATCTTCTACCATTTATTTCTTGTAGAAAATATAAGTATCGAACTGCTCTTTTTCTTGCCAAGTAGTCTAATCTGTCTTCAGCTATTTTAAGTGTTTACCCCGAGTATTTTAAGCACAAAAGCAAAATGCGTTTGTCTTTTTTTATTTTTTGCTTTTATGAAATTTAATCGTATTTTCTTTTAAGGAAGTCCATTCCAAACCAGAACAGTTTGTGGACCTTAAATAACTGTTGTAGGGCTTCCCTGGTGGCTCAGTGGCTGAGAGTCCGCCTGCCGAGGCAGGGGACGCTGGTTCGTGCCCCGGTCCGGGAAGATCCCACATGCCGCGGAGCGGCTGGGCCCGTGAGCCATGGCCGCTGAGCCTGCGCGTCCGGAGCCTGTGCTGTGCAGCGGGAGAGGCCACAGCAGTGAGAGGCCCGCGTACCGCAAAAAAAAAAAAAAAAAAAAAAAAATTGTTGTAGTTTCACTGGCACATTTGTTCAACAAACATTCATTGTATACTTGTATGTGTTAGGCACAATACTGGATCTGGGGTAGACAAAGCAAAAAAGAATTCCTATCCTTCGTGCATCTTACATTTTGGGGAGAAGAGACAAGACGATGAACAAAACAATAAGTAAATTCAGTAGTCTGTGAGGAGGTAAGTGCTACCCAGCAAAATAAAGCAGGGTAGTGGGATAGAACAGGGTTGAGGGGGAGAGATTCCGTATTTTTTGCAACATTTTACTATGAAAAATTTCAAACGTACTGTGAGGTTGCAAGCATTTTATAGTGACCACCCATGTACCCCGTGGCTAGACTCCACCATTAACATTTCACTCTACTTTGCTTTATCACACATCTGTTCATCTCTGCATCCATCAAGCCTTCTTGTTTTGATGCATTTCTAAGTAAATTACAGACATCAGTGCATGTTTCCCTAAATACTTCAGCATACATATCATTAATTAGAGTTCAGCATTTATTTACTGGTTTTTTTTCTTCTGAGGTAAAATTTACATGCAAAGAAATTCACAAATACTTGGTGTATATTAGCTGGATTTTGACAAATTCGCCTACTTGTCTAACCCATCCCCCAACAAGATATGGAACTTTACCATCATCCCAGAAAATTCTTTCATTCCCATTCCAGTCAATCCTTGCCCCCAGGCCTCAGAAGCAGCTACTGTTTTTCTTTTTTCTTTCTTTTTTTTTTTTACCGTAGATTAATGTTGCTTGTTTTGAAACGTCACATAAATGGACTCAGAGTGTGGACTGTCTTGTGCAGAGCTATTTTCCCTCACCCCAGTGTTTTGGGGACTTGCCTGTGTCATGCCATGCGTAGGTGGTTTGTTCCGCTGTGTTGCTGGGTGGTCCTCCGTTGTGTCACCGAACCGCAGTTTGTGCACCAGTCCTGATGATGGACGTTCGGGCTGTTTCCACTTTGGGGCTATTACGAATAATAAAACCGTATGAACATTCTCATTCAGGTCCTTTTGTGGGCTTGCATCCTCATTTCTCCTAGGTAAATACCTAGGAGTGGGATTGCTGGGCCCTGTGCAACGTGTATGTCTGGTTTCATGAGATCCGCTGCCCCTTTTTCTCACTAACCGTGTCTGAGAGCTGGAGTTGTTCCTCATCCTCATAGTTGTTCGGTGTGGTCAGCCTTCTCAGTTGTAGCCATTCTGGGGACCGTAGAGTGGAAGAGCTGGTGAAGAATGCTCTGTCTGCAAAGGGGACTTTTGAACCAAGATTTGAAGAAAGTGAGGAAGCGCAAGCCATTCTGAGTTTGACAGAGAGCAAGGAATCTAGTATGACAAGAGCAGAATGGAAGTAAGGGTTGCCTGGGCACAACGAGGAAGGGGAATGTGCACATCCTGTTGGACCTTGTAAGCAGTTTTAAGAACTTTGGCTTTTATTCTGAGTGAGGTGGGAAATAATTGGAATGTTCTAACGGAAGAATGGCATGGTCTGACTTGTATATTAACAGATTACTCAGATTATTGCATGAAGACAGACAGAAATGGAAGCAGGGAAACCAGTCAGAAGGCTGTCGTAATGAGCCAGGCAAGAGCTGGGTGTTCGGATGCAGAACCTGGGAGCCCTTGCTGGAGCACTGTTCCTGAATAGGCATGGCTGTCTGGTTCTCAGGAAAGTCGTCAGGAAGCAGCTGAGAGAGTGATTCGGCTCAGCCCTTCTGTTGTGGTGGCAGTGGAGTCTAGCCCTCCCTGCATAAATGAGCAGGGGTTCAGTAACTTCTTAGGTGGCTTTTTACAAATTAGTCCTCACTTATTTACCCATAAGAAATCTTATACAATATTGTTGCTTTCAATAACCTGTTTTTAATTCAGTAACCCAAAAGGTCTAAATGTGGTCTTAATTGTTGTTATGGCTGACCGTTAAGGCCATTATTTTCTTAAATAAATATACTTAATGAATAAGTTGATATAATTTAATCTTTGTTTAGGAATTTGCCCAGTATAACCTTGAATAACTCTTTCTGGTTTGGTAATATTTATTAGAACTTACTATAGAGCAGGTAGAAATACCTTTTTCATTTTTTTCATTCAATTTAGTCTTATCCTTATTTTTCTATAATGATATTTTTTAGAATACTGGGTACCTGCAATAAAGGAAAACATAGTTCTAGCTGCTAAGTAGATTACAAAGATAATCTTGTTTATCCCTCATCCTTAAAAGAATTGAGAGTCCCCCATACTACAAGAGAATACATCTTTTAAAGGAAAAGATATAAAGGTTAGTTAGACATAGCATCTAATCTTAAGGAGCTTAACATTTTGGAGATCAGTATGTAGACAAATAAATGATTACAGCACGATTTCTTACGTAGAGGATGTAGTGCTGTAAAAGCACAGATAGGGGAAGCAGAGGGAAGATCGTTTTGTTTTATTTTTTTTAATAGATCTTTATTGGAGTATAATTACTTCACAATGCTATGTTAGTTTCTGTTGGCAAAGTTAGTTTCTGTTGGCAAAGTTTCTATGGCAAAGCGAATCAGCCATATGCATACATATATCCCCGTATCCCCTCCCTCCCACCCTCCCTATGCCACCCCTGTAGGTCGACACAGAGCACCAAGCTGATCTCCCTGTGCTATGCAGCTGCTTCCCACCAGCCGACTATTTTACGTTCAGTAGTGTATATAGGTACATGCCACGCTCACTTCGCCCCAGCTTCGCCCTCCAACCCCATGTCCTCAAGTCCATTTTCTGTGTCTGTCTCTTTATTCCTGTCCTGCCCCTAGGTTCTTCAGAACCTTTTTTTTTTAGATTCCATATATACGTGTTAGCATAGTGTATTTGTTTTTCTCTTTCTGATTTACTTCACTCTGTATGACAGTCTCTGGGTCCATCCACCTCACTACAAATAACTCAATTTCATTTCTTTTTATGGCTGAGTAATATTCCTTTGTATATATGTGCCACATCCTCTTTATTCATTCATCTGTCGATGGACACTTAGGTTGCTTCCATGTCCTGGCTATTGTAAAGAGAGCTGCAGTGAACATTGGGGTGCATGTGTCTTTTTTTTTTTTTTTACAAACCCACAATTTATTGTTATATTGTTGCTTTAAACAGTCACATGCATTTTAAGAAAAGGGAAACAATCTTTTATATTTACCCATAATTTGGTTCTTTGTTCTCTCCTGATAAATCTGTTTCCATCTGCTATTGTTTCCCTTCCATCTGAAGAACTTCCTTTAGCATTTCTTTTTTTTTTTAATTAATTTATTTATTTTTGGCTGCATTGGGTCTTCATTGCTGCTCACGGGCTTTCTCTAGTAGCGGTGAGCAGGGGCTACTCTTCGTTGTGGTTTGCGGGCTTCTCATTGTGGTGGCTTCTCTTGTGGAGCACGGGCTCTAGGCACGCGGGCTTCAGTAGTTGTGGCGTGTGCATGTGTCTTTTTGAATTATGGTTTCCTCAGGGTATATGCTCAGTAGTGGGATTGCTGGGTCGTACGGTAGTTCTATTTTTAGTTTTTTAAGGAACCTCCATACTGTTCTCCATAGTGGCTGTATCGTTTTACATTCCTACCAGCAGTGCAAGTGGGAATTGCACTGCAATTACATTCCCTCTTCTCCACACCCTCTCCAGCATTTATTGTTTGTAGATTTTCTGATAATGGCCTTATTGTGGTTTTGATGTGCATTCCTCTAACGATTAATGATGGTGACGGCAGAGGAGGCAAGAGCATACACGGGAGAAAAGACAGCCTCTTCCATAAGTGGGGCTGGGAAGCTGGACAGCTGCCTATAAAAGAATGAAACTAGAGCACTCCCTAACACCAGACACAAAAATAAACTCCAAATGGAGTAAAGACCTAAATGTAAGGCCAGACACTATCAAACTCTTAGAGGAAAACATAGGACAAACACTTTTTGACATAAACCACAGCAAGATCTTTTTTGACCCACCTCCTAGAGAAATGGGAATAAAAACAAAAATAAACAAATGGGACCTAATGAAACTTAAAAGCTTTTACACAGCAAAGGAAACTATAAACAAGACAAAAAGAAAGATCATTTTAAACCAGACTTTGAAGAACAAGTGGGAATTTCCTTGGGAGTGGGGCTGGCGTATGGTCCATCTGTGTGAGCAAAGGCACACAACAGATGTTTAAGACACAGTACTGTCCCTTCAGATGGGTCTTATCTACCGATACCTAATGTCACTCTTAATCAATAAAAATGATATTTTCTGACTTCTCAAATTTGTGATATGCCCTGTTTATAACCAGTTAACCATTTTGCATTAATTACCAATGTTTTTATCAAAGAGACCATTACCACCTGAAAAGGCAGAAATTTTCTAGGGGTAAGCAAAAATAACAAAGGGGAAAGTAAAAGAAAAAACATTAAGTGCTGGAAAGAAAAGAGGGAAAGACGGGTAAGAAAAAAAAGAGATATGTATATAAAACAAATAATAAAAATAAGTAGCAGAGTGACTTGCTGGACTTAGGGTCTGAGGAGGAAGCTAAGATTCCTGCCTGGGTCTCTGTCTCTAAAGCCCACGCTCTTCCAGTGCGCCCGGTGGGCTGAAGTAACAAAAGTGAATATTTGGAGCCTGCAATTGCAGGGTTCATGGGGACACGAAAGTGCGCCTCTGAACTTTCCGAAGATCATCGTTCAGTCTTTTCTGATCCTCTTCTTTATTGTTCACATTGCTATGTATAGAAAACATTATCATTACTTGTAGCGCAAGAGGCTTTTAAAGTAATTTGCCTAATCGTAAGTTACGATTCATCTGATTCCATTTTATGTAAGGTTGACTATCTTAAAATTCTTTAGATTATTTAATAGTATTTACTTTTTCCCTGTAAGATCAGATTTGAGAGGGTATACCTTTGTTATTTTATGAAAAATGGGAATTGATCCTGGTGTTTTGATGATTAACTCTTAAATTGCACCTGAGCCTAGTTATTATAAATATTCTATGATATAAAGAAACTTTACCCTCCCAGGGTGTCAAGCTAGTAAGTGGTCTTCACACACAGCTACTTCCTTTTCTTAAAATAATCTTTTAACTCCTGTTCTAGCTTAAATGTCACTTGGCACTAGTGAAAGTGATACTGTCCTTGAAATCCCTTTCCTATTTATATTTCCCATTAACACATTGTTCTTTTCCTTCACAGCACTTATCACACTTTACAGTTTATTTTTAGGGCTGTTTTATTAGTGTCTGTCCTCCCTACTACAGTGTCAGGAACCGTGCTATTTTATTTACCATTGTGTTCCCAGGAGAGGCACATAGTGGGCAGTCAGTAAATATGGACTAAGTTAATTAATGAGAAGCTTAAGCCCAGCTGTTCTGCCCTGTATCTCCAGTTGTTGTCCTATACCAGCATTTCCCAAACTGCATTACAAAAGTTCTCCATGAGCTATTAATGGATACTTTCTGAAAAAATGATTCTGTGGTCATAGATTTGGAATGACTGAACCCTCTGTCATGAGCAACCACAGTTTACATTGCCGTGTTAAAAGCTTTCATTCCAAAAGTTTAAAAATCCAACGTTCTCTCTTTTTTTTTTTAACTGTCAGACTCATTATTGGACTACCTATTGATAATTTGAAATTAAGTATTCCAGTGAACACAGTTTGGGAAGGCTGGCTTATTCAGTGCTGCAAGTAGATGTATTTAGAAGTTTCATTGACAGATATTATCTTCCAGGAACATCTGGCATTTTATATAATTGTAATTTAGGATCGGATCATCTTAGTTATTTAGTCAAGGCATTCAATAAGTAATTATTGAATTGAATTCATAGCTCATCTTATTCTAATTTATTTCATGTATTACTTGGCTTCACCATTTCACAGCTTCCTACTCAAAGCAAAAATTTCATTTTCACTTATAATTTAATGTTACTTTAATATAATTTAATGTTTTTTTCTTGGAAGTAGATGTATATAGTTTGGGGTTTTAAAAATACGTTCTTTACCTGGAAAGCTGCAAGTGTAATGTTTTACTCTGGAACTAAACTTGACTTAAATGGGAAGGGTTTTACTGAACTAAATAAATTGTGTCTTTCAGAAATTACCTTTGTTTTAGAAAATCATGTAGTGAGATGTACTCAAATATTTTTTGTCAAAAAGAATTACAAAGAATTTTAGAAAATAAGGGAAATAAAATTATAGAAGAGTATTTCAAAATTATATCACCAGGAGGTGATCTGTTAACTGGTGTACATACTTTGAAACTTGACACATATGTGTGCCTGCTTGCATCTGTGTGGTACGTGTGTGTGTACATACACAGATACCTACATACATATTCATTCAACAGATATTTAAGCACCATGCTTTGTACTCGGCACTGTTTTCGGGTGGTTATTTAGCAGTGAACAAAATAGACAAAAATCCCTGCCCTCACGATGCTTAGATTGCGGGGGGGAGGAAGGGGTGACAACAGTAAACAAACCAAGGATATGACATGTCAGAGGACTGTAAGAGCTTTGGAAAAATATAGCAGTGAGAAGAATAAAGGAGCATAGAGAGAAGGACTGTTACGTGTTCAGCTGCTTTTAGACTTTTTCCTATATTTGTGTGTGTTCAATTATGTCTTTTGCTTTTAAAAAAGATTAAATACAAATATCCTGAACATACAATTTTCAGATCTGTCTTTTTACTTAATAAATTGATGGGTTTTTCCATTTCATTAAATATTATTCTGAACCATTTAAAGGCCATGCATGTTCCATTTTCTAGAATATGGTCCGTTTTCTAGACAGCAGCCAGGCTGATCTTTAAAATCCTTCAGCCACTGTTGCTCTTAGTACAAGGACAAGTCCGTAACATGCCCCATGTCCCTGCGTGATTTGACCCTGACCCCCTTTGCACTCTCACCCCCTGTGCTCCAGCCACACCGGCACCTGTGTGTGGTCTCCTTCCCATCCTCGAGTCTTTGTACATACACAGGGCTACAGTAAATAGGAAGGTTTAAGGTTATAGTTACACACCAGTTGTTGAGTGATTTTTAAGGCTTAGAAGAACATATTTGTTGTATATTGTACATATCTTGGCTCCTTATGTTCCTTATGAGGAAATTTTGTCGAATATTTTATAAAACAAAAAAACACATGGAAGATTTTTTTAAAGCAGTATTTACTATAATATTGATAAAAAGTTTGATTTCATGATTCTAGGAAAATGGATATAAAGATAAGGAAGTCTTTCTACAGAATGCTGTTAACACTAGGAAGAATAGGAATGGTAACAAGCATATGGTAAATCTTCGGCTTCTCTAGTAATGAAAGGTACACATTTGCTACCATGTTTTAGGTAGGTAGTGTGTCTCAGCCATTTTATCTTAACCACAATCCCATATGGTAGGTACACAGTATACATTTATAGGTAATAAAACTTGCTGGTATGAATATCTTGTCCCAAGTCCCAAAGTCATGGAGCTAGTAAACGGTGGAGCCAACCTTCCAATCCAGAGCGCTCCCGATTACAAATCATGTTCTTCACCACCACACTACAGTGCCTGTAAGAAATCTAAAGCCTTAGTGGTCCCATTTCACACCTAGAAAGTAATTTTCATTGTGGTTCATCTAGAGAAATGAATGAAATAGCCAGGAAATTTCTGAAAAAGAATCATGAGGAGTGAATTTAGTATCTAGTCAGCACTAGATAATAAAATGTAGTCTGCGGCTGCACTTTGAAAAACACGTTAAATACTAGCAGAGGAGGCAGTTGAGTAGAGGAGGGCAAAAGAACTTGGAAATACTCCCAAGTGCAAGTGGAATTCTGAGAAAGGCACATTTTTAGTCATTAAAATAGGGAATAGGTGATTTTATGCATGACGTTCATACACCCTTCGAGATGGCTTGCTGTCTCTCCGTATACAAAAAAATAAACCGTCTCTCACATGTTCACCTACACAGAGAAATGCTAATGGATTAAGGACAAAATGCAAATGAAGAATAGTGTGCCTCACTCCCCCACTCCCTCCTTGAGTTTGATGTAAGTAGGGGGCATAGGTCACAGAAAATTTCTCTTGCTCTTTGAGGGTATCTGAGAGGAGAAGAGTACACCTGTGATTGATTTCCCCCCTGGGGCTCAGAAGCACCCTGTGTCAGAGGGCACAAGGGCCAGTACACACGCCCATAGGCTGTTCGGAGTCACCCCTCCCCCCCTCACACTTAGTTTCTACCAGCTCCCAGGAGCCACAAGGCAGCCTGAATCAAAGATAAGTTGAGTTATAAAAATGAAAGGTTTTGTTTACACATCCTAGTTTGTGACTATACGATTTATACCTGTTACTAAGGATGACAGAATCATAAAGGAAAAGGTTAATAAATTTGACTAATAGAACTTTCCTGTGTGGAAAAAATCCTCTAAACAAAATCAGAAGTCAAACTTCAGGAAAACAGTTGTCAGTTTTATTACATGGGGGCTAATTTCCTTAATATTGAAAAGGAAAATAATCCACATATTTAAACATCAATGAGAAAAAGAAAAGCAGCACTTTTGAAAATGAGCAAACAGCAACACGTAAGGGAAGAAAAACTCATTGTAAAGAAATTAACCTAAAATAAAATGGGTCATTTTAAAATTGAAAAGAGATGTTAAGGAGTTACTGCAAGGAGTGTTAGGAATATGCGCTGTAACTTCATATACCCTTTGAGCGCTTCCGTCTCTTGTCCTACAGATGCTTTCACGGGCTCACAAAGGTGTCTCATACATATAGTAGTACAGGATTGGTTTTTGCAGCGTTCAGGGAGAAGGATAGGCATTTAAGTTGCTTCCAGGGTTTTTTCCCTATCAATTCGTGTCTGGTTAAATAAGTTACGGTACATCCACATAGTGGAATACAATGCAGCTGTTGCAAAAATGGTAGTGTAAGTATCAGTATGGAAAAATCTCCGAGGTATGTCAAGGGACCAAAGCCCTAGGGATAAAGCTCTGTATGTTGCGCAGCAGAATCCTAGGTGTGAATTGATATATACGTATATGTAACATTAACAGAGGCTACGTATGAAGACTGGAATTTTTTGTTTTCATAGTGTTGGAATGTTTTTCATCCTTCAACGTGTACTTTATATACAGTATTTTAAAAACTAGCTTAAATTTAATGAAATGTTTATCAAAATTCAATGATGATGGGGTGGGTGAGAACAGGTATTTCTGTGGCAGCTGGTAAAAATCTTTCTGTGTGGCACCTCAACCAAAGCTTATTTTGAGCACCTGTAACTGCCAAGCATTGTACTAAACATTTAATGCACATTTAGCTTACTTAAATCTCCAGCCATCCGTGGAAGATTCTATTTTTCTTTTCCTGGAGGAAACAGATTTAGAAGAATGAAGTGTCTTGCCGGGAGTCACAAACTCTGGAGCCTTTGCCTTCAATCCCTATACTTTACTACCGTTCAAAAAGGGCTCCGGAAATTCAGAAGAAAGGTTATTACTCGAAACACAGACCAGGTTTGAATCCGTGTCAGCTTCGTGAATGAAAAATGGAGACAATAATCTGTACCCTTCTTTGGAATGATCATATTAGTTGATTTGTATGACGTTTATGAAACACTGTATGAATAAGCAATTAGAATCGATAAAATATTTTTTATACAAAGCCTGCTTTCGTCATACAGTACGTTCGAATGTTTTAACCCTCTTTTTAAAACAGTCTCATCTGTAGAATGCAAACTTCTTTTTTAAAAATAAATTTATGTACTTATTTATTTTTGGCTGCGGTGAGTCTTCGTTGCTGTGCATGGGCTTTCTCTAGTTGCGGCGAGCGGGGGCTACTCTTGGTTGCGGTGCGCAGGCTTCTCACTGCGGTGGCTTCTCTTGTTGCGGAGCGTGGGCTCTAGGCACGCGGGCTTCGGTAGTTGTGGCACGTGGGCTCAGTAGTTGTGGCTCGCGCGTTCTAGAGCGCAGGCTCAGTAGTCGTGCTGCACGGGCTTAGTTGGTCCGAGGCATGTGGGATCTTCCCGGAACAGGGCTCGAACCCGTGTCCCCTGCATTGGCGGGCGGATTCTTAACCACTGCACCACCAGGGAAGTCCCTATAAAATGCAAACTTTAATAACAGTTTTAGTCAGTTTTTGGAATCTTTTGTATAATTTAACTCTCAATTTCGGTGTAGTACCTTTTCTTAAATTGAGGAAATATACAGTGTATCTGACAAAATCTTGTTTCTATTCAAAATGTTTTTACCACAACTGTATTGTTAGCATCCTTGCAAGGCTACTAAAATTCCTCTATTTTAAAAACAAATGAAAACCTCTTCATGAGGCTACATGTTCTGTTTGCTAGTTTTTTAATACGTAACTTTACCTCTTTTTCCCTCTTTTTAGGAACACCATCTTCAGCGGGCTATCTCGGCACAGCAGGTGTATGGCGAGAAGAGGGACAACATGGTCATTCCAGTCCCGGAGGCAGAAAGCAACATCGCTTACTATGAGTCCATTTACCCCGGGGAGTTCAGGATGCCAAAGCAGCTCATTCACATACAGCGTAAGTAATTCCTCTTCTGGTAACTGTACTGTGCATTCTCTTCTTCTGTAACTCTCGGCAGGTTTTTATCAGTTCGGGGCCATTTTCAGTACCCACTTCACTGACCAGAATCAGCTTGAGAGTTATTAGAGCCCATTTTCACCTTTTATAATTGTGCTTGAGCTCTCTGCCTGACAGAAAAGACAGCATTTTCATCCCAGATTTTTAGCTTCATCTCAATATGGGACCTTATGCTACTGTAGATGAGTAGGATAAAGAATATACCTTAGATGTAGAGATCATTTTCTTACTCTTCAGAAATAGTAATGTTAATTGCCTTAAAGAATTTCTTAATAGAAGTCAGAGGTCAGCAAACCTTTTCTGTAAGTATTTCAGGCTTTGCGGGTCATTCAGTCTCTGTCACAGCTATTTTACTCTGTGTTCCAATAAAACTGTATTGACTAAAACAGATGGCAACCCAGTATTGGCCTACGGGCTGTAGTCTGCCAACCCCGTCTGTGTTTCTACTATTATTTTTCGTTTTTTTCTTTTTTGGCCGAGCTGCGCGGCTTGTGGGATCTTAGTTCCCTAACCAGGGATCGAACCCAGACCCTTGGCAGTGAAAGTGCTGAGTCCTTACCACCTGACTGCCAGAGAATTCCCCTAATTTTTATAAATATAGCATTTTTAATTGGTAACTTCTCTCACTTGGTACTGATAGGCTCTTCATTGGAAATGATCCTTTGATAGCTAATCACATATGATGATGAACAGCTGAGAGCTTGTAGACTTAGGCAAATATATTTCATTCACTCAGTCCCCACATAGTGGACAACTTAAACAGATAATTGAAAGGTTACTAAGGTAAAATTGCTACAGCTTTCATTGTGGTCTTGCTGACCTTTATGATCAAGAGGTTTTTCCAGGGGCCTGTTTCAGCTTTTTCTCAGGACAATATAAATCTGTTTTGTTTTTATTGTTCTTTCTACGGACAGAGAGAAACTAGCTTTAACCAGTGTCCAGCTTATTAACTACTTTTCTGACTCATTTAACCTCTCTCCAGATGATCTAGTTCCTGTCCTGGATTCTAAGCATTTTTTTTTAACTATTTCTTGAATATGAAAACTAAAAGTAGACATAATGCCTGTATTGACTCTTATCAGTTCTGTATTGGCATTTCATAGTTTTAACTTGTAATGTTTTTTCATCTTTACCTCTGACTTGTACCTAATCTTCCTGACTTCCTTTAGAAAAAAAAGAAAATTTTCCAATTTATTAAAGGCTACTTTGAAGTGAACCAAACAAGCAGCATGTGTTTTCTTGCCCACTCACATGTTTAATAACATGTCAGACACAGACATTCTAAACAATTTTGACCAATATTAGGACCTAAAAATTAGTTCTCTGGAAAATCATGTCAGTGTGAAAGTACCAGAACTGATCCTTCCTCTACACGTGAACTAGAGCCACACTGCATTCCACAGCCACAGGCTGTATTATCTCACGAATACAGGCTTTTAGGTTAAAGCAGCACTGAGCAAGGTAAAATTACATTAATCAATTTACATTATCATTACTATCAGAAAAAAAAATTTGAATGCATGTTTTACAAATAGTTGCTTATTGATGACCAAAATTCACAAACCACATTTTATTCGTAGCTCATGGATTAAATTGTGGTCAGAAGAGTCAAAAGGGACTATATTTAAAAAGGAATTGACTTTGCTGACATTGTAATCAAATAATAGTAATAAAATGGGAGCAGAATTGTAAATTATTTGGGGAAAAATTTTTTTGCATCGGTACAAATTTGGAAAGATGTATTACATTGGAATGTTAATAAAGACAGCTAAATTAGTGTTAGCTGCCTTTGGATTTCTTTTAACATTTTGTCTTGGATGACTAGAGATTCACAGAACATGTGAAGCCTTGTATAATCACCACCACAATTAAGATAATTGTACCATCACCCCAAGACTCCATCTTGTTGCTCCTTTAAATGCACCCCTAGCCCCTGGCAACCACTAGTCTGTTCTCCATCTCTGTAATTATGTTTGTTGATGAAGGTAACATAGATGAAATCATGCAGTATATATCCTTTTGAGACTGACTTTTTCCTCTTAGCATAGCCTCCTTGACGTTCATCCAAGCTGTTGCATGTATCAGTAGTCCTTCTTTCCTCTTGCTGAGCAGTCTTCCGTGATCCATGTGCACTGCATGTTTCACTGCTCACCCACTGAAAGACATTTGGGTAGTTTCCAGATTTTAACTATTGATATTTCAAATAAAGCTGCTATGAGTGTTCATGTACAGATTTTTGAGTGAACGTAAATTTTTATTTCTCTGGCTTAATTACCTTAAGAGTAGTTGCTGGGTCATACATTTTTAGTTTGACAAGAACGTCTACACTGTATCCCAGAGTGGAGGTACTGTTTTACATTATCATCAGCAGTGTGTGTGTGATCCAGTTTCTCCTGTATCCTTGCCAGCATTTGAGGTTATCACTTTTTCATTTTAGCCATTCTAATAGGTGTGCAGTGATATCTCATTGTACTTTTTTTTTTTTTTTTTTTTTTGCGGTACGCGGGCCTCTCACTGTTGTGGCCTCTCCCATTGTGGAGCACAGGCTCCGGACACGCAGGCTCAGCGGCCATGGCTCACGGGCCCAGCCGCTCCACGGCATGTGGGATCTTCCCAGACCAGGGCACGAACTCGTGTCCCCTGCATCAGCAGGCGAACTCTCAACCACTGCGCCACCAGGGAAGCCCTCTCATTGTACTTTAAATTTGTGTTTCTCTAAATGGCTAACATGTTAAACGTCTTCTCATGTGTTTGCCATCTATATATCCTATTTGGTGAAATCATCGCACAGGTCTTTTGCCCATTTTCTAATTAGATTGTTTATTTTAATGTTGACTTTTGAGGATTTTGTTTTGTTTATATATTCTAGACACACACCTTTGTCATATGTGATCTGGAAATATTTTCTCCCAGTATATAATTTGTCTTTTCATTCTCTTAACAGATTTTCACAGAGCAGAAGTTTTTAATTTTGATGAGATCCATTTACCAATTTTCCTCTTACAGTTCATGATTTTGGCATCAACTCTAAGAATACTCTTTGTTTTGCCTGGGGTCCAAAGATTTTGTCCTATGACCTGTTCTGGAAGTTTCACAGTTTTACATTTTACATTTTTTTTAAATTTATTTATTTTATTTGTTTTTGGCTGCGTTGGGTCTTCGTTTAGTTGCAGCGAGCGGGGGCTACTCTTTGTCTAGTTGCAGCGAGTGGGGGCTACTCTTCGTTGCGGTGCACAGGCTTCTCACTGCGGTGGCTTCTCTTGTTGCGGAGCATGGGCTCTAGGTGTGCGGGCTTCAGTAGTTGCGGCACGTGGGCTCAGTAGTTATGGCTCGTGGACTCTAGAGCACAGGCTCAGTAGTTGTGGCGCACGGGCTTAGTTGCTCCTCGGCATGTGGGATCTTCCCGGACCAGGGCTCGAACCCATGTCCCCTGCATTGGCAGGCGGATTCTTAACCACTGCACCACCAGGGAAGTCCCTTCCTTTTACGTTTAAGTATGTGATCAATTTTGAGTGTGAGGTTTAGGTCATGGTGTTCCCCCTGCCTCCATTCTGGGTATCTAATTGTTCCAGCACCATTTATTGAAAAAGTGATCCCTCCTCCATTGATTGCTTTTGCTTCTTGGCAAGAAATTAATTATGCATGTTGATGAGTCTCTATTTCTGGCTTCTGTTCATCCACTATTCCACTGATTTCTGTGTTTATCCCGAGACAGTACCACTGTCCTGATTACTGCAGCTCTATGATAATCCTTAACATCAGGGAGAGTACTTCCTCCTTTATTTTTCTCCTTCAAGATTGTTTTGGGTATTCTAGGGCTTTTCCCTGTAAATATTACAATAAGTTTGTATCTGCAAAGAAACCTGCTGAGGTTTTGATAGAAATTGCACTTAACCCTATAGATCATTGTAGGGAGAGCTGACATCTTTCCTGTGTTGAGTCTTCCAGCCCACGACCACTGTGTGACCCTCCAAGTATTTAGGTCTTCTTTGATTTCTTTTATAAAGTTGACACTTTTTAATTTTCATCATAGAGAGCCATGGTTTTTTAGTACTTTTTTTTAGATTTATACCTGTTTTCTTTGGAACAATTGAAAATGGTATTGCACTTTTGATTTTGGTTTCCACTTTTTCATTGTATACAGAAATACAGCTTAATTGTATGTTGAGCTTATGTCCTGTGGCCTTAACTGAAATTACATATTAGTTCTTGGAGATGTTTGCAGATTCTTTGGGATTTTCTGAATGGAAAATCATGTCGTAGTCTGCAAATAGAAATGGTTTTGTTTTTCCTTTCCAACCTGTATGTCTTTAATTGCTCTTTCTTGCCTTAGTATAGTGGTTAGAACTTGAATATGATTTTAAAATAAGAATGGTGAGAGCAGACATCCTTGCCTTGTTCCTGATCTTAGAGGGAAGGAATCTAGTCTTTCACCATTAAGTATTATGTCACCTGTAGGGTGGTTTCTTTTTGTAGTTGCTTCTATGAGATTGAGGAAGTTCCCCTGTATTCCTAGGGTACTGGCAGTTTGTGTCATGACTGTTGAATTTGTCAAATGCTTTTTCTGCATCAATTGATAAGGCCATGTGATTTTTTTTTTCCTTCTTTAGCCTTTGATATGATAGGTTGTATTGGTTGGTTTTCAAATATTGAACCAGCCTTGCATACCGGGAATAAATCCCACTTGGCTGTGGTGTATTATTTTTTTCATACATTGTTGGGTGGGATTTTATTGAGGAGTTTTGCATCTAAATTCATGAAAGATATTGGCCGGTAGTCTTTTGTGTTTGTGTGTGTGTGCTCTGCCTTGTCAGGTTTTGGTATCAGGGTAATACTGGCCTCATAAAACAAGTTGGGAAGTGTTCCCTCTTATTTTCTGGAAGAAATTGTGTAAAATTGATGTTAATTCTTTAAAAATTGGTATTGGCTTTTAGTATACTACAATACACAAGAAAAGGCTAGTTATACTGTAAATTTCTGCAAAGTTAAAATTGAATCTTGAATGCCAGGTGGTCTAAGAAGTTGCTTATGAAGGGTACATTGCCTTGAATTATGTATGTAGACCGGTTCATTTCAATTCTCATAATTTCTATTTTGTAAAACTCTTAAACTAATTTACACAAACTGCTCCTTGGAGTTTTAAAGATGATAATTAGTATTGCCTAAAAAAGTAATGATAAACACGTTTGAGAATTATTGCCTGTTATATTCTCCTTCCACCCCAGAGTTACAATGCAAATTACTTATAGGCTCTGGGAATTGCGCAGTTAAAAAAGAAAGTTTCTTTTAACCTAGCATTTTCAAAATATATTCATTACATGTTATCTGTTAACATTTCATTGACCATTTATTTGGAAAATCTCAACGTTTTTCTTGTCTTTTAACAGGCTTAGGAAAGAGAGCATAATTTTCTCCTATCAGAGCTGTAAAGGCAGAAACCTGTATTAAAACCATCATCCCCTTCTTATAGTTCCAAACTGTGGTTACTTTTCTAAACTATTTCAGAGTGCTATTCAACATCTCCTGCTCCACAGGGTCTTAATGCTGTTTCTCTTTTGATTGGTGATCTGGAAGCCTTCTAGACTGTACAGCTAGGACTTCTCCTTTCCTATTCATACTGGCAGAAAGGACAAAAACAGTTCTGACCAGGATAGGCAGGAACAATTCTCTCTCCCCCTTCCCCTTTGCACTCGGGTCTCAAGGTTCTCTCCTGTTAATCCTCAAAGGAAATCTTTTTTTATCAGGCAGTCTTGGTGTATATTTGAATATGTATATATGTGTGTGTATAGATACAGATCTGTGCATTTCCGGTTCTGTCCACTGGTAGAGCCAAGAAGCAAAAAATACTCAGTAGCAATAAGCACACCTAGCACCTATTCCCTGATCTGTTCCCTGCTAAATAGGGCCAAGAATATGCAGAGAAATGGCTGATCCCAGGGCTGGGGCAGGATAAGTACAAGATAAACCTGGAACATCTTGTTATGCCAGAAATTAAGAACTCACAAAAATGGCAGAGGCATATTCCACTGGCTAATTTAGGGACATTTTAAGCAGTGAAATAATTGGGTACAGTGAACGACTTATAAACATGGAAAAAGTAGGAATTCATTATCACCACACTGGTAATAAGCCGTGCTAAATGGGGGCTTGTTACTGTTACCAGAAGTGTAGTCTCGTGGTTTTACAGTACAGAACGTCAAGAGCTGAACGGTGCTGTGCGAAGAGACTGCTGGAGAATCATCTTCGCACTAAGTGCGACCGAGATTGAGCACACAAGAATCGCCAGTGTGTGCTCTCTGTAAGGGGAAATTCTCATGAGGGTCAGGACATTTCCATGGCCTTAAACTCTCCCCACAAACTGCTCATTAGTTACGGCGGCAGGTGGGGGCGGCAGTTATACGGTGGGGTAATGGGGCAATACCTTGACTGGTGGTCACAGTTATCACCACTTATGAGAAACAGATGAACATCGTGTGCCTCTAGGTGTGAGACCCTGGGAAGGACTAAGAATAAAGTCAAGTGGTGTGGCAGCTAAGAGAGTATAACCTAATCACAGTGGGGAAAATCCCACAGACACAGAGTGAGCAACCTGCTAGTAGTGGGAATGGTAATACTGCTGAAACAGACATCATCAGCGTCCTAAAAGACAGCGAAAGGCTGTGGAAATGTTCCAAAGTAAAGGAGGCTAAAGAGACGTCAGGAAAAATAATACCTGATCCCAGAGTGGTCGTGTACTGTAGTGGGAAATGTTATGAATTATTGGATCAGCTGGCAAAAGTGGAATATAAAGTTGATGACTGTACTGTGATTATGTGGAAACACACTCTGAAGTATTTAGCAGGAAAGAGCCATTATGAAGGTAATTTACCCTCTGGTGGCTCAAAATAGTGTGTGTGGGGTGTGTGCGGTGTGTGTGTGTGTATACACATGGAGGGGGAGAGGACACACACATGCAAGTGACAAAGCAAATGGAGTACAATTTTAACAGCAGGTGAATCTGGGTAAAGGATATGCAGGTGTCCCTTGTGCTGTTTTTATTTGGAGGCTTTTATAAGTTTGAATTTATTTATAAATAAAAAGATTTTTAAAAAACAGATCTTTATAGAGCCTCCTTTTGTTTATTACCTCTCAGAACAGATGTGTCCTTTCTTTATGCCCTGAACCTGAAAGATTACATTTTCTCCTTCCCTTTCCCCATTATTCTTCTGGTTTTACTTTCTCACAGATAAAATCTATAGCATCAACCAACCGTGCAGATATAGCAGAACTTTATCTACAAAGGACTTCATATGTAGGATTTCAAATCTTTCAGATCTGGGATTCTCTGTTTACTGTCCCCAGGTACATTCTAGAAGTGACTCAGTAGTTTATAAATATAAAGAAGTTGAAGAATTTCATGATCTAGCTAGCCAGTGGTCGCTTTTGTCTTCTTAGGTCCAAGCAAGGATGTCAAATACCTACCACCGCACAGTAAATACCACTATTATGATGGTCTTTTCTGCTGCCCAGAATTTATTCCAGGGTCTTTGCAAGTAGCTGTTACCAGTCATGGGGAGCTAGTGCTTGAGCGGAAACCTGTGTGCCCTCCCTGCTGTGGGAGGTTTCTCCTCAGCCTCGAATACTGTGCCTTCTTTTCCATCAGGAGTTCTATTCTGTTCCCAGTCTACGTTTTGTGCCATTTTGGGGACCTAAATACCCTTTCACTATTTGCTTCCTGTAATTTAAAAATGCTGCTTGGAGTTACGGACATACCTACCTATGCACACTTAGTATGAGCTGTAATATGGCATTTGTTACATAGACTTTTATATGCATTTCACCTTTACTACTGGACTCTAAGCACAGTGGTTTGTACCACTTTGTATCTCCTTTAAAATAATCTAATCAATTTACGTGTACTGTTGTGTTCTTTTTATTAGGTTTATTTTCTATAAAATTTTCTCCTCCATCTCTATAGAATACTGTATTTTGTTTACCCGTATACATATCTGGGTTTATCTCTAGCAGAATGTTTTAAACAGAGTCAGCTTCTACTGTATGTCTCCCATAGTTAACAATTATTGGCTAACTAGGGCTCACTGTAATTGGTAGAACTCAATTAGAAGAGGCAACTCATTTGCCTGTTTCTCTTTAGACCTTGTTTTTTGCACTCAGTAACATGGCCCAGGAAATTTGAAGATATTCCTGTTTCTAGAACCATGATACATATGTTACATCTTTTTTTTTTTTTTTTTTTTTTTTTTTTTGCGGTACGCGGGCCTCTCACTGTTGTGGCCTCTCCCGTTGCGGAGCACAGGCTCCGGACGCGCAGGCTCAGCGGCCATGGCTCACGGGCCCAGCCGCTCCGCGGCATGTGGGATCCTCCCGGACCGGGGCACGAACCCGCGTCCCCTGCATCGGCAGGCGGACTCCCAGCCACTGCGCCACCAGGGAAGCCCCATATGTTACATCTTTATCAGCTGCAGCTGAGCTATCAGTTGGACATTTGGCTGAAGCCAAATTACACTTCAATCATTGGCTGTGGTTTTTTGGTCACATGAAATCCTAAAGTGAGTTTTTACATGTTAGCTTTTCTCTAGGGTTTTAATATTTTATATCTGAACAAGATTTGGTTCTCCTCTTCTTTGAAGGTCTTAGATGTGTTTGCATTAACTGAAGAAAAGCTTCTGGCACAGGCAAGAGCAGCCTCTCAGGTACTTGGTCACTTCAGTGGCGAAGACATAGAGCTCCCTAGGGCGGGAATCTTCCTTTCCCATCTCCTGAGTTTGTTGCATGTGACTTGTCATTGATGATATAAGGTATGCCAGAAGTATGTCAAGTGTATCTTGATAATGCATAAGTAAGGTGATACTAGGTAGGCTTGTTTAGTTTTTATGAATAATTAAGCTTTGTAAATGTGATTTGCTCTAAAAGAAAAATAAATTTTATAGTGGAGGGTGCCAAAGCAATGTATGAACGAGACCCTACACGCGTATAAAGTACACCCTTAAGTAGGCGGAACACTGATAGTTGGGCCCTGTCGGTTTGGCTTTCTGGATTATCTGGATCGCCCTCTTTAATAGAACTTCCAGTGATGATGGAAATGTTTTTATAATCTGTAGCGTCTGGTAACAGCAGTAACCACTAGCCACATGTAATACTTAGCGCTTGAAATGTGGCTACTGAATTTTGCATTAATTTAATTTAAATCTAATTGGTCATACGTGGCTGGTGGTTACTCCACAGATGTGGATTTTTTTGGTTTTTTTTTTTTTGCGGTACGCGGGCCTCTCACTGCTGTGGCCTCTCCCGTTGCGGAGCACAGGCTCCGGACGCGCAGGCTCAGCGGCCATGGCTCACGGGCCCAGCTGCTCCGCGGCATGTGGGATCTTCCCGGACTGGGGCACGAACCTGTGTCCCCTGCATCGGCAGGTGGACTCTCAACCACTGCGCCACCAGGGAAGCCCATTAATCCAACAGTTTTAAACCACTTGGGAATCTCCAAAATCTCTGTTTACATTGCAACAGCAAACAGAATTAGATGGTGGAAAATCATTGAAGGGCTGATGGTACAGGAAACATGGGTGCAGAGAGGGTAACTTATAGAGATTTTTATGAAGGATCTGAATGTTCATTTATTTTAATTAGGAATGTTACAGAAGTGTGATACAGGTCAAAATGAAAATGAAGCATAACGTTATAGTTGCACAAATATTCGTTGGGTTCCTATGGGCCAGATACTGTGTCAGTCTTGAAGCAGGGATGGCACATGTGGGGCAGGCAGGGTCCCCCTCCTTGTTCCTGTCACAGGTGTCACCACGCTGACTGCAGATGTTTTCAGGGTTTTTTCCCACTTGAATAGAGTCAATATCCAAATGCTTTTCAGTAGAGTACTGCGTGCAGAGTTGGTGTACAAGATGAACATGTTTACTGCCTCTGCACTGACGTACAGAGATGGATAAGACACAGTGCTTCCTCTCTGGGAGATCAAGCACATTCGAGTGCTTAACAAATAAGATTGTAAAGTAAAAAGGGGAGTGATCTAGAACAGGCTTTTTTTAAAAAAATTATTTATTTATTTAAATTTGGCTGCATTCGGTCTTTGTTGCTGTGTGCTGGCTTTCTCTAGTTGTGGCGAGCGGGGCTATTCTCTGTTGCGGTGCACGGGCTTCTCATTGCGGTGGCTTCTCTTGCTGCGGAGCACGGGCTCCAGGCGCGTGGGCTTCAGTAGTCGTGGCATGTGGGCTCAGTAGTTGTGGCGCACAGGCTTAGCTGCTCCGCGGCACATGGGATCTTCCGGGACCAGGGCTTGAACCCGTGTCCCCTGCATTGGCAGGCGGATTCTTAACCGCTGCGCCACGAGCGAAGTCCCTTCTTTCTTAAACTTTAAGTGTGGGAAGCTTAGATTGTTTGTGAGTCTGAAAACACAGTCTTTAAAAACTCTTTCCTGTTTCTTTAGAGATTGTCCAAACACCCGCGAGAGGCTTTGCCCGTGTGTTCACACAGTAAATGGTTGCTTGTGGTTTCTTCTGTCAGCTTTTAGTTTGGATGCTGAGCAGCCCGATTACGATTTGGATTCGGAAGATGAAGTCTTTGTGAATAAACTGAAGAAGAAAATGGACATCTGCCCACTGCAGTTTGAGGAGATGATTGACCGTCTAGAAAAAGGCAGTGGTCAGCAGGTACAGCTTCATTGTATATATATTAAGTGTGTGTATATGTCTATATAAATCTCTCTTCCATATGGAAACAGTGTAATGCTGGGGAGAGGGTAAGCAAGCAGGCTCCGGACAAGCATGAGTTCATGTCTTATCTCTGCCCGTTACTGGCCTGTGTAATATTCAGCATGTTTAAATTTCTCTGTGCCTCTCTTTCCCCATCTGTAAAATAGATGGATAAACATTGCAGGATTGTTGCAAAAATTAAATAATTTATATACAGCATCTAGCTCATGGTCTGACATGTACAAGGTGCTCAGCATGTCTGTTGTTACTGCTGTTGTTTTGATTATTGTCATTTAAATTTGCAGGTACTTTTGAGCCTTTTATTTGTATTATGTGAAAATGACGTAATGATTTTACATTTAGCCAGTCAGCCTGCAGGAAGCCAAACTACTGCTGAAAGAAGACGATGAGTTAATTAGGGACGTTCACGAGCACTGGGTCAGACGGAGAAGAGACTGCCGAGGGCCGGCCCTCATCCCAGCAGTGAAACAAGAGAAGCGGGATGGCTCCAGCACAAATGACCCTTACGTGGCCTTTAGAAGACGTACCGAAAAAATGCAGACTCGAAAAGTAAGAGAACCTGGGGAAATTCTGTAGTAATGTTTTTGATGTAAGAAAATTTATTTATAATTATCAATTATCTCAGTATCTCAAGGCTGTGTTTTAATTTGTGTTTAGACAGACTTTCTATATATTGTAATGAAAAATATTAATTTAAAATGTCAGCCTTAAAATTCATTAGAGTTATTAATGATATATTTTAATGTTAATCCATTAAAAACCATATTCAAAATTGATTTCCTGGTAATCCGTGTTCCATTTCAGTGTCTTTAAATTCTCATCTCACCCTTCAAATATATATATTCTTATATATCACTAGCTATACTCAGAATGCCAGTAGTCAGAAATGCTTATTGACATTAAACAAAGCGAATTCACATTTACAGAATCGTAAAAATGATGAAGCCTCTTACGAAAAAATGCTTAAGCTGCGTCGAGATCTGAGTCGGGCTGTTACTATTCTAGAGATGATAAAAAGAAGAGAAAAGAGTAAAAGGGAGCTATTGCACTTAACACTGGAAATTATGGAAAAGAGGTAAAGTATATTTTAATAGCATTAGCAGCGTGGTACCATTAGAATTTTGTGTAGAGTTAATTTATGTCCTAAGCAATTATCTGTAACTCCAGAAATATATTCTTTTAATAATAGAGACTACTGAAATGTGTGCTGTGGTATGCTTTGTATATTTTTACATACGTTCCTCTCTTTATTTTCACTTTTAAAGTGACTGGGTTCAGTAAAATTAAGTTATTAAGTTATGCCAGGTATTTACATTTTGGAATCATATTCTTTTGCCCTTACTTGAGTTGTGTGCAGGGCTGTGAGGGAGAGAACATTTGTCACTTCTAAAGCTTTTATTTTATTTACTAGATGGTACTGAATTTTTTCTTAACACTTAACTGAGCTTTTTAACAGGGAAGTATAAAAAGGGGAGAGGGCAAGGCCCATAATCTTAACACTCAGGTAATCCTTTAGCAGGGAGCACAGTGAAAACTTCAAGCCTCACTCCCCTATTTCGTAGTCCCTACTCCCAAAGAAAACCACTAATCAGTTTATTGTGATTCATTTCAGAAAAGTTAGTTGTATAGCACAGGCAACTCAAATTAGCAGAAAGTTCCTCCGCACCATTTTAGGCATGAATTTCAACATCTCCACCGAATCTTTCACCAAAATTGCTATGTTAAAATTTAAACCTTTGTTTTCTTTCCCACAGTTACCTATTAATGGTGCCAAGATAAAGCTATAAGCCAAAAAGCAAAAGAAAGAATAGGAATTATGTAATCTTTAGTTTTAATAAGCATTCAGCAAATAGTTTACCTGTAATGTTACCTTATAATATAATATAATATATATAATATAATATATATAATAAATATAATGTTACCTTATAATAGTTATAGTTCAGTTAGTTATTAGTTGTCACGAGGATGAGTACTTCCTGAACTAACTTTTTCAACTTCCTTTCTTTGCCGTTTCAGGTATAGTCTGGGTGACTACAGTGGCGAGATCGTGTCTGAGGTCATGGCGCAGAGACAGCCCATGAAACCTGCTTACTCCATCCCCGTTGTCCCCCTCACCAACAGCGGCCAGTTCAAACACCAGGAAGCCATGGACGTGAAGGAGTTTAAAGCTAATAAGGTGATAAAAATTTCTGTGGGCGGTAGTAGCTGATAATGTTGAGTGGTATTTTATCACTAGATTCAGAGTGAAAAAGAAAAAATGTGTATATAAACTCTACCGTGAAAGCCAGCTTTTGGTTTAAGACTGGCCTTTAGATATAGCAGTAGAACTTGTAAAGAGAGATACCTTATAGTTTAATAATTAACTTTTCTTTAAAAACCGTAATGCCATAAACTGCATAAATCTTGGTATAAATATTTATGTCAGCCGTGATACCTGCCATAATCTTTTTCTTCCTAACAAATATCATTTCTGCCTCTGATCTTTCTTGCCTGTTGCCTGTACCTCAAATTCATACCTCTCCTAGCCTCTGCCCTCACCTGCCATACACATTTCTAACATGCACTGTGTTCATTGCTCTGTCACTCTTGCCTCTGTGTTTTATTCCCATGTTGTTTCCCTATATAATGATTTCATATCTTTATCCTCTAAAACTGCTCGCAATTCTCTCTCATTGTTTAGCTAGCAAGTCCTTACTACTCTTTATTTTTTTAATATCTCAGCATTATGGATTTATTTTTCACTATGTTAACAGTTATCTGAAGTTTGCTTTGTGTATATGTTTCATTATTACTTTCCCAATATTGATTTGTTAATTCTTTAGAATAAAGACTAGACATCCCTTTTTAAAAATGCTCCCCTAGAATTTTCATAGAAAACTAAGAAACAGATACAGGAGCCAGCAGTAAATACTAATTGTTGTTCAAGGATTTCAGCAGCTGGAGAACTTCTGTTCTCTTCTTTTACTTGATTATGATTATGTTTAGGTTGTAGAAACATATTCCTGTTTTCACAGAGACCAACCTCTAAGACTTTACAATAGAAGATGACAGAATGTTAAGGGTCTTGTATCTCTTATGAGTGGGAATGCCTTCATTTTAGCAGTAAACTTATTTTTAAAACTCCCCCCAAACTTTCAGTTTGTTGAACATGGTTTCTAGTGTGTAATTCATGACTGTATTGCAGCAAGATAAGGCCGAGCTTATCCGACCTAAGCGTAAATATGAAAAGAAGCCCAAAGTCTTACCTTCGTCTGCTGCCGCCACTCCTCAGCAGGCCGGCCCCGCCGCGCTGCCTGGCTTCAGCGCTAAAGACCTGAACCAGTATGACTTTCCCAGCTCAGACGAAGAGCCTCTCTCCCAGGTCAGTGTAAGCATTTCTGATTTCTCATGAACACACACGAGGAATGTGGGAAGGCACATGTTCTGACGCACTTCCTTTTATTCAAAGGTTCTGTCTGGCTCTTCGGAAGCTGAGGAAGAGAATGACCCCGATGGTCCTTTTGCTTTCCGTAGGAAGGCAGGCTGTCAGTACTATGCTGTAAGTTTCGGGCTCTCTTTTTAAGTAACAGACTGTTCACCTGGAGCCGACAAAAAAAATAATCCAGAGTTTTCTTTTTAAGCCTCACTTAGACCAAACTGGCAACTGGCCTTGGACTAGTCCTAGCGACGGAGGATTAGGGGATGTGCGATACCGCTACTGCTTGACCACCCTGACCGTGCCCCAGAGGTGTATCGGATTTGCACGAAGACGGGTTGGGCGCGGTGGAAGGTAAGGTGCTTCTGTGTTCCTAGCAGAGGGATGTTTTAGATGGTGGGCAATGGGATCTAAAGCTTAAAGTGAGGTGGTCCTTCTGAAGAGCTCGTTTTGTTTGTTCCTGTCTGCTATTCTTAACTGATTTTTTTGACTGAGATACTTCACCACTTTGTTACCTGTTTCTTATACAACCGTAGCTTTTAATGCATAACTAATGGTTCCCTAACGGATCTGCTTTTCTTCCCAAGATTGAAAGCCTCCGAGATAGATGAAGGCAAGTGTAAATCAGGATTACAAAAAATCGTTTTAGGAGTTCTGAGAGATATTGAGAAAAAGGATTAAATAAGCTCAGAAGTGTCATATAACTGGTACCCTGAGTTAACTCGCCAGTGGAAAGGCTCCAGGGCCCATGCAGGACCTGATCTTTGTTTAGACCTGATAGAGCCCTTCATATTCTGGGTGCCTTTATGTGTGAAGTTGTTTGTGGGATGGGGGAGGAGTTGCAGAACACATGAAAGCGAAGGAAAAGAAAGGCACTCGTATAATATTAGTGAAAAAAAATTAAAAGGCAAAACAGGTAAATCATCAAGGTGCTTTGAGGAAGAAAGCTAAGGGTATAATTTACAGTCAGTTAATGACTTATACACATTTCTTTCATTTTTGAATCTTTTTTTGTTTGTTTGTTTTTTGGTTGTTTTTTTTTTGCGGTACACGGGCCTCTCACGGTTGTAGCCTCTCCCGTTGCGGAGCACAGGCTCCGGACACACAGGCTCAGCAGCCATGGCTCATGGGCCCAGCTGCTCCGCGGCATGTGGGATCTTCCCAGACTGGGGCACAAACCCGCATCCCCTGCATTGGCAGGCAGACTCAACCACTGCGCCACCAGGGAAGCTCTTATTTTTGAATCTTGATTGCAGTTATTATCACTTCACCGTTAGTTTAGAATT
This sequence comes from Lagenorhynchus albirostris, assembly GCF_949774975.1. Lineage (NCBI taxonomy): Eukaryota > Metazoa > Chordata > Mammalia > Artiodactyla > Delphinidae > Lagenorhynchus > Lagenorhynchus albirostris. The sequence goes on from NC_083095.1 coordinate 188,825,327, forward strand.
ATCCAGTCACTAAAATACATTTTATTAAGTGCTTTTTCAACCCCGTCATTATGTTGACATCATAGTAGTGAAAATTCTCTACATTGGCTATATTTTATTTGATACTAGCATGAGTCAGTGTTAACATCCTAAGATGGAATCATTTATAAGGTTTATATAAATAAAATGAAAATATATCCTCTCGAGTGGTAGCTTCAAATATTTTGTCTATAAAAAATTTTAATAGTGTAAAATATCCAAAGATCACATACCTTGTACTGCTTTTCTCCTACCCACCCCCTCCAAAAAAAAAAATGAAGTTTTTGCTTAAATAAAGAACAGATATGTTAGCAATATTTCATGAATGTTTTGGTGCTTTATAATGGAAGTGAAAAATCAAATTCACTTGTATGCAGTAAAGCCAAATGTGGAACTGTTAGAAGACTCCAGCTGTGTAAGATGGGTCGTATACCTTATTCTTTAAGGCGGATTACTTTCTTCTTTAATCGAATCATTATAAAGTGAAAGAACCTTAACAGAAATTGAGATTTTAGCCCATAGAGCCAAATAACGAAATAATCAAATTTATAGCTCTTAAATATTCAGTATGAGGTGGCTTTGGGGGACTTGGGGGAGTAGCTGTTTTACATGTCTGTTTGTGCCTTATTTTTAACAGGGTCTTACTGGACAGAGCTCACTCGGACTATGACAGCATGTTTCGCCATCTGGATTTGGAAATGCTTTCCTCACCACAACATTCTCCAGTCAATCAGATTGCCAATACCTCAGAAACAAATACCTCGGACAAATCTTTCTCTAAAGACCTCAGTCAGATACTAGTCAATATCAAATCATGTAGATGGCGGCATTTTAGGCCTCGGACACCATCCCTACGTGACAGTGACAGTGATGGAGTCTCCTGTAGAAAATGGTATCGGAGTGTAAGTCGAACAGGAGCAGCACAGCCCGGGACCCAGACATGCAGCGCCTCTGCGCAGAGTAAAAGCGGCAGTGGCTCAGCGCACTTTGGTATGTTCATTTGTTACAACGTGCGTTTCTGTAGAAGCACCGGGTTCATCAGTTTTTGGAATATGTGGTCTATTATACTTACAGCTAAAAGTCCTTTTCTCTTAAAATAGAACTTTTTAAAAATCAAGGTTTAAGTATTTATTTGAGTCCTGATTGTACGTGTGTCTTCGTTTAAACATTTCCACATACATAAGATGTTTACTGCTATTTAATATATGACATTTGTTTCCTGGAAATACTTTGTGAACTGCCAACCAAGACCCAACTATTATGTTTCAAATAATAAAAAAAAGAAAATGGACCATAAGTTGATAGTGTTTTATATTTGGATACTTTTCTGGTCTTTTACTTAGACTGCTTTAAAGTAAGCCAGCAAGTCGATAGATATACAAGCTTTCTGTGCTTACACATTCATTCAGAATAACTTGTGAGAGGGAAGCTAATTTTTCAAAGAACAATGTTTGTGTAAGGATTATTTTAATAATTTTGGAAACATTTTCAGGTAATACCTACTTTAGCATTAGGCCTACATTGTGAAATGTGTCTAAAATAAATGCCATCTACTTAAAATATTCTTCAAAGTTTAGTTTTCTGTTTTAAAGCAAATATCTGTTGTTTGAGGCTTGTAGATGATAGAAATTCACTGTTAAAATTGTCATACAGATTTTTATAAAGATGTTTATTCTGTCCCCCTAATTATCTGGTAAGGCTACAGTTAAACCTAATAAATATGAAAATGTGCTGCTTATTCTTGAAGACCTTCAGAAAAGGTTCCATAAACTAATTTACTTTGTGTTTAGAAATAAAGTACTTCTGCGGAGCGGAAGTCGTTCAACTCATAAGAAAAATAATAACATTTCAGAAATCAAGTAGAAGATAATCTAACTTAGTCTGAGGCCTACCTAACAGATTATTTATAATCCCATTAATTTCAGAGTCTATATCATGAAGAGTCAGTTTCTCTCTGCTTTTATAGTCTTAAAAATCAAAATGAAGAATTTTTCAGTATGAAGGAGGACATATATTGGTGTGAGTGTAGAGATTTTAATAGTATAAACTTGTAATATGTTTCCCTGATAAAGATTTTTCAGTTGTTTAAAATTCTTTTGAGACTAGACGTAGGAAATAGGCTTGTTCTGTCAATTCCTCGTCTTCTCCACCTCTTAAAATAAAGTCATATAACTATCCTAAGGCTCTTACAGTGATTTTTTTTAATGTAAATTGTTTGCCATACTACTTAAGTAGCGTTGATACTGTAAAACTTACTTGATTTGTGTTCGCCGAAGCATATTAAAAGGTGAACATGGAACAGTAGTATTACCAAAAGTATAGCTGAAAAAAATCTTTAATAACCGTATAATTTTCTTTTTAATCATTTCCTCCCCCTGTATATGTGATAAAATTAAATGGGTTTATCAATTTTTTCCTGTTGCATCTAATTGTTTTCAATTTTCCCTTAAATTTTACTAGATCTTCCTGTATAGTTAGAGAATAGATACCTGCAGGTTGCTTTAGGGTAGTGCTTCATTCTTTCATGTTTGTGGATATTCCAGAAACCTAAAGCTTTTCTCTTTGTGCTCTATAAAGTATGTAACAGTGGACTCATATCATGTGTAGCTTTAACTTAAGGGAATTCAGCTATAGGCCCCTGGGGAAAAAAATAAAATTTTAGCAGTTCAGATATTATACAGGATTCTAAATAGAGTTGAACTAAAAGAGTGAGCCACGCTGGCAGCGGGAGAAGTGAGTCTATTACTGTTCCTCTTGCAGCGTCAGTGCCTGCATTGCTGCCTCGCTCTGTTAAGCATCTCATCTTGTCGATGTAATTGTAGTTTTAAAGATTTTTTTTTTTCATTTGGTGTAGCCCCCAGATACAAACCAAACTGCTCCATCCGGCATTCAGCCACAGAAACTCTGATCTAGCGTGATGCCAAAGGAAACGCGGCTGTGTCGGGCTTGTTGAAAGGAGGAGATGGACCCGTCGTGGTACACGCTAAAGGAATTTTTAAGGCTTAATTTTTACCACACTGACTTTAGAACTTAACCAGTCATTATATGACCTACGAGTCAGCTGATATACTTGCCTGCCGCCTAAGCCAAATATGTGGGTTTTGATTTAGCCATTTTTGATTATTCTATCATTGTTTTAAATATTAATATTTATGTGTATGCTGTGACATAGTGATGCCCTCTGGACTGATTGTCCCTTTTCTAATAAATAAGCCTCTATAAGGGCCTGTTCTCACTTTGAAATAGGAAATTCTAATGAGGCCGTCAGGAGCCATGTTTTTGGTAAAGGCCTGAGTTCTAACACGCCAGCTTTCGTAGCCTCTGTGTCAGCTGCTGCTTGGAGTCTTTTTTGCTTGCTTCCCTGTCTTGACCATTTTGCAGAGTTATGCAGTCAGACCAGTAGCCTGGTTAGTCAGTGCTAGAGTGCTTGGGCCTCTGGGTACTGTACAGCAGAATGACACAGTGTTAGAATTTTTAGGACTGGATTTTAGTACATAAGGGTAAATTGTGTATTTTAAATAATCTTTAGTTAATATGTGATTTGGACAGTTTCCAAATACATTTTTGTATTTTTTTTTTAATCTACAAAAATATCTTTGGGGAATTCCCAGGCGGTTCAGTGGTTAGGACTTCGCACTCTCTCCCTACCGAGGGCCCGGGTTCAATCCCTGCTCCGGGAAGTAAAATCCCACAAGCTGGGCGGTGCAGCCAAAAGAGAAAAGAAAAAAAAACTTTATTAAAAAAATCTTTGAAAGCTTAGTGTTTGTTCAGTGACTAAGTATTCATTTGCATGTGTTTGAGGGGATATCAGATTCAGAATTAATACCTTTTTTCATAATTAGGAAGGACTCTGTAATTCAGAAAGACTGAAAACAGAAAAGTGATTTTTTTTTTCCCCAGAAAAGTGATTTTAAAACCATTATATGTTCAGGATTTGAATTCCTAGTTCCCAGTGAAATTTCATCAGCATTTTAAGTCATTTTCCCAAACTCCCATATCTACAGTATAGATTTGGATTATTTTCATAAGTCAATAAGAAATTGTAGCAAGAATGATAGGTTCTAATAAGTCTCAACATCTGTAGCTTACTCAGCAGTGCGGTTTACTTCTATTTGTAGCATAAATTTTTAAAACATTTTTATTGGAGTGTATAGTTGATTAACAATGTTGTGTTAGTTTCTGCTGTACAGCAAAGTGACTCAGTTATACATATACATATATCTACTGTTTTTTTGTTTTTTTTTTTTTGCGGTACGCGGGCCTCTCACTGCTGTGGCCTCTCCCGTTGCGGAGCACAGGCTCCGGACACGCAGGCTCAGTGGCCATGGCTCACGGGCCCAGCCGCTCCACGGCATGTGGGATCTTCCCGGACCAGGGCACGAACCCGTGTCCCCTGCATCAGCAGGCAGACTCTCAACCACTGCGCCACCAGGGAAGCCCCTATCTATTCTTTTTCAGATTCTTTTCCCATATAGGTCATTACAGAGTATTGAGAAGAGTTCCCTGTGCTCTACAGTAGGTCCTTATTAGTTAGCATAAAATTTTAATATTACGGTAAAAAAGGAACTCTAGATTTGAACACTGAAGATTTTCATTGTTAGATTTTGTAGATTTGTGGGACCTTATCCTTACCTGGATGTGTTTCAAAACTCAGAATTACTTCCTCAGCAGATTCTGGAGTAACACCCATAGTGAAATACATTAATAGTTCTACAGTCGTGTAGTGAAGTGCGAGAATAGTCACACTCAGTGGAAAGTTTGACCACAAATAACCTCACATTCAAGATGTTTGCAGCCAAATGAATTCAGGTTTGGTCGTGTTTTGCCGTCATATGAATTACAACAAACTTTTGTTTTCAGATTGGCTGTTTTAGGTAACTGATACGTGCTCACGAACCTCCAGTCTGTCAGTTCAGGCTTACTGATGAGGCGGTCGTACTGTAATACTGTCTGGAGTCATTTCAGCTTATGTTTATTTCTTTATAGCTACCCTTCTCTACTGTATTAAAATAATTTTCTACCTGTGTACTGCTCAGAGAAATTTCTAATTGAGGAGTATCTTTTAAAGCAGGTGTTTGGGTTTGTTGGTTTTTTTTTTTTAACAAAATATACATTTTGGTAATCTAGAATCCATCTTCTCAAACTGAATTTTCAAATTGTTTACTTTTTCCTAAGTACCTGTCACCTCCCTCTCCCCACAGCCCTGCCGCCCCCTGTCATTCCATTGATCTGCTCCAGCTACAGGAATGTGACTTAAAGGCCAGCAGGCTGAGCACTAGGCCATTCCTGGCGCTGGTGTACCTCCTACATGATAGGTCCTTGCATAGGACGTGGACTCGTAAAGTTTTAGATTATTTCATCTAAATTCCTACCCCAGAGGATTGTTAGAAGCTACCCACAGAGCAGTGGTTTCTGGCCTCTGCCTCGGCACCTCTAGGGACAGATTAAAATTCAGCAACTTTCTAGATCAGGTTATTCTGCAGTTGGGAGTCTTGTTTAGAAAGTTTGTCCATATATCGAGCAAAAGCTGCCTCCTTAAATTTAAATCCGCAGGTCCTGTTTGCCCTTGGAAGCACACTGAGTATGTTTTCTTGCTCTCCCACATCATAGTGTCCTCCAGGTATTTGAAGTCCTGTCGTGCTCCTTCCCTGTTCTCAGCTTTTAATCTTGTCCCTCCCGTGACTCTGCTCCGCTCCCTAGACCCCTGTCTGTCAGATGCTCTATAGATGAGATTTCTTTTAAAGCATGATGCACACTGTTGGTACATAAAAAGTTTGATTATTTTTTGTAAATCATATTAAATCTAAAACAAACTTTTGTCTATTTCTTTTTATATTTAAAATCTCATTGGTTTGGGGGTAGTTTTGTTTCCCCTTCCACTACTAAATATCTTTGTGACCTCGGATGAAAGTTTCTTCATCTCTAGTGTGAGATTATAGAAGGAAATCACCAAGAATCCCTCCTGATCTAAAATTTTTTGGTCCTTTGAAATGATTCTGATTCTAGGTCTGGTGATCTGTCCACAAAACCACCTTGTCCATCTTTATGTGAATTGCAAACTTGACTACCACACAATATCTGGAGGTAGACATACAACCTAAAAACTTTACCTTGATAGAGATACAGGGAAATATGCTCATTTTTGTTTATTTCCACTTAGCATTTGGTTAGACTTTGCTCAGTTTCCTGTGTAAGTAATAGTGCAAAACCCAGCTCAGATTTTATTTGCCCAAATTTACTGCCTTACCTTTGTCCAAGCTTTCCTACTCATTCATACAGCCTTTTGGATTGGAATTTTATTTCTCAGAAGAAGTATAAAATCTTAGCATCTCATGGCTTGAAAAGGACTTTAATGATGACCTAATTTAATCTCGTGTATTTCAGATGAACATACTGAGCCCCAAACGATTAAATAACTTGCTTAGGTGAACTCAGCCAGTTATGACAGAGCTGAGAATGAAAGAAAAATCAAGACCTCTTGGCCCCTAGACCCATGGTTTTTATTACCATCACTTCTAGCTTATGTTACTCTGTGCATTTCTTCTAGAACATCTATCAAAAATGTCCAGGGGAAATTTTGATAACTAGACTCTGGAGTATAGAGATATGTAAGAAATAGGCTAACATAGGGATCTCAATGAGCGTTAGTGATCTAAAATGTCAGTTGCATTTTTATTTCTAAATCTGTATTTGGAGGAAGTTAACAGTTGTTAAAAAAAAAGTGAAATTCACAAAACCCTCAGAGACTGAGGACTGAAATGTTGATTTAAATAGGGAAAAAATATTTGGAACCTTTATTCAAATCGATTTCCAATTTAATATTGCCAATGTTTAAATTAAAACAAATACCAGCAGAATTCTGCAAAAGAATATTTTCATTCATATAAATGGAGTTTTGTATATAGATCTTTACAGTGAATGCTAAATTATTGTTTTCTAGATGTGTAATGACGTGACCTTCCAGAAATGGTCCTTTTTTTTCTTCTTCTTCTTTTTTTAAGTTTATTAATTATCTCCTACCAGGAAATTCAAGATTTAGGCAACGCACTCAAGCTTAGGAAATTAAAGTAGAAATCACAAAAACATATTAGCGAACCTGTCTAATAAATTAAGGATCTTTAGTTTTAAACAGTTGCTTTTATGGATTTTTTTTCAACATAGAGATATTATTTTAATTATAATCACTCTTTCAGGGCAGCTTTTTTTTTTTTTTTTCAAGTTCTGGTTTAACACGTTTCTGTTATATGGAAATGGTCACGTTGACAGAAAGTTTATGTCAATATTTAGGGATTATCCTATTATCAATAAAAGCTTTTTCCGGTAGAATTCAGATCTGAGAATTACAAACATAGTAGGAAGAGAAACTCATCAAAGGACATATATCAACTAAACAGATTTGTAACACCCAAAATAAGAAAATGAAAAGTAGAATTTTTCCAACAAGAAATTATTTTTTGCCTTTGTAACCCAAGAAATTAGTTCAGCGCAAGTATAAAAGCCTGTGTAACTTCTGAGGTTTTCTTAAACATTATTTCACAGTTTTCTGATTCGTTCAAAACGTGGTAGAATTTCTACTTAACAGCTATCTAAGCATTTTGTAGGTGTCCTAGGCAGAAGCCGTATCCTGGGGGATAAAGATTCTTATGAGTTATAAGTGAAAATTGCAAAACTTGATGAAGTAATACTCTAAAGAAATTTTCAAAATGTCTTTAACTAAAGACAACAAATTAGCTGACAGTATTTTGAAAACATTAAACTTTAGATTGAGGAAATATGCATGATTATATAGATTCCCTAGTACCCAGGGATGCATGATAACCCTTTTTTTTCTGTTTTAAATAGTTCTTACGCAACCATCACAGGCTTCTTAAAAGAAGCCTTAAAGTCAGATGTTGTGATTGTATGTGCTTTTTTTTTTTCTTTTTTTTAAATTGGCAAAAAAAAAAAGGAAAAAGAAAAAGAAAAAGGTTTCCTTTTTAAAAACTGCACACACTTTTTGGGGGAGTAATAAATGAACATTTTTTTGTTTGTTTTTTTTAGAACTGAGCTCTCCATAGACAAACATAAGTAGCATAACACAGTGTCTTTCCTCAGACATCATTCTGTACAGTAAACCAACATAAACATCTCCGTTCTTATTGACTGGATTTTTTCCAGGTGGGTTAATTGGGTGGGGAAAATTAATTAACCTTTGGAGCCTCTTTTCTTCCTGTTAAACTTAAAGGATGGGTTCTTTAAAAAAAAAAAAAAAAGTAATAAACCAACAACCTTATATTTCATATGAAGGAAATTTTTGTAATGACTAAAATTAGAAAATATGTAGAACAGTTAGTATTTCTACACAGAACTGCTAGGGATCATCTGAATGCATTGGGACAGTAGTATGAATAAACTAGAAACTAAATGGTGATTATCAGATTTCTTCTCAAGCTCAGTGCAAAGTTGAATTTCAAATAATGTGGATGAAAAAAGCTGGTATTACCTTTTACACTGTCTAGCACAAGTGTCACAGCTTACAAAAAGTAATGGTTTTGAAACTTGGGAAGTGAGCACTTCTCTTTCCTATGTGCAGCTCGGAAAGTTTCATTTTGTTTTCCTTTAAACTCAAGCCACTCTCGTTAAGTGTGGTTATAAAAATGCCGAAATTTTCATTCAGAAGTGATCTTTAACAGGATGCTAAAATGCTTTAATTCTGCGCAAATTTTTTCTTAAATGCTAAACTTTGTTTTAGTGTACTGTATGGTGCGCGTGATGGCTGTGCCTTTTTATAAAGTGTTTCTCATCTCATGTTCAGCGTTTACAGCCGAACAATACCAGCAACATCAGCAGCAGCTGGTACTCATGCAGAAACAGCAGCTTGCACGAGTTCAGCAACAGCAAGCAAGTAGTGATTCCTCCACCACCACGCCACAGGTGAGGGACTTGCCTGTCTTATGATTATCCCTCATGGTTTCCCACCAGAGTTCATCTCTAATTACCAACTGTTGTCATAGAGCCTTGCATCTAACCAGCAGGAAAGTGGCTTTCACCTGAACCTACATCATAGCCATTCTGTACAGGGTTTAGAAAGAACGTTCCAGGTGAGTATAGAAGCTGTTGCCCTCTGCTACCTATTTTAAAAAGTAAAACTAAAAAGCATAGTCAGATGAGATGAAGACCCTGTCTTCAAGTCTGACCTGTAGTTTGTGAATGTACCTCTTTCATATACAACCCCACCCAGCTCTCTATGTGGAGAGTTTTAATTATTATTAAAATTTATGCTAAAATAACCTCTTTTACTATTAAATCACTTTTGAGCTTAAAGCATGATAAATGTTTGCCACCTAAACATATTTAAGGCTTAACTAAAGGCTGAGATTCGTGTCTCTAAGCATCTTAGAGGAAAAATTCATTAAAAAAAATTCAAGACGCTTCTTAATTTCTAGGCTGAGTTAGAATGTGATGTTTTGTTCCTTCTGTTCCAAAGGGATAGTTATCTTACTGTCCCAAAGGTGCCTTTGGTCACGTGTGTATATGTATGTGTAAGTTAGATGAAGGAAGTTTTACATACTTATTCAGATTATATGAATTGATTCATTCATTGACTCATTCATTGCAAATCACTGAAATGTTTTACTAGCATATTTCGTGTCCAACACTTTGTGTTGGAGGTTTACTGTTTCCACCTTATAAAAGGTTTATTTTGGTAATTCCATATTATATATTGTCACATAAGAAGATCAAAATTCATAATCCTTGAGTTACAAGATGATTTGAACATTAATCCAATTTATGCCTGTCAGAGAGATGAAGATATTTCAGTGGTTTGCAACTTTCATTTATATTCAGACTGATTTTGGTAACCTGTGTAGCTTATAATAATTTGAGACTAAGTGATGCTGATTAGATTTGTGTTGTATTTTCTTTTTAGGGTTTTGTTTCCAAGACTTTGGATTCTGCCAGTGCTCAATTTGCTGCTTCTGCTTTGGTGACATCAGAACAACTGATGGGATTCAAGATGAAGGAGGATGTGGTGCTTGGAATCGGGGTGAATGGCGTCCTTCCAGCCTCAGGTAAAAGGATAAAGACGTTTGAGGTGTTTTGATAGTGTTTGTAACGTATGTCTGTAGTAAACAAGGAGCAGAGTTGCGGTTGTTCAGCTGCTTCTTTCCTTTTCCTTAGGAGTATACAAGGGCTTACACCTCAGTAGTACTGCACCCCCGGCACTTGTCCACACGAGTCCGTCGACAGCAGGGCCAGCTTTGCTACAGCCTGCGAACGCGACGCAGACAGCGGGTTCCCACAGTGCACCGAGTCACCCAGTGACTGCTGCCAGTTCTGCAACAACTCAGGTTCTGATTGGGAACAACATCCGATTAACTGTACCTTCATCAGTCGCCACTGTAAACTCTCTTGCCCCCATAAACGCACGACACATACCTAGGACTTTAAGTGCTGTCCCATCGTCTGCCTTAAAGCTGGCTGCCGCAGCAAACTGTCAAGTTTCCAAGGTCCCGTCTTCATCCGCCGTAGATGCAGTTCCACGGTGAGTAGTTATTTAAACCCAAAGTGTTTGAAAAATATGAAATCTGACTTAAATTCTCTGGCATTGCTCTCTACTTATTTCTTTGTGTTTTTTGCTCTTTTCCTTATATACATTAAAAATGTATAGATGAGAATTCCTTATTTATGTAAGAACTAAACAGATAAATGTTGTAATTCAATATTGCTGAGAATTTGAACTTTCAAGGGAGTATAGTGAATATTGCATGTATGATTGGGACATGACTTAGTATAATAAGAGCTTATAATAGTCTCACTCTTTATTTCACCTTTGGATCGAAGGAGTTCTCTTCAGAATGTTTCTCTTGCTTATGATTTCTTCCACAGCTTCTCACATAAAACCCGCCGTGGCTAGTACACTAATTAAGCCTCTCTTAATAGTGTAAATAATGTGAAGGGTTACAGTATTCATGCCGGGTCAACTTTTAATCAGACCGTTATTTTCTATGCTAACTTGTTTTCTTAGGTTTCAGTAGACAGTTTAGAATGTTTGCTCAGGCTCTATTCTGTTTTAAATATTAACGGGAATTAAAATCTTGCTGTCTACTTGAGGGGAAACAAAAAGAGAAAGACAGGAGTTTTCAGTTGAGGTAGAAGATGAGCATAAAAGTGTGAAAAGTTAAATAATATTACTTGTAAGTAATAGCTAAAAATTGTTCTAGAGGTATCACAAAATATAATATGCTTGTCAAATTAGCACGTATAGAGTGTGGCTGTAATTTCCATATAAGAGATATTTTTTACACCAGGGATATTCTGGGAATGTTCTACCAAAAAAAAAAAATCAGATTTCATCTTGGCTGGGCAGAAGGGAGGAAGAAAAGAGTTGGGGAAATACGTATGTGTTTCAGAGGTTACCAAGTAACCTAGTTTGTCTAGAGATTTGGGAAGATTAGTGGTAGAGGTTGGAGTGGTTGGCGGCCGGACTGTGAGGCGTCTTGGCTGCCGCTCTGACGCGTAGACTTCCTCAGCTGGCAGTGGCCCAGGGCAGGAGCAGGCTTCGTAGCAACAGACTGCAGCTATTGGTTTCTGGACCCGTGCATCCCTTCTGCTTCTGAACTTATGTGGTAGTCACATCTGCTCAGTGCTTATCCATTCTTAATATTCTGGGTCTAGTCATAGCTAGCCAAACAACTATAGCTCTTACTTAAATGTATAATACGTGGTTTTCATCATGACAGAATTATATAACCACGGGAGACTCGAAGTGTAAGGGAAATGTTCGCATCACTTACTTTAGCCCCTCTGTTTAAAGATGAGGGAACTGAGTTTGCAGGGCAGAAGTTGAGACACATGTAGAGAACAAACGTATGGACACCAAGGGGGGAAAGCCGTGGGGGGGTGGGGATGGTGGTGTGATGAATTGGGCGATTGGGACTGACATGTATACACTGATGTGTATAAAATGGATGACTAATAAGAACCTGCTGTAAAAAAAAGTAAATAAGTAAGTAAGTAAATAAAGTAAGTAAGTAAGTAAGAACTGAGACCCAGAGGAGGAACTGAGCTCCCAGAGCACGTCAGCAGTCGAGGGGCAGGGGCAGCGGGGACCCTGGTCTTCTGATTGCTCAGCTCCATGTAGAGAAAAAACTCGGACTTAAAAGTCCTGACATAAATGACCTTCACTCACATTGTTCCTTTTTAAAACTCTTAGGAAAGGTTTAATAGAGGAAGAGATTGAAACTATAAACTGAAGCTTGGTTATTCTTTATGTGTTGGAACATCTAGCTTGCTTGGGTGCTATTACAGGTTTGTTGGTAATGTAGCTGACCATGGAGTGTGCAGCGGACCCAAGCCTGACTTCCGGTTGTGTGTTCCTAATAATAAACCGTAAAAGTTCAATTCCTCTACTTGCTATCCTGTCCCAAAAGAGTCAGATCTCTTTCTATTATTAAAAACATGTAAACTTTTTATTAGGAAGATCCTCTTGATTTGTTAGATTGATTGCAGATAAGTAATTTATGGAACTTTTTTCAACAGGGAAAATCACGAATCAGAAAAGCCAGCACTAAACAACATAGCAGACAATACAGTAGCGATGGAGGTGACGTAGCTTCCTCGGGATGGAGCCGCAGCCTGGGGACTTGATTAGGTGCTATGCATCAGTAGCATTTTGAATGCAAGGGATGATGGGATGCAGCACATGCGTTTCTGTGGCAGCTGTGGGGACTTGACAGCAGCGCTCATCTCTCGTGCTTCAATGTTTCTTTTCTTACTGTTAATAGGGAAAAAATCAGCATCTGTAAATTAAGAATACAGCAGTTATCTGTACAGTACTGCATATTTGTAATACCCTGTATATATGTTACTTGAATACAGAGATGTCCATTTGTGATGCTTTGCACTTGGGGGTGGGGGGGAGGGAAATAAATTGCAACAAAGAGTGTGAGATGTGAGAGTGTGTAGAGATGAGGTGTCATCACATCATGTGCATGGTGCAGAACCTGCTGTTTTATCTATTTATTGTGCCGTGTTTACAGTTTTGTACACTGTACCTTCATTGGTTCCTGTGCTGTAGTAAATGTGTTAGGTAGCTGTGGACTCCTTGGTATTTTGTAAATGGTATAACATAACTTGGTTCCCCTCTGGGTCCCTGAGTTTTCTGTGTATCATGTGAAAAAAAATGGTGACATACATACAGAATTTTACAAAAAAAAAAGGCATCAGTTTTTAAAAAATGGGGAATGTACTGTTAAATGGGGATCTTCCTGGTCTACTATCATTAGGACAAGTAACGAGCTAAAAATGAAGTCTCTTGAATCTTCCCATCCCCACCTGCCCACAGAGCTGTGGGCAGTTTCTGGTACTTAAAGCACTAATGTTATGTTGCTGCTCTGCAAACAGCCCAGTAGTCCCATTTCCTTCCACACCAGAAAGTGTTAAATCAAGTATGCAAATGGAGTCCTTACAACTGGAGTTTATGTTGTCTTGCCCTTTTTTTAGCACAAGAAAAAAAATGTACTTTTTTATTGTCGAATTGTTTCAAAGACTTCATTCTTTACTTGTTCTTACAAAAAGGATATAAGGGAGAAGAATGCAGTAATTGCTGTACGTGTATCATCATTCCAGTTTCTAAAAACAGCCAGCCAGCTTTTTTCCTTCTAAGATTCTCCAGAAGGCTGCGAGGCCAGAACCACAAATATCGGGTGCCTTCCTTTGGAAATATTTGACCTCTCTTCTGTGAAGAGAATGGTACTTAACAGACTACTACTAGTGCTTTGTCAGTACCGAAGTCTGAATGCCCAGTCCAATGGCATACATTATCCTTAAGGTTTTTAATCCCACCTGGAAAAATTGTGATAGAATTCTCACAAAATAAACCCAGGGCATTACATGTTGACAAACTAATGTGTAGTGGTCGTTTGCTTTTCTTTTCAACCCAAGAACTTTTGTGTGACTTTAATTAAAATCATTCAGTAAAGGCGGGGGCAGGGCCGATCATGGGAACGTGAGCAATTACTTTCCAGTTCATTTTTTTCAACAATTATTTATTGAATGATTACCCAGTATGCTTGGGACTGTTTTAGGTCCTACTACAGTGAAAAAATTTCCTGCCTTCATGGAATTTATAATTTCATTGAGTGATAAAAACAAGATGAAGATGTAAAATTTAAATTGTATTAAGGTAAGTATTTGGGAGGAAAGTAAAGCAAGGAGAGGGGAGAAGCAGGGCCAGGATGGGGTGGAGGTTGCCGTTTCCGGTAGGGTGGGCAGAGAAGCTCCCACAGAGATGATGGGGAAGGGGAGGTGGAGAGGATACATACAAGGGTCGGGGTGTGCCTGGTTTGCTGAAGGAACAGCAGTGTGGCTCTGGCGCACAGGCAAAGAGGAGAGGAGTAGGCAAGGTAGGTCAGAGGGCATCGGGGAGGCTGCTCGTGGCGGGCCTGATAGGTGACTTTAAGGACTTAGGATTCTGGAGCAGAGGAGTGATGTGGTCAGAACAGGTCACTCTGGCTTAGGTGTTCAGAATACAGTAAAGGACCAAAGTTTCTCCAAATGTGATGAAGACAATCCACAGACCTCAGGAAATCAACGAACCACAAGCACACACACGAAGAAAATTGGTTAAAGCATATAATCAAATTGCTAAATGTCAATGATAAAGAGAAAAATCTTTAAAATAATTTTTAAAAAGACGTATTACAGAGAAGAAAAGAGTGACGGCAGATGTTCACTGGAAGACATGCAAGCTGAAAGGCAGTGGAGCAATATCCTTACTGAACAAAAAAACTCTCAACCGAGAATTCTAAACCTAGCAACATTGTTTTTCAAAAACGAAGGTGAAATATTTCTTCATACATACAAAATCTGACAATTCATCACAAGCAGATGTCCGATACCAGAAATGTTAAAGGATGTCCTTGAAGCAGATGAAAATGGTATCAGAGATCTGGGTGCACACAAAGACCATCAGAAATGGTAAATATATGTGTACGCATTAAAATTCTTTTCGTGATGTTTTAAGTCTTTAAAAGATAATCAGCTTTTTGAAGCAAAAATAAGTGTATTATGGCATTATAACACAAGGAGAAGGAACATATATGAGAACAGTAGCACAAAAGTCAGGGAAGGAAGAGGGCCTAGGGGCCTGATCCTACACTCAGAATGGTATAATATCCCTTGAAGGTAGACTGTGCTAAGTTAAGGTTGTATACTTAAGTCCTAAAGCAACCACTAAAATCACAAAAAAGAGGTACGGCTAATAAGCAGGAAAGAAAATAAAGTAAAATCGTAAAAAATATTCTATTGACCCAAAAGAAAACAGAAAAAGAAGAAAAAGGAAACAGAGGACAGTTAATAGAAAACAAACATGAACATGGTAGATTTAAACCCAGCCACATCAATAATAATATTAAATGCTAATGGTCTAAACAACCCAAGTGAAAGGCAAAGATTGTCAGATGGTATAAAAAAAGAAAAACCCGTCTATATATACTGCCTTCAAGAAACCCACTGCAAATTTAAAGACACAAATAGGACAAAAGTAAAAGGATGGAGAAGGATATACCATATTAACACTCATCAGAATCTAGAGTGGCTATATTAATATCAGACAGTACATTTCGGAGCAAAGAATATTACCAGGAATTTTAAAACGTCATTTCATAATGATAGAAGGATCATTTTATTAAGAAGACATAACATTCTTAAACATTCACCTAATTACAGAAATTCAAATATACGTAAAACAAAAGTGATGGAATTAAAAGGAGAAATAGGCAAATATGCAATTAAAATTAGAGGTTTCAGTATTCCCTTTCCAATACTTGATAGAACAAGTAGACAGAAAATCAGTGAGGGCTTGAACCACGTTATCAACTAAGTTGCCCTAATTGACATTTTTAGAACATTCTATCCAACAAATGCAGAATACACATTTGCTTCAAATGCACATGAAATGCTTAGCAAGGTACACCATACTGTGAGCCATAAAGCAAACCTCAATAAATTTAAAAGGATTTAAATCATACAGTGTGTTTGCTCTGACTAGAATAGGATTAAGTTAGTAGTATTAACAGAAAGATCTAGAAAGCCCTTAAATATTTGGAACCTAATAACAAACTTCTAAATATCATATGGGTCAAAGCAGAAATCAAAAGGGGCATTAGAACATATTTTGAACTATGGACACTGAAAACTATGGAAAATGGAAGTATACATATCAACAGTTGTGAGATGTAGCTAAATCGGCACTTGAAGGAAATTTATACCAAAAATTAAGAAATAAATCAATAACCTAAACTTCTACCTCCTTACAAAACTAGAATAAGAAGTGCAAATTAAACCTACAGCCGAAGAAAGGAAATGATGAACATCAGAATGGAAGGAAAATTTAAAAAGTGAAACAGAGAAAACCAGTGAAACCAAAAGCTGGTTCTCTGAGTAGATCAATAAGATTGATAAACCTCTAGCCAGACAAATTAGAATAAAAAGAAGATACAATTGACCAATATCAGGAGTATAAGAGGAAACATTACTACAGATTCTACTGAAATTCAAATACAAGGAAATATTAAAAACTATATGCCAATAAATTTGACAACTTAGGTGAAATGGAAAAATCCCTTAAAAGACACAAATTACCAAAGCTCTCTCCAGAAGAAAGATTTAAAAACAACAAAAACTACAACAAAAGAAAACTACAGGTTAATGTGCCTCGTGAACATTGACACAAAAAATGTTTAACATTTTTTAGCAAGTCAGTTGCAACAATATATACAAATGATATGACATTATGACCAGTAAGAATCAAAAATGACTGTGTGGCATATCTAGGTGACTAATGCCTGAGATAACTACATAGTTTCTCATAGTCCAGGAGTGGCATTGTAAAGCAGCTGAAATTTACCCCATGCTTCTAAGGAGGTGTGGATAGAGCTTACTTAGACGGAGCCAGAGCTGTAGAGAGTCAGCACCAGAGGACAAGGGACACAGTTCTGTATCAGCAACCAAGGATCAGATGGGGCACCATATATCCTAGCATGTGCCAATGTGTGTTCAGATGACAAATGAAGCCCAGGCAGCTCTAGTTCAAATTCTGGTTGTACGCCTAACTGTGTGACGTTGTGTAAGTTACTTAACCTCTCCCAGTGTCTTAATCTCTAAAACGAGGAAAATAATAGCGCCTACATTGTTGGGAGATTTAAATGAGACCATGCAAGTACAGTACTCACTCAGGCCAATGTTAAAAAAAAAAAGATAAAAGAATGTAGTCCCTGTCCCTAAAAAGAATTAAATTTCATTTTATCAAGATGATGCAGTCAGGTGGGAACTGGGAAAATAACTCACAGCTTAATACTTGTTCTGGGGTTTTGTTTTTTGTTTTTATTTTTTGCCAAATAAGTTGACACGCAGAGGTACCCTTCGTTTCTTGCCCTTCCTATTATTATGAGAAATTAAGTAAGTCTCTCAATTTACTGTGGCCTAAATTGCAAAAGGAAAAGACACATGAAAAGTCGGGACAGTAATATGCTGGAGCCAGCTCACATTGACTCATGAGAACCAACTGTTAAATTTTCGGGAATTTTATGAACTGGTTGTTAAACAGCCATTATTAGAAAGTAAATTACATAAACTTACAAGTAAATAAATTATACAAAGATAATGATACAAAAAAGGAAAACTACAGAACAATATCCCTGATGAATATTAATGCAAAATCTTCAACAAAAGATGAGCAAACAGAATTCAATAGCACATTAAAAGAATTATACACTGTGACCAAGTGACCTGAAATGCAACGAGGGTTTAACATACAAAAGTCAATCAATATAATGCACCACGTTAACAGGATGATGGAAGAAACACACGTGATCATCTCAACTGATGCAGAAAAAGAATTTGACAAAATGTGACACTTTTTCATGATACAAACACTCAACAAACTACAAATAGAAGAACACTATCTCAACATGATAAAGGCCTATAGGACAACCTCAGAGCAAACATCGTACTCAGTGGTGAAAGACTGAAAGCTTTTCCTCTAAGATCAGAAACAAAACAAGGATGCCTGCTTTCACCACTCCTATTCAACATAGTACTGGAAGTCCTGGCCAGAGCAATTAAGCAAGAAAAAGAAATAAAAGGCATGCAAATTGGAAAAGAAATAGTAAAACTATCTCTGTAACAGATGACATGACCTTATATAGAGAAACCCCTAAAGATTTCTCAAAAACACCTGTTGGAACTAATACACAAAAGTAGCAAAGTTGCATGATACAAGATCAAAACACAAAAAATAAATAGTGTTTTTATACACCGACAATGAACAATCTGAAAAGGAAATTGAAAAAAAATTCCATTTACAATAGCATCAAAAAGAATACAATACTGAGGAATAAACATAAACAAGGAAATGAAAGACGTACACTGAAAACTACAAAACATTGCTGAAATAAAGACATCAATAAATGGAAAGAGAGGCTGTGTTCATGGATTGGAAGACTTAATATTGTTAAGATGTCAGTTCAACCCCAAACAACCTACAGATTCAAAGCAATCCCTATCAAAATCCCAATGGCAGTTTTTGCAGAAATAGAAAAAATCCATCCTAAAATTCATACAGAATCTCAAGGAACCCTGAAGAGCCAAAACTATCTTGAACAAAGTTATAGGTCTCACATTTCCTGATTTTAAAACTTACCACAAAGCTCTGTGATCCAGCAATCCCACTCCTGGGCATATATCTGGAGAAAACCATAATTCAAAAAGATACATGCACCCCAATGTCCATTGCAACACTATTTACAATAGCCAAGACATGGAAACAACCTGTATGTCCATCAACAGATGAATGAATAAAGAAGATGTGGTATATATACAATGGAATACTACTCTTCCATAAAAAAGAAGAAATAATGCCATTTGCAGCAACATAGGTGGACCTGGAGATTATCATACTGAGTGAAATAAGCCAGAGAAAGACAAATATCATACGAGATCAGTTATATGCGGAATCTAAAAAACTGATACAAACAAACTTATTTACAAAACAAACAGACTCACAGACATAGGAAACAAACTTGTGGTTACCAAAGAGAAAAGGTGTCGGGGGGAGGGATAAGTTAGGAATTTGGAAGTAACATATACACACTACTATATATAAAATACATAAACAACAAGGACCTACTGTGTAGCACAGGGAACTCTACTCAATATTTTGTAATAACCTATATGGGAAAAGAATCTGAAAAAGAATGGATATATGTATAACTGAATCACCTTGCTGTACACCTGAAACTAACACAACATTGTAAATCAACTATACTTCAATTAAAAAGTATTTTTTAAATAAAAGAATATATAGAGAACTCCTATAACTAAACAACAAAATAATCCAATAAAAAATGGGTAAATGATTTGAATAGACATTTCTCCAAAGAAGATTACAAATAACCCCAAGCGTATGAAAAGGTGCTCAACATGCCTATAACCATTAGAGAAATGCAAACCGAAACCAGAATGAGATGCTACCATCTCATACCCATTAGGATAATGACTCAAAACAAAAAGAAAGAAAAAAACAGAAAATAACAAGTGTTGGTGAGGACACAGAGGAATTTGAACCCTTGTGTACTGTCGGTGGGGATGTAAAGTGGTTCAAATGCTAAAGAACAGTGTGATAGTCCCTCCAAAGACTAAACACAGAACTACCATATGACCCAGCAATTCTACTTCTGGGCACATATGTATAAGAAATTGAAAGCAGAGTCTAGAAGAGCTCTTTGTACACCCACATTTACAGCAGCATTATTCACAATAACCAAGAGGTGGAAACTACCCAGTGTTCATCAACAGAAGAATGGATAAAGAAGACATACTATAGACATACAGTGAAATACTATTCAGCCTTTAGAAAGTAGGAAATCATGTCATATGCTACAACATGGATGAATCTTGAGGACATGCTAAGTGAAATAAACCCGCCACAGAAAGACAAATACGGTATGATTCCACTTACATAAAGTATCCGAAGTAGTCAAACTCATAGAAACAAAGTAGAATGGTGGTTGTCAGGGGCTGGGGGAAGGGAGACATGGGGAGATATTCTTCAATGGGTACAGAGACTGGGTTTTACAAGATGAGAACAGTTCTGGGGCTTGCACAGCAATGTAAATATACTTAACGCTACTGAAATAAATGGTTAAGATGGTAAATTTTATATCGTGTTTTATCACAAAAATTTTTTAAAATCAAAGATAATAAACAGACCTCATCATTTCCTAGTTACTTTGCTCTATCCAGTTTACACTCTTGAGCTTACTTCTGCTGTGTTTATGAGGTAGACATACTATGTACAGCTGGGCCTCTGCACATCACTTCCCAACTTGACGTTCAATGATATCTCGTTGATAGCTTGGAATCGGCCATGATGGGAGAATTTACCCCCGCGGAAACCGGGAAACACTAAAAATTGTTTGTTTGTTTGTTTGGAGTGCTGGTTGCTGAACATGTACCAGCCACCACTAGGCTCAGCATAGATGTTGGTCTCAGTCCTGTCTGCCACTGAACGATAAACTCACCACTGGGACAGTTCTCGGGATAATGAGGGTGAGTGTTGAGACATGTGAAGAGCTTTGCTTCTGCCACTGGCCCCAGGGGAAAGGGATGTAAAAAGAAAAAGATCACAAGGACCTGATGGGGAGAGTGTGTCGAGCCTGCAGTTCTGTGTCTCAGCCTCTACACAACTGCTGCATTGCTCACAGTGGCCTTGCTGCGCAGGACAGCCCAGATCAAACCCCTGCAAACGGGACCAAGCCTGCACACCCAACTCTATGCAAATAGATCTCTCTATTATCAGCAGAGAGACAGCCCAAAGCAAGTGGTTCTGGATTCACCCTAATGCCACCAAAGGCAAAAAGATCCAGATCATTGAGGACATAGGTGGTAAAGTCCGGCTGATAAGGTGTCCTATGACTCTTTCTTCAGAGACTTGCTACTTGTTTGCTAATTTGGCAACTTGGACGAGCACTATTATTATATTAGCACTAGGAGGAAGTCACTGGTGCCCCCTTGTGGCAAACTTTGCAAAAGAGCAAACCCCCAACTGCCCAGAAGATGCGGAAAAGGAAAGGTGACAACACCAAGTGCAGGACAGGGCGACCTGCTGCTCTGGTACTTGTGTTATGAATGGGGTCAGTGGTGGGACGCAGGTCTACACTGTCTCTAGGAATGTGCTGAGGCAATGTAACGCTTCAGAAAATGTTTTTAAGAAATAGAGGCAGCTTGTCCTTGTAGAAGGAGGATTGCACTGCAAGTGTTAACTGAAGCCGTGTCAGCCTCACCTGGGCATGTTTCTCAGCGTCTCGTCCTCCATCCGACTGCCTGCATCATAGTTCCCAGTACGCTGATAAAAAATCACATTCCCGGGACTTCCCTGGTGGTCCAGTGGGTAAGATTCTCGCTCCCAATGCAGGGGTCCGGGTTCAATCTCTGGTCAGGGAACTAGATCCCACATGCATGCTGCAACTAAAGACCCCACACAGCCTAAATAAATATTTTTTTAAAAATGCACATTCCCAAACGTCACCCAAGCCCTACAGATTCAGTTTCTCTTGGAGTGAACGTGCTAAACCAGCTCCCCAGGTGTTTCTTATGAACACTGATGTTTGAGAACCGCGTGAATTCAAAGATGAGCAAGAAATTCAAGTGGGTTGTTAATGTTGTCATAGCCACCTGTCACTGAAAGGCTCTCATTGACTCTCTCATTGACTCATTCCTTCCCTGATCAAAGGAAACTGAAGGGGCAGGACAATTAAGTATGATATGTGCTCCTGGATGGATCCTGGTCCAGGAAAAGGATATTCGTGAGGCAACGGATGACATTCGAAAAATGTCTGGGGCTTCCCTGGTGGCGCAGTGGGTGAGAGTCCGCCTGCCGATGCAGGGGATGCGGGTTCGTGCCCCGGTCCGGGTGGATCCCACATGCCGCGGAGCAGCTGGGCCCGTGAGCCATGGCCGCTGATGCTGCGCGTCCGGAGCCTGTGCTCCGCAACGGGAGAGGCCGCAGCGGTGAGAGGCCGGCGTACCGCAAAAAAGAAAGAAAGAAACAAACAAAAAACATCCAAACCGGGTGAGTAGAGTCAGCGCCACCTAGAATCCCGCCTGCACAGTTTCACTTCTCCCTCCCCCTCCCCCAATCAGGAGACCTCACATTCTAGAACCCCGTTCCCAAAGGGGAGGGCTGGGCTGCTTTTGGGGGAGAACTACAGCAACAGTTCTCACACCGTTTTGCCTAAGAATCATAAGAGGTAATCCTCCTAGTTCTTGGGCAGGATCCAAAAAGGAGCATTTAAAAAAAATTTTTTTTTATCAGAGTCTAGTTGATTTACAATGTTGTGTTAATTTCTGCTGTACAGCAAAGTGACTTGGTTATACTTATATATACACACTCTTTTTCATACTCTTTTCCATTATGGTTTATCACAGGATACTGAATATAGTTCCCCTTGCTATACAGTAGGACCTTGTTGTTTATCCATTCTCTGTATAATAGTTTACACCTGCTAACCCCAATCTCCCACTCCATCCCTCCCCCATCCCACTCCCCCTTGGGAACCACAAGGCTGTTCTCTATGTCTATGAGTCTGTTTCTGTTTTGTAGATATGTTCATTTGTGTTGTATTTTAGACTCCACATATAAGTGATATCACATGATATTTGTCTTTGTCTGACTTGCTTCGCTTAGTGTGATGATCTCTAGGTCCATCCATGTGGCTGCAGATGGCATTATTTCATTCTTTTTTATGGCTGAGTCGTATTCCATTGTATATATGCGCCACATCTTCTTTATCCATTCCTCTGTCCATGGACATTTAGGTTGCTTCCATGTCTTGGCTATTGTGAACAGTGCTGCTGTGAACATTGGGGTGCATGGATCTTTTCGAATTAGAGTTTCATCGAGGTATATGGAAGATGCATTTTTAATAAATATTCCCAGGCAGGTTGGCTGAGGGGCGTCTGAAGAGCACCCTCTGAGGAGCAGTGCTTCTCAAACTTCAACATGCATTCCTAGGGAATTGTTAAAATGCACATTCTGATTCAGTGGGTCTGGGTGGAAGGTCCTGCATTTCCAACAAGCTCTGAGAACATGCAAATATTGCCTGACACAGAACCTGCTCAGAGAAGCAGGTTTCCCTGGTTTTCAGTGTTGGTCTGTGGTACCCCTGACTCCTGTGTTCTCTGATACCCTGATACCATGGGCTTTGCTCTGTTCTAAGCTTCCTGAGTTCTCAAAACTACAACTCAATCTAGGAAAGCTATGACAGTAATTTTGTGTAGCCTTCTCCCCGCTAAAAAATAAATAAAGTGTTGTGCGGTGGCTTGAACTTAGATAAAATTGCGTTAGACGACCAAACAGAATGAAATCTTGCCAGTCAGCTCAGAATGAGCCTATTTTTGAAAGCCATATAAAATTCAATAGAAAGTCTGCTGGGACCAGGTGCCTTCCGGTCTTTGGAGACAAAACTGCTAATTCAGGCTCCAGCTGCGAACATAGTTTTCTTCTTCATTTTTCTTTCCCTCTTGGGAAAAAGGCTTTTCAGTTCAGTGACAGCGGAGCTCCAGAGCCCATTCAGAAAGAACTTAAACGGTTCTCCAGTTTGCTATCTGCTGAACTGTGTGCCTTCCAGAGGCCCTAGTAGGGGGGCACCTTCGCTGTGTCTATGGCCATGGGAGAGATGGCACCTTGGCCTTGGATGATCACACAGAATCAGGGTTTCAGAAAGGCCACAAGAGCCCCCTGAGCTTCTTTAGTTGTTAAGGTTGTTGGAGATTTTCCTCTTATTTAAAAAAATTTTTACTTTTTTAATTGTGGCAAAATATACATAATAAAATTTACCATTTTAATTATTTTTTTAAGCATGTAGTTCAGTGGCATGAAGTACATTCACATTGTTATGCAACCATCACCACTACACAGCTCCAGAACTTCTTCATCTTCCTAAACTGAAACTCTGTACCAATCAAATGAGAACTCCCACTTCCCCTCCCCCCAGCCCCTGGTAACCACTGTTCCACTCTCTATCTCTATGAATTTGACTACCTAGATACCCCATGTATCTTTGTCAGCTCAGGCCACCATAACAAGTGACCACAGACTGGATGGCTTATACAACAGACATTGATTTTCTCATGGCTCTGGAGGCTGGAAGTCTGAGATCAGGGTGCCAGGATGGTTCTAGTGAGGGCTCTCTTCCTGACGTGCAGATGGCCACCTTCTCACTATGTCCACACCTGGTAAGGAGTGGGAGAGGGAAGGAGAGAGAGAAGGAGAGAGAGAGAGAACTATCTGGTGTCTTATAAGAACACTAATCTTATTGGATTAGGGCCCCACCCTTATTACCTCATTTAACTTTTTTTTTCTAAGGCCACGCCATGCAGCATGCGGGATCTTAGTTCCCTGACCAGGTATTTAACCCATGCCCTCTGCATTGGGAGCGTGGAGTCTTAACCACTGAACCAACAAGGAAGTCCCGTTTTTTCTTATTTTCCCCCTCATTTAACCTTAATTACCTTCATCAAGGCCTCATCTCCAAATACAGTCAGATTGGGGGTTGGAGCTTCAACACGAGAACCGTGGGAGGACTCAGTTCAGTCCATAACATCATGAAAGAGGGATCAGACAGTATTGTCCTTTTGTGTCTAGTTTATTTTGCTTAGTATAATGTCCTCAAGGTTCACCCGTGTTATAGCATGGATCAAAACTTCATACCTTTTTAAGCTCAAATAACATTCCATTGTATGTATATACCACATTTAGTTTATTTATTCATCTTTTTAAAAATATTTATTTATCTTTGGCCGCATTGGGTTTTTGTTGCTGTGCACGGGCTTTCTCTAGTTGCAGCGAGCAGGGGCTACTCTTTGTTGCAGTGCGTGGGCTTCTCATTGCGGTGGCTTCTCTTTTTTTTTTTTTTTTTTGCGTTATGTGGGCCTCTCACTGTCGTGGCCTCTCTCGTTGCGGAGCACAGGCTCCGGACATGCTGGCTCAGCGGCCATGGCTTATGGGCCTAGCCGCTCTGCGGCATGTGGGATCTTCCTGGACCAGGGCACGAACCCGTGTCCCCTGCATCGGCAGGTGGACTCTCAACCACTGCGCCACCAGGGAAGCCCAGAGGTGGCTTCTCTTGTTGAGGAGCACGGGCTCTAGGTGCATGGGCTTCAATAGTTGTGGCACGCAGGCTTCTGTAGTTGTGGCATGTGGGCTCAGTAGTTGTGGCACACAGGCTTAGCTGCTCCACAGCATGCGGATCTTCCCGGACCAGGGCTTGAACCTGTGTCCCCTGCATTGGCAGGTGGATTCTTAACCACTGCGCCACCAGGGAAGTCCTATTTATTCATCTGTTGAGGGACATTTGGGTTTTTCCCATCTTTCGGCTATTGTGAATAATGAACACTCTGTACAGGAATCTGTTTGAGTCTCTGCTTTCAGTTTTTTCTGTGTATACCCAGAAGTGGAACTGCTGGATCAAATGGTAATTCTGCGGTTATTCTACTGAGAAACTGCCATATGTCCTTAGACTCCTGAGGATGGGCACATGTTGACTTGTGGTTCCAAGGCCCCATCATATCACCTCAACCCAGGGCTGACCCTGGCAGAATCATAATGGGAGAATTTTATCCTTCTCTCTCTGAAATGCGTTCAGCATCTCTAGTGCTTCGTAGTTGTTTGGGGTCTAACCTCTGGTCCCCGACCTTCCTTCAAGGCACTCAAGAAGGCAGCTAGTTACTTGTTATTGTTGTTCATTTTTTTTAAGTCTTTATTGAATTTCTTACAATATTGCTTCTGTTTTATGTCTTGGTTTTTTGGCCGTGAGCCATGTGGGATCTTAGTGCCCCGACCAGGGATCGAACCTGCACCTCCTGCATTGGAAGGCAGAGTCATAACCACTGGACCATCAGGGAAGTCCCTTTGTTCATTTTAAAATGGAAACACGCACTTCTTATTTAGAAGACAACGTGACAACGTCTCTCAAAGCTGGAAACTCAGGAGGAGTGCAACCCAGTGGTGCCATTTCTTTCACTGACAGGAATATTGTGCAGGACGTTTCACCCTCAGGCCTGTCAGCTTTTCCTTTTTGTCTTATGGGTTTCATCTTTCTGGAAAAGTGCTTTCCGTCCCCAAGATTCTACATTTTTTCTCCAACAATTTTTCTAATATTTTTATACTCATTTTACCAACTCTTCTGGAACTTGCTTTACGTAGGGATTTGTTTGTTTTCAAATTGATACCCAAATGTCCCCCAAACAATGTATGGAATGAACCATATTTTCCTCACTGATTGAGGTGCTATCTTTGTCACAGACTAAACTCCCTCATGTACCTGGATATGAAATGACAAAAGTGAAGGAGAAGAACCCTGTCTGTCAGGTTTGAATGGTATATCAGTATAAATTCATGATGTGTGTGTGTGTGCGTGTGTGTGTGTGTGTGTGTGTTATTTCCCAGCTCTGTCCACAGAAAGGGTCTAAAAACAACAAAATTTCAGAACATTGAACATATCTAATGTCTAGCTCTTGGTTTCTATACCATTGCCCATTGGAAATAATTCAGGATCTTTGGAATTCTCCAGCTGATTCCAAAACCCAAGTCAGGGAAAGTCCAAGGTAACATAAACAAGGTAACATAAAACATCAAATGAGATAATGTCAAAGGGACATAGAAGTCAGTTTGAAGGAGATCCCGCAAACCAAATCTGAGACAATCTGAGAAAAAGAAAAGATAAAGAAAGAAAGAAAAAAGAAAAAAAAGTTAAAGTTATGGATTATAATCTATTGAACTTTAAAGGTCCAGGAGTCCATCGTGATCGTCACAAAAGAGATACAGAAAAGAGAAGGAAAGGAAGAATTTTTCTTTTTTCTTTACTGACATCCAGCTAATAAAGGTAGAAGAAAGGATAAAATAGAAAATCACCACTTTGTAACTCCCAGTGTGATATCAGTGGATGCTAAAACCATCAAGTAAAAAGTTGAGAAACAGGATTCACGTGGCTTCAAAGACTCATTCCCCCACATTATGTATTAGTACAAAGGAAAAAGATGTGTCTTATGGTAGATTGTTTCCACATGACCACTATAATCCCCCTCCCTGTATTCAACTTACACTGCCGCTCCCCTTCCACGCAGGTCCTAAGCAGAGGCCCCACCCCACGCTCAAACGTCACCCCCCCACCAGCCTAGGTCCTGCCCTACCTTAAACCCCACCCCTGCCTAAGTTCCACCCCTGCCTAAGCTCCGCCCCCATAGCCAGGGCTTTTTTTTTTCCCTTTCTTTTTTCCTCTTTTAGATTGGGGTTCTATTTTACCTTGTTGATTCATTGTTGTTGATTCTTTTATATTTTTATTTTTCCTAATAAATCTTTATTTTTCTAACTTTATTTTATTTTTTATACTTTGTTAGTGATCTCTCCTTTTGCTTGTTGCCGGACTCCCTCCTGGCTCGCAGTGGCGCACTAGCCCCTTCAGGCTGTGTTCATGCAGCCAGTCCTCTCCCTGCGCTCCAACTGAGCCTCAGCTCCCAGCCCCGCCCGCCCCGGCGGGGGAGCAGACAAGCCTTTCGGGCTGGTGAGTGCCGGTCGGCACCGATCCTCTGTGTGGGAATCTCCCCGCTTTGCCCTCCGCACCCCTGTGGCTGTGCTCTCCTCCACGGCTCCGAAGCTTCCCCCCTCCGCCACCCGCAGTCTCCACCCGTGAAGGGGCTTCCTATTGTGTGGAAACCTTTCCTCCTTCACAGCTCCCTCCCACTGGTGCAGGTGCCGTCCCTATTCTTTTGTCTCTGTGTTTTCTTTTTTGTTTTGCCCTACCCAGGTACGTGGGGAGTTTCTTGCCTTTTGGGAGGTCTGAGGTCTTCTACCAGCGTTCAGTAGGTGTTCTGTAGGAGTTGTTCCACATGTAGATGTATTTCCGATGTATTTGTGGGGAGGAAGGTGATCTCCACGTGTCACTCCTGTGCCATCTTGAAGGTCTCCCCAGGGTCTCAACTTTTAAGAGCTCATGGAATTAGATTACGTTCATTCAGATAATCCAGTTTAATCTCCCATTTTAAGGTCTTTAACCTTAATCACATCTGCAAAATCCCTTTATCCATATAAGGTAACATATTCACAGGTTCTGGAGATTAGCATTAGGACATCTTTGGAGGGTCATGATTCTGCCTGTCACACAGAATATATTTCAAATGTTCAATAAGTGTCTTTTTTTTGCCATAATTCTTTACAAGTGTGAGAGTGTACCACAGTGGGTCCAGTTCACTAGGAGAACTGTTATGTCAGTGACCACATGTTAAACCCAGATAGAGCTAAAGCCAAGAGGACTTGTTCCATCTATTCAAGCTATCATTCCAGAATTAAATCTAAAATCTATGCACTAAGAGAAACACAGAGAAGCCCTCAAATGCCTGGAGGTAAAGAGAAGTACTTAGATATTTAATCAAGATGTTTAAATGGTTAAATTTGTCCATTTTAACTGAATTGTCGACTTTTATTTTTAGCTTTGTGTAGAGATGGGCAGTGACTCCAAACAGGTACTGGTTCACATTGAAGCTTTTGGGTTCTCCCAGTGTCCATCCAAATCAAAAAGAGAAAGTCATTCTGAAAGATACCTTTTTTTCCTCTGAGTTAATATGCATGATTGGATGACTTTGCAGATCACCATAACCTGCAGATACATCTGCTCATCTGAACAACTTGAATTGATTCCTACGAAGCAGTGGTCCACAGGTGAGGCAAGGTGTACACAGCGGCCCGAAAACTGGACCCAGGGAGGGGCACTCTGACTGCGGTGTGCTTGATTCCCCTTGGTAGTTGACCACACTGGTTTTGAACTCAGCCCAAGTTCAAATCTCAGATCTTGCTGAGAAAATTTTGAACTAAAAAGAGACTCTAACAACTTAATAAAAAGAGATTCTCACAAGTGTTTTTCCAGTCCCCTTGGCAGCCTCAGGTGAATGAGGAATGTGTTTTCCATCACTTTGGGCGTCATGACCAAATAACTCTACACAAGTACAAATTTTGGCAATCTCTTCATGTGGCTTCTTTTAACTAAAATTTGTTGAACAAAAATCGCTTTCATCACTTTTGTTAGGAACTGTCAAAAGAGTAATTATGTGTGATCACCTCTCAAACTATGAATGCACGTGAATGAGAATTCTTGGTGCAAGTTTACCTCAAAACTGAAACATTGCTGTAGATCCTCATACTTTTTTCTTAAGCTAGAGAAACTGAGCTGAATATTTATTTCCTGACTGATCTTAAACACTTTTCTTCTTCTCATTGGAGAACATTTTGACAAATTGATTAAATACACGTCTGCTTATATTACGTGGCTTATTTCTTTGTTTGTTTACGGCAAGTGATGCGATTTTTTCACATGTGGTAGTCATACACGTTTTTCTTTTAAAATACATTTATATTAGTAAACATGAGTCAAATTAAAAAAATGTATACATTGAAATTTGGGAAACACTGACAAAACAAAATAAAAAGTATTGGGACTCCCCTGGTGGCGCAGTGGTGAAGAATCCACCTGCCAATGCAGGGGACACGGGTTCGAGCCCTGGTCCAGGAAGATCCCACGTGCCTTGGAGCAACGAAGCCCGTGCGCCACAACTACTGAGGCTGCGCTCTAAGGCCCGTGAGCCACAAGTACTGAGCCTACGTGCCACAGCTACCGAAGCCTGTGCGCCTAGAGCCCGTGCTCCGCAACAAGAGAAGCCGCCGCAATGAGAAGCCCGCGCACCGCAACAGAGAGTAGCCCCCGCTCGCCGCAACTAGAGAAAGCCCGCGTGCAGCAATGAAGAACCAATGCAGCCAAAAATAATAATAAATATTTTTTAATATGAAAAAAATAAATAAACAAATAAAAAGTATTTACCCAAGTGCCTGCAAATAGTAAACACACAATGAAAGGTAGCTACTATTTTTTAAACATTTTACCTTATGTTTTTAGTTAAATTATGGTGAACTTATACATTTATACTATTTATTTACAATTTAAAGTTGACCCAACAAATAGATATTGCCTGCCCGTAGCGTGCTAGGCCATGGGAATTCAAAGATGAAAATGAAGGAGATAGCCCCTGCTTTCAAGAGGCTTTCATTTTAGTGGAGAGAGAGACACTAAACAACTAGTGACGTCACAATGCTTTATTTCTTATTATGGACTATGTACTCTGAAAGGAAAGTACAAATGGAGTGAGTATTGGCAAGAGAGCTCTCTAAGGCGGAGCCAGGAGGCCATCGAGAAAACGTGACCTATGCGTGTCTCAGGCTGGATGGAATCTGACCTTTTGACCTGGTGAGGTCATCCAGAACATCTGCCAGAAACCCGACAACCTATCAACTTATCAGACACTTACCCTAAAATAATAACTCATGACAGTCTTCCTATTTATCAGACACCTACCCTAAAACAACTTGTGATTCCTTAAGGACAATGTATTTTTTGACTTACGTCACAGTCCATCACAATTATTGTCAGGCAACTTTTAACAACTTTGCGGCTTTTTGCCTTTATAAGCTCCTGACTCTTTCGCTTCCCCAGAACACTCTTGGGGTTACCCGGATCTGTCTTCCGAATTGCAGTTCTTAAGATCCCCAGGAAACTCTTCTGATTTGCAGCCTCCCGCGTTATTTTTTTGGTTGACATTACAAAGTGCTGTAGGAGCACAGGGGAAGTGGGTCTGCCGGGGGGTCTGGAACTCTTTCAGGAGGAAAGCAATTGAGCAGAAAGGTGACTAGAAGAAATGAAGTTTCTGGATGGGGACAGAGGGGATAGAGGCTTCGCAGGAAGGAACCCTGAGCACCTAGCGTGCCAAGCGCCACATTTTCGGTTGCCTCATTGTGGCTAGCGGAGAGCCGCTGAATGATTTTGTTCTGGGAGGTGAAACAATCTGCATGTTAGAAAGCTCACTCAGGCAGGAGCCATGTGGAGAAACCACTGGAGGGAACGAGGCTAGAAGCAGGAGTGGCAGGCAGCTGTGTAACAGCCCACGTGGGAACTGATGCGGCCACACCAGGGCAGAACGAGGAGAGGGTGGGCAGATGGTGCGCTGGGCCAATGGAAAAGCTGGCTCCGTGGCGGCTGGGAGATGCAGGGCAAGGGAAGGCCCTCTCCAGCCCTTCCCACAAACCTACCAGATTTCTAGAGACTCCTGCAGTCAGTGCCGCTTTCTCTTAGTCAAAGCAGAACAGCATTCTTCGCAGCTACAGGATGGCACTGTCATGCAAAATAACAGGAACTGTTGGGTTTCCAAATCAGGCAACTGTTGATTGCCTTGTCTTTGGAAATCAGTATTCCATTCACAATACTGCAAATGCCTGCTAATGAATGTGACTTGAACAGATGTTAAAATAATGTTTTGGGCAATGAGAGTGCTCTGTGAACAAGGTTAGAATCTTCCCATTACAATTTTCCAACACCACACACCTGGCATCTTTGCTAATTGATGGATATCATTCGCCATGAATCTTCCTCATAGGGCTAATGTAGCATGAAATTATGCCAATCGAAGCAAAACAGAACGCATAATAAACACTGGCAAAACCAGTGACTGTGACAGCAGCTTGCATATGGAGAATAAAATCAAGTTTTCTTCTTGGAACACGTGGCCAATTCTTTTTTTTTTTTTTTTTTTTTTTGCCGTACGCGGGCCCCTCACTGCTGTGGCCTCTCCCGTTGCGGAGCACAGGCTCCGGACGCGCAGGCTCAGCGGCCATGGCTCACGGGCCCAGCCGCTCCGCGGCATGTGGGATCTTCCCGGACCGGGGCACGAACCCGTGTCCCCCGCATCGGCAGGCGGACTCTCAACCACTGCGCCACCAGGGAAGCCCTTTTGTTTTTTCTTAAGTAGAATGCACAAAGCAAAATAAGGAATGTTTACTAAATTGCATTGTAAGGTAAAAATTCACTGGTTATGGAAACAGCAATAGGATCACAAAAAGGATTCTACTCAAGATTTTCTCTGGTTTCTGGAAGGTGTTTGTGACAACCTGGTGCAGCTCTTGCACGTTAAATACTCAAGGCAAATCTGGCTGTTTAGGGCCCAATCGCCAAAGACATACAACTCTCCCATCAGCTGCAGTGTTTCTCTGTTTCTTTGCCCTCACCTAAGGGTCAGGTAAACCTTAATAATAATAATAGTAGTAGTAACATATTTACTGAGTGTGTGCTATGAGCCAGATATGGCCTCAGAGCTATGCATATATTATCTCAATCCTCTAGACAATCGTATGAGGCAAGTACTATTATTATTCATACTTTTTAGCTGAGGACACCAAGGCACAGAGAAGTTTACTAATTTACTGATTTGCTGAAAGTCAGACAGGGCAGAGTCAGGACTCAGACCTGGGGACTCCTGACTGCCTCCTGCACTGCCTCTAACTGAGAGGAGAGCTTGGTGTCTTATCTTGGGTTTATACCTTAAGCAGAGTCTCCTGCCTGTGAAACTAGAAAACCTATCACACAGTCTTCATGTCAATGAAATACAGCTAAAAGACATAATTATAAGGTAAGATTTCATTCGCAGTGATGACCTTACTGCCACCAAAATGAGACTCAAAATACTTGGGCATTCATGTAACTTAGGAACCAAGAGAGCTAATCAATGAAAACTGCAAAATCAAAGTGGAGACTTCTTAACCTGAGTCCATCCTCATTAGAGTATTTAAAAATATTTAATATTCTTTCTTGTTTTTTGCTGGATAAACCTCATCACAAATTTATAAAGTTCTAGAAAACATTCTTTGAGAATTTTAATGAAAATGAATACTACAAAGAGGAAAATCACGTCTTCTCTCGGTATCTGGAGGGATTGGTTCCAGGACCCCTCGGAGATACCAAAATCCATGGGTGCTCAAGTCTCTGATATAAAATGGTGTATATTTGCATACAATCTACATACATGCTCCCTGATACTTTACATCGCCTCTAGATTCCTTGTAATAGCTTATACAATGTCAATGCTATGTAAATAGTTGTCAGTGCACAGAAAATTCAAGTACTGATTTTTGGCATTTTCTGGATTTTTTTTCTGAATACTTTCAGTCCACAGTTGGTTGAATCTGTGGATGTGGAACCTGAAGATACGAAGGACTGACTGTACTTTAAAATCACAATGAAAACTAAACAAGGCTCTCCAGAAATTAACTTCAACCATTACTTGGATGTAGGGAATTATAAACCCAGGAGTACCACAGCAGAGGGGAAAAGGAAACTAATAAGTACTGTTGGAACAAGTCTACAGCTGGGTAGCAGATGGACAAATCTGAGTCCCCAAATTGCAAACTATTATAAGTGGATTTAAAAAAAATTTTTAAATATAAAATCTATAAAGCACTAGCACAACCAGCTGGAAAAGATAAATAAACTTATGAATGAATAAGTCAAAGTTATCATCAGTTCTAAGATGTTTGGATATTTTAAAAATTTATAATCGCATAACGGAACATATTTTGTACATGTCAAAAAGAAAACAACAGTCAAGAAATTACATGTGAGAATACAAGTGACATAAGTGTCTGTTAAGTACATGCAAATAACAGAAACAAAAGTATTTATTAAATGCCCATATTTCATTCCAGGAGTGATTCAAAGTAGATGAATTCAGAGTGTACAAGGAGGTAAATCAACTATACTCCAATAAAAATTTAA